>NC_060073.1:25523958-25831250 GCF_922984935.1 Meles meles
AATCATGGAACATTACATCAAGAACTAATGATGTGCTGTATGGTGACTAACACAACATATTTAAAAAAAAAGAGACAAGTTGGAGAGGATCCATAATGAATATCTTTTATATAAACATGTGGAGGTAATATTATTTTTAGACATGTATTATTATATGATGGATTTTTTATATAAATCCAAACACATCTGGTTGTGATAAGTTCAGGCTCTTATCTTTGAGGAAAAGGGATAGGAACTACATTGTGAAGTATTGTATAGAGGAGTTAAACTAAATGTGTAATTTTATTTAAAAGAGTAAACTCAGGTATGGCAAGTTTAAGAGGTAACAAATCTGTGATATCTGAGCAATGGGTATACAAGATGTTTAGTACATAGTATCCATATTTGCTTCAAAAATGTATTAAGAGAGAGATTGTATGGAAGGCATGATTTGAATATCTGTCCATTAAAGTATGTAATCATTTTTTCTTTATCCTTGATTGATAATGTATCCCTGTATAAAATCCTCGGTAGAAAATAATTTTCCCACAGAATTGTTAAGCCTCACTCCACTGTCTTCCAGTACTGATGCTGAGAATTCCTTAATTGTTTATCAAAATTTGCTGCAAATTTATTGGAACCTGGTCTTTTGTGTTGGGAAGGCATAAATATTTTGGTAATTAATTTGTTTTTAAAGATTTTATTTAATTATTTGTCAGAGGGAGAGAGAGAGAGAGCACAAGCATGCAGAGTGGCCAGCAGAGGGAGAAATAGGCTCCCTGCTGCTCAAGGAGCCTGATGAGGGACTTGCTCCCATGGTCCCGGGATCATTACCTAAGCCAAAGGCAGATGCTTAAGTGACTGAGTTACCAAGGCATCCTGGCAATTATTATTTTTTTTGAAGATTATTTAAGAGAGACAGCATGGTGGGGGGCAGGGAGGGATAGGTGGAGGGAGATGGAAAAGAAAAGAGAAACTTCCAGCAGGTTACCTACTGAAACAGGTGCTTGACATGGGGCTTGATCTCAGGATGCTGAGATCATGATGTGAGCCAACACCAAGAGTTGGATGCTTAACCAACTGAGCTACACAGACACCCCTATTTTGGCAAATAATTTAATGGATATATTTATAATCCTAGTTCTCCAGGAATCACTCTTGGTAATATAGAATTTTCCAGAAAATTAGCAGATTTTTAAAAAATGTTTAAAAACCTTAATTATAAATTTGTTTGCAGTACTGCCTTGGTTTTCAGTCTCTGTTCTGTTTGGATTTATATACCTTTATTCATTTATTTATTTATTTATTTATTCATTCATTTATTTATTTATTTATTTATTTTTTAAGAGAGACAGAGAGAGAGAGGAGGGCTGAGGCACAGAGGGAGAAGAAGAGAGAGAGTCTTAAGCAGACTCCAGGCCCAGTGTGGAGCATGATGCAGGATTTGATCTCACCACCCTAAGATCATGACCTAAGCTGAAATCAGGAGTTGGAGGCCTAATGGACTAAGTCACCCAAGCCTCCCCCCCATATACCTCTTTTCATTTTATTTCACTTTTTTTTAAAAGATTTATTTATCTATTTTAGAGGGAGCGTGTGCATAGGGGTTGAGGCAGAGAGAGAGGGAGAGAGAAAATCTCAAGCAGACTTCCCGCTGAGCCCAATGTGGGCCTCAATTCCATAACCCATGAAATCATGACCTGGGCCAAAAACAAGAGTGGGATGCTCAACTGACTGATCCTCCCAGGTTCCCCCTCACCCCTTCTCACTTCAACCTTAATATTCTGTATCTTTTAATCTCCTTTTCTTTAATCAGTAATCAGTAATCTTATTCCTTGGTTTCTTTGCTTCTCTTTCCCTCCCTATTACTTTGATTTCTTTTTTCTCCATTTTTCTTCCTCTTTTCACTTTGCTTATTGGAAGCAGTGGATTTTATCTCTATTCACTCTCTGTTTCTGTAAAAATATATGCATATATATATATGTAAAATATATATGTAAATATATATATAAGTGTGTGTGTATTCTACATTAGCTGAAAATTTAGCTTTAATTCTCTTACTTTTATCACTGTATACTCTGTTACATATATTTAGCATTCATAATTAACTATACATTTTTATTTCAAAAATTTAAAGTTATTAAGCATTTTTATCTCCTCCAGAAATCATCATGTTTTAAATACAAACTAAACAGTTTTTTATAGGTTTTTGTGTTGTTTAAATTTTAGTTTTAATATTTTCTGGATATGAAACATTTGTTTTTTTTTTCAGTTTTTAATTACATTTGTCAAATATTCTGTCCACTGATGTTCATGATTTTTGTTGGTATCTCTCCTCTTCCCTCTGTGTTCACATTTATTGAAGAACTAGCTTTAATAGTTCAGTCTGTAACTTGTGAATTCTCTTAGTATTTGTTTATCTTAAAATGTCTTTATTTTGCTGTCAATCTTGGATGATTGTTTCACTTGATATCAAATTCTAAATTTCCAGAGATTTTATCAACATTTTTAAGATATGCTCTAGTGGCCTCTGAAAATATATTGTTGCTTAAAAATTAAGCTAGGTACAGACCAGTTAAGAGTTTATTTAAGTCACTGATGTTCTGAAATTTGTCTCTGATACATCTGGGTGTTAATATTTTTCATGTTCAGTACTCAGTCTTCAGTTTCAGTATGAGGATTCATGGACAATTCTTGGTTACTATATCTTTAAGATTCTTTATAAAATTTTCTCCATGTGTTGCTTTTATACACACATGAAGGAGCATTGATCTATCTTTCATTTCCCATATTTTTATATTTTGTCACCATAGTGTATTCTTAGTGAGTTGGCACTGCATAAAATTTCACCATTTTTCTCATTAAAAAGAAAAAAAAGGTATCTATATACTCTATTTCAATGTTTTATTCTCATGGTTGTACATTGTATCTCGAAAATTTCTTTTTTGTCTTGCCTATATTCTCTTGAAACATTTATGCCTGTTTTGATTTCATAATTACTTACTCTTTGCCCGCAACGTTAGTAATCTATAAGGGTATAATCATGCACCAACAACAGAGTAACTAAACAAGACCATAATCTACTTGTTCTTTAATGAGGAGTTAAGTCTTCTGACTTCTTATGGAATGAAAATGAAGACCTTATTCAAAAACACAAGTGTCATTATAGTTTATGAGTGTGAATTGTATACAGAAATGAAATAAAGGCCCATAAAGATTTTCTGACCTTTATCACTAGTGTTCGTCCAATAGGATTTAGCCTCCTTCTTGATCCTCATCTCTCTAAGGAAAAACATCCCTTTTCAAGCTGTTGCTTGATGCTGAAATAGAGGTTTAGAAGAGACACAATGCTAAAATTGTGAACTGGAAAGAGAATGAGAAAAAGACACTAACAAGGGGAGAAAAAATTATCTGTGGAGATTATGCACATGACGAGAAAAGCTAGGGAAAGGAGAGAGAGAGAGACCCAAAATTTCCTAGGCTATCCTATGAAGGAATTTTAGGAGTTTGGTTTATGCGATGCTTAAAAGAGAATTGGGGATAAAAAGAATGGATATGTAATAATGTTTGTTGAAATCAAATCCTATGTAATCATTTAAAATGCAGATAAATAATGACTTACTGTTCACTTATTTTGGTTGTGAACTAACTGTTAAATGTGCCTTACACTTAGTGGGCCACAGGAGCCTTGTATATTATTAAGGTTATATTATTAAACATTCCTTATCACTATGGTAACTTACAGTATTATGGTTTAATAATTTATTGCAAAACATTATGCTGGTTCTTGGTGATGCAATGGAAGGTATGAAATATTAAAATGCTGATAATGTTGATTTTAATTTGAGTTTATCTGAACAGCATCTCTCCCCCCCATATACATTTTCTGATTTTTAATTTTAATTTACTTATAAAATTTTTGAGAAGTCTAAACTGTGAGGAAAAGTTAGTTTTGGCCAACTTCCTTAATCATTGCAGCATCTGTCTTGATAATGGATGGATGGGCAAGTGGAGAAATTCCACTTACCTTAGTGGAGTGTGTGTTCAAATTGTGATGAAGATGGTGAATGAAAGCAAAGCAATACAATAATAGGGGAAAATGCTAGGGAGGAGGGCAACTGCGAAGATCTACAGAAGTATGGTGGTCTGCTTTGGCTTCTCTGAAGAACCGACATTCAAACAGATCACAATGATAAAAAGGAGCCAGTACTGAGACTATGAGGAGAAACATGTTCCAGGAAAAAGAGACCCTGTATTCAAAGAAAATGAAGAACTTGTTAGAGTTGAAGAACTAAAAAGAGTCTAATGTAACCGATTGTAGCAACAACAGGGTAGAGAGGCATGTGATGAATGTGGAGGGAGAAACTACAAGACTTAGTTCTGCCTCCTACCCTTAATTTAACAACATTGTAATTATCTTATTTTAAGGGCACTAGTCATTGGAGGGTTTTACACAGAAGCTATCAGGCAAAAATCAAAGTTAGTCAATGAAGGCTTCTTCTAAAAAATTCCATTATGGTTAACATACAGTCTTCTTTTGGTTTCAGGTGTACAATCTAGAGATTCCACAATTCTATACATGATTCAATGCTCATCAAGGTAAGTGTGCTCTTCGTCCCAATAATCTATTTCACGCATCCCTCCATCTACCTCCATTCTGGCAACCATCAGCTTGTTCTCTGAAGGGTCTGTTTTTTTGGTGTATCTCTCTCTCTCTCTCTCTTTCCTTTGTTCATTTCTTTTGTTTCTTAAATTCCACATATGAGTGAAATTATATGGTATGAATCTTTCTCTGCCTCATTTCACTTAGCATTATACATACCTCTAGATCCACCCATGATAAAGTCTTTCAGTGTGATAAAAACTCCAAATGATCTGGAATTTGAGATTTCTGGAGGCAAATCTTGGCTTTAGTTGAAAGATTAAGTCATTCAAATGTGATAATACTCATTTTCTTCATTTTTAGAGGAAAAGGTTGGATGCTACTTAATTTTTTGTGACTGGAGAGGACGTTGAAATTGGTCAGTAATTTGCTCATCAGAGGTAATGATCCACTTTTGAAAAAGCAGAGTGCTTCACGAGAGAGCCACTTACTCTCTTTTGAGGAGTCATCTCTTCTGGCGGCTCTTTCTTGGGCTGTCACTCCTGACAGTGTTCATTATTTATATTAACTTTTTACCAACTGCTGCCTAAGGCAATAAACTACTCACACAGTTAAAGCTCTCTATAAATAGTGAAGAAGTAAATATTTGTTAGTCAAGAACAAAATGGGAATCAAGTAAAGACTACATGGGGTGAATAGATTATCCTTAAAGTTTCTTTGGATTCTGAGTTCATTTGTTGTAGAAGCATTTCCTCCAACTGTTATCACTGAAATATCCATTTATGGCACCAACATTTGGATATTGCACCTTGGATTTAGCATCTTAAAAATGCTAATTGAGGTTCTAAATTAGCACAGGTGCTGTGGAAAGCAAGTGCCTGGTTATTTTCCAGCCATGCTGGAATCTAATGAAAGCTGTAAACCCACACTGAGAAATATGCAAATATATTTTTATAAAGTTTCAGGGATTCATGAACTCTTTGAAGCCTTTTCATGGGCCCCCCACATGCAAGCCCTGTGGGGTGAATAAGAACCAAGAATAGGTACCTTCAAGTATAATCTAAGGCTGGCTTCTGCTCTAAATTTAATAGTTCTAATTAAAGTAAAGGTATATTCTGTTAATTTTTCCTTCATACTGTAACTGTAACAATATTAAAAGTGCTGCTCAAAACTAAGTGGGAACACAGAGAATTCAAATATAGGATTTTATGACAACCAGAAGTGCTAGCATAACTCATTTTAAACATGGGTTAAATTTTCTTTCCCACCATATTGGCTGAAAGAACTTTGTCTTGTGCCTGGTTAAAACTTATTGAAATACATAGATATAAATCTGGTAGGGTTTTTTTTTGTTTTTTTTTTTTTTTTTTTTTTGACTTGGCAATAAGTTTCCATGCAGTTCTTTTAAAATTGATGTTATCAATATGCAAAATCCCCTTAGGAATGCAGAAATCAAAAAGATAGTCACCATTTTTTTCTCCCAAGGTAAATGACTATATTTATAACTGTAGTTGTTTTTCATATTTATTGCTGCTATCTTTTATGTGCGGGTGAGCCCTCACATTTTCAGGTTGATGTTTAAACTTGAAAGAGAGAGTGTTGAAGGTATTTAGGTTGGCAGCGAAGTATGGTAAGTTAGCAACGGACTTCTGGCAGTCTTTCTAGTTTCTTCAGAAGACCCCTCTTCTGAATATATGAAGTATATTAGATATACGAAGTACCAGATACAGTTATACATTTGTTAACACATTATAATTTTTAGAACAACCCACTGGGCAGTTGTTATTGCCCATTGACCTTGAGCTTGAAATGTAAACTCTCTGAGTTTCAGAATCCTCATCTGAAAAATGAGGGCAATCACACCTCAGTGGGTTGTTCAAATGATTATAATGAGACAACAAATCTCTGGCTGACCAACAGATACCTGGGCCCATTATTGCTCCTTATGATCACCATGTAGTCAGTAGCCATAGAGAAATTTCTACTATTCAGCTCAGAGTTAAGTCTTTCTGTGGAGAGCAAGCTGAGACCATCTGAGGGCACATGAATGAGGAGCCACATAGAGGCAGCCAACAAAAGCAGGAGATAGTGAAGTCAAAGCAGACTCAGTTTCACCTTCTCTTAAAGACTCCTATCTAGGGGCACCTGGGTGGCTCAGTGGGTTAAGTGCCTTCGGCTCAGGTGATGATCTTGGGGTCCTGGGATCGAGCCCCGGGTCGGACTCTCTGCTCAGTGGGGAGCCTGCTTCCCCCTTCCCCCTGCCTCTCTGCCTACTTGTGATCTCTGTCTGTCAAATAAATAAATAAAATCTTTAAAATAATTTTAAAAAAGACTCCTATCTAGTACGTCACCAGGGATTTATAGGCACTCCAAGAGCAGTACCTTCTGTTGGCAACTCTCATGTGTCTTTAGGAAATGGAGGTGGTTTGTAGGCAGATATGTAACAGGAGGTCAATTTAGAGACAGAGCTCCAGATGAGTAAACAGTATCCAGGAAAATGCCTGTTTAACAATTTGAAAATGCTTCATGTAGAGCCATGGTTTTGAAATATCTAGACATTGGTTATTGAATAGATCTTATCTGATTCATTGATCATCACTGATTTACATGTTAGAATTATGGTGTTTAAGATGCTTAGCTGTAGACTAATGTAAGAGCATGTTCTGCAATAAGGTCAGAGAATTTCATCCTTTTCCACAAATCTCAGACATATTCTTTAATCAGAATCATATTCTTTTTCACTATATCCGAGTTGTTTCAAAATTTCTTTTCTGTAACTTGCCGGAACTCAAAATTAACATTTAACAAATAGTGGATATCTTAATTATGAAACAGCATACTTAAACCTTACCATAAAAGAACAAAAGAAACAAATAGTAGTGAAATAGGCATTTTTGCCCACATACGAAGTCCAAGTAAAGAGCACATTCATTGTGATGCTTCTGATTCTCCTCCAGAGCATCTGTTCATGTTCCTACAAGAGAAGCTGGTGGCACTTTAGGTAAGAGGCTTTGGACTCAGGATTGGATCCAGCTCAGTCCTTCAGCACCTTTGACTTCAGGCAAATAACTTGAATTCTACAAACCCCTGTTGAATCAATTATAAAAAGGGAGAAAATGCCTCCCTCACTGGGTTTTAATATGGATATGAAGTAATGTACACAAAATGCTTAGCATATAGTAATCATCCAGCGAACAGTAGTTGCTCTTTTTATTGCTATTACTTTTGCCTTTTGGTAGTACATAGAAATCCACTGAGATGTCTCTCAACTCTGAGGATGACAACTTGAAACTATTTTGTAAAGCATATCATCTAAATACTAGTTTATAAATAGAGATGAGATTTTTCTGGGTTCTTATTCTTTCCACACAAAAAAAGAGTACTCCCCGCTTAAAGCTGTTGCGGGATGTCGGCGGCGGCGGAGGGGGGGGGGGGGATATAAACATTTAAAAGAAGAAAATAACGTGCAGAGACAGAACAGAGACTTCATTATAGAGCAGTGACTTTCTCTTAGGGACAACTTCAGATCCTTGTGATTGTCTATGATGTCTACTTCCCCTAGTTAGTCTTCTCCTTTGCATCATGAATATTGGGTTTGCCCTGCGATGTGCTTCCACCCTTGGAAAGTAAGTTGACTGGCAAAGAAAGGTTTAGAGTCCTAGAGTACTTCTATTATTCTCTGCTTCTGCCCTGCGCTATAGGAGTAAGCATGTCCCATTGGGGGTTGTTCTTTAAGTTTGGGTGGCAACATGCAAAGACGTGTGGAATGAAGCTGCAGCCTACCCACACTGTGGTACAGAGTTAGAATGTATCAAAGTCACAACAGATAAGCAGTCGATATGGAATGGGGACAAGAAATTCTCCTTTGTTTTTCAAAATCATTAAGACTTGGGGGTTGTTACTGCAGTAAAGCTGACACATAGGTCTGCAGAGCCATTATGTATCCTGATCTCATTCATCACACATTTATATATATATATATATATATATATATATATATATATATATATATGGTCTCTGCTTCTCTATGAACCACCTTTCAAGGATCTATATCTAGCTAAGATACAGGTATTAAAACATGCATCAGAGTATGGTTTTCATCGATGTAAAATTCTCCAGTGGTCTTCCAGTGCATTCACAATAAAATCATAAGAACGGGTTTTTGAAAACCCTATGCTTAGCCCAGAAGGCAGGGCGATCATGCACTTTCTCTCTCTACATCCTTTGCATGCCCTCTACCCTGTTGCTGCTACGGTCCAGCTATGTTAGCTGCTTTTAGTTCCTCAAGGATCATAAGCTCTTCCTTTGATTTCGCTATATATGGTCTCTCTTTCCTGAAACATATTTCTTGTTAGTGTCTCAGTGCTGGTTCCCTTTCATCATTGTGATTGCATTTGGAATGTCACTTCTTCAGGGAACCAGAACAGACTGCCATACCTCAATAGAGACTACATCTCCCCTCTATCCTGGCCACCTCCCGCTCTTACCTCATTGCATTTGTTTCCTTCATCATCTTCATTACAATTTTTTTTAAAGATTTTATTTATATATTTGACAGAGAGGAAGTGAGCACAAGTAGGGGCAGCAGCAGGCAGAGGGAGAGGGAGAAGCAGGCTCCCAGCCAAGCGGGGAGCCCAATGCAGGGCTGGATCCCAGGACCCTGGGATCATGAAATGAGCTGAAGACAGATGCTTAATGACTGAGGCACCCAGGCTCCCCTTCATTACAATTTTAATACTATTATCACCACATGTTATAACAGCCAAGAGACATTGAACACTTAGTATGTACCAAGCACTATTTTAAGTGAATACCTTAGAATAATCCAGGAAGTACTATTTTATTTTATTTTATTATTTTTTGTAGCTACTATTTTAAAGAGAAGAGGAAATTGAGACATGATAAATATGTATTAGTTTACTTCTCTAAATTATAAGATACATGGAAGTAGGGGTTAAGACAATTTTTTTTTCCTGCTTATACTCAACATCTATTATAAAGCCTGCTACTGAATAAGAGCTCAAAGGTGTTAATTTCCCATAGATATCTCCCCTTTTCAAACCATTGTTACAACTGGACCTACTCTTGTGCTTCTTTTTGTGATTGCAAAATGCCCTTCAGCAGGCATCATAAGAAAACTCTGAAAAAAAAGACCTGGATATAAAGTTTATTACTTACAAAGCACAACACACCTAGGGTCACACACCAAGGTTACATGCAGAGAGAGAGCCCATGTGTGTGCACACACTAAGGGTTCTGCTTTTATTGGGGTTGAGGGTGGAGGCCTAGGGTTATATGGGCTTAGCCTTCTTTGGGGAATATAAAATATAAGAGCTGGAATTGAAAATATGGGAGAAGAAAAGACAAGTGGCCCAAATGGTCAGTTAGAGAAATCAACCAAGATCGATAAAACAAAGGGGACTCAGTGGGAGACAGGTAGCCTGACATTTTATCGAGGGGTTAGCAATGTGTTTCTTTGAGATAGCTGTCTTTGAAGTGGATGCCTCTTTGCAGTGAATGTGTTGACAATCAAAACTTAAGTCAGACATCACAAAAAAACAAACAAACAAATGAACAACAACAACAACAAAATCTGTCAGGGTTTTACAGAAAGCCATTGTGGAATTTTAAGCAGGGGTGTAACACAGCATTATCTTTTTTTAACTAAATCATCTTTGTTACTATTTGGAGGTGGGAGGGAAAGTAGGGATAATAATGGTGATGGGAAGCCAATTAGAAGAGGAAAATTTATTCATTTAAGAAAGAGAGAGAGAGAGAGAGAGAAAACAAGTGGGGGAGGGGTAGAGAGAGAAGCAGATTCCCTGCTGAGCAGGGAAACTAGGGCTCTATCCCAGGACCCTGGGATCATGACCTGAGTAAAAGGCAGATGCTTAACAATCTGAGTCACCCAAATGGCAATGTGGATTTAAGAGGTGGTGTGGAGATAAACAAAGTGTAAGGAATCAGAATTCACAACTGATACAACTTGTTGGACCAAAGAAGATTTTTAAATTACCTCTTAGAGATTGTTCAGGAAGAACCATGTATGACAAGTAAAAATAAATAAATGAGTAAGTAAGTAAATAAATAAGCTATTTTGTCTTAAGTGGCAGCAGAAATGCCTTTAGATGCATTTGGATGTATTAATATTAGGAAATGGCACTTATTGTACTTTCATTATTAATCCAAAGAATACAGTAACTTGAAATTGCACTGAACTTTAAAAATCACCGAGACAGTATTTCATGTAAAAGCTACATTTTTAAAGATTGTTTAGTATTAAAATTAAGAGAAATCTTCATGTATAGGGAAAAAAAACCCGGGGCACCTGGGTGGCTCAGTCAGTTAAGCATCTGCCTTTGGCTCAGGTCATGATCCTGGGGTCCTGGGATAGACCCCTAGTCTCCCTCTTCAGTGGGGAGTCAGCTTCTTCCTTTTCTTCTGTCCACCCCCATCTCATGCTCTCTCATGTGTGCTTTTTCTGTATCTCAAATAAATAAATAAAATATTTAAGAAAAATCCTGACTTCTTAGGTTTGTGTAAATTTTTAGGTCAATTTTTTTTTGTTGTTGTTGTTGTTTGTTTTTTTGTTTTGATTTTTTTTCTTCTTTCATTCCTTTCTTACAGATTTTGGCATTTTCAAAAACAATCAGCTGTCTTTGGGAATCTGTTTCACCTGAAAAACAAAGGCGTAGGGTAAGGTGGTCTCTGAAGTCTTTTCTCTGTCACATCTCTGTGAATGCTTTGAATAGCATTGTCTTAATCAGGACCCATAAGCTCTTTTTTTCACTGAAAAGCTGTTTGTTTCTCCTGGTTGTAGGTTTTTTTTTTTTTTAAAGATTTTATTTATTTATTTGACAGATAGAGATCACAAGTAGGCAGAGAGGCAGGCAGAGAGAGAGGGGGAAGCAGGTTCCCTGCTGAGCAGAGAGCCCGATGTGGGGCTCGATCCCAGGACCCTGAGATCATGACCTGAGCCGAAGGCAGAGGCTTAATCCATTGAGCTACCCAGGCACCCCTCTGGTTGTAGGTCTTTAAATCTGACTGGAACTGTGGGTTAGTGTAAAAGGCCAAGTGTATTTGCATGAAATAGCCCCACTCTGACACTAATAGATCAAACATTAAAAAAAAAAATCAATATATCACCCTGGAATACTGTGCTGCCCTGCTTGCTAATGTAATTTATATAAGGAGCAATAAATAATATCATTGAATCAACACTATACAATTTTCTACCTCACCCCGACTATCCAATATATTTTGGCATAATTTTTAAAAATTAAACATATTTCTCATGAGCATGCCCAATGTCTTATGAACATGTTCACATAATTCTATCATGTTATTCATTCATATAGAATTTTTTTAAACACCTACCATGTGCCAGGCACTGTTCTAAGATGAAGAGGTGAGTCATGCAGACTTAGTCTTCACAGAGTTTACATTCTTAAGAAAATAACTTAAATCTAAAATAAATACACCTTTATAAGAAAAGTTAAATGTTCTTTAGCTACCACTAATACTTCCAACTGATTTAGGCATTCACTTGTCAGAAGGTCATTTAATCCTCTAGGGAATCAGTATAACAAGTAGAAAGTAAGTGGAACTTAAAGCAAAAAAAAAAAAAAAAAGATATGGTCCCAGAAAATGATCTCATTTTTATTTACTTTATTATGTCATTATAAAGCATATATAATGTCATTATCCAGCTAAAATTTTCTCCTTTCTTAGTCAATGTTAAGTTTGTGTCCTGATAAGACACCAAAAAGAAATTTCAAAGCTATTTGTAATGTGACGAAGGAGAATAATACAACGCTTATGTGAAACATTTGTCTAAAATTTCACAGCTCGAATAAGATATTCAGTTCTCATTGTACAGTATGTTGCTCAATCACTCTATGGCTGACTATCTCTAAATGCCATATAGTTTATAGAGTAATGAGATATAATTAAATAATTAAATATGATCTAGTTAAATAGCCAGTGAACACATTTCAAACCATTGGGTCTAAAATAAGAAATCTTCAGAGGGTTTAGCTGGGCTTTATACTGAATGCTGTTTATTTTATCTGGAGCTATATCTCTAACCTGACCTTCTGTTACATTTATGCCCACAAACAACCTCTATTCCCCTAAAGACATGAAAGCTGTCAAAATGGGGATACAGCTCTTGGAGCTCCTATAAATCCCTGGTGACACATTAGAGATACGTGTATTCCTAAAAGCAGGCGAAGCTGAGTCTGTTTTGACTTTACTATCACCTGTTTTATTGTCTGCCCACATATGACTCATCATTCATGCACTCTGAAATTATCTCAGCTTGCGCTCCACAGAAGACTCTAACTTTGAGTCTAAAGAGTCCAAATTTCTCTACAGAGACTAGCTGCAGAGTGATCTAAAAGAGTAATGGGGATGGGCAACTGTCAGTCAGCAAGTGGCTTGAAACTAGCTCTCACTAATAATACCTCATTCAATATTTTAGGCATCATTTATCAGGTTATTGGTATGCTGTTTGGGTAAAAGAGAAATGATATTTTGGGACACTGACTCTCAAAAGATGAATGATGTTGCTGACTTCTTCGGCAGGAAATGATTGTATAGCAGGTGACTCACTCAAATATCCTTGTAAACAGATTAATGACAGAACTGCTGGCAAACATACTTAATGGTAGGTACTAGCTGGAGTGTCCTGTCCTTGGGGATGCCTTAACAGGTTGTAACTGCCTTGTCCAGCTTTGCTTAGGGGTAATAGAATGGAATCTGAATTTATGAGACATGGTTCCTTGGTAGATGTTCCTTAAATAGTGTAACTATCTGAGGTTAAAAGAGAAGTTTGATGAAATAAATGCTCTTATTATGGTCTGAATGTTGAAATCCTAATGCCTGGTGAGATGGTATAAATAGGTGGAGCCTTTGGGAGGTGATTTGGCCATTGCTTTGGTTAAGAAACTAGTTGAGTCAGGAATTTGGAATCCCACCAGCTCCTTATTTAATAGTCCTCTCTAGCTAATGCATAAAGAATATGGTTCACCAAGTCAAGAAGGAATGATCAAGGATTAAACTAAGTAGTTCCTCCAAATGCTTTAGCTATAACTGATACAGTAGAGGAAGTACAGAGAGTACAATAGACCAAGGAGGACTGGTAGGCTAACTAGCACCTTCTTTTCCATTTGAATTTTGGAGTCCAGCCAAGCACAATTTTCATTCCTATGGAATAGAACATAGTATATGTCTACCATTTGGCACAGCACTATTTTATTTCTCAAGGAAATTGCCTTATGTAGGAAAGTGGGACTTGGGCTTGCTACCCATTAAGTGCAAGTTGGTGTTGTCCATTGATGACATCATGTTCATTACCTCTTTATAGGGAGTTAAAGAATAGAGTTACCAACATGGCTAATGGGGAGTAGTTGATACGTCCAACTAAAATTTTAGAGCTGGCCAGTTTATGAAATATCTGAGATTTACATGAGCTAGAACAACCAAAAGATATACCTGAATGCTATAAAAAATAAGTTAAAATCTCTCACAGAACCTGCAGATAAGCCAGAAACATACCTTCAGATCCATTTTCTCAGACAAAAGAAATTGAGATCCCCCTGACTTCCAAACTGTACATTAAAAACTTTATCTGGATTACTTGGAGGAGAAATGTGATAGCTCATCTGGCACATAGTTGACTTCAGCTGTCATTCACTTTGCAGTCTGCAGGTTGCAAGTGAAAGAGCTAATAATGACTTTAGTGAAATCATATACATCAACAACCTGAGGAGGAAGCTTGTAATCTCATCCAGTCTATTCTCATCACTATGGGATCTGAAGGCTCGAGAGATCAGTAGGCTCCGGGAGTGCTGAAGAGCTGAGCTAGGGGGTGCATGGAAAGGAGCACAATGTGAAGCCTAACTTAGGTTAGTTAAGTTAAATTATGTTAGTTAAGTTAGTCAAGTTAGGCAGGAACACGGGGCAGTTGGCTTTGTCATTGTTCTTTAAGGACTTGATGCTACACATAAAAAGGGAAGTTATTTTCCCTGTGGTGCAACTGCTTGGGATTCCACAGGAAAAAAAGGAAAAGAAAAAAAAAAAATGAAAGAACATCTTGTCATTGCTGTGGGAGACAAAGAGGTGGTGCTACGTAAGATCTGGAAGCTGGTGGCTAGCATCTATAAAACACATATTATCGAATACAGGATTTCACATGCAAAAGGTTCTCCAATCACGACCCAGTCTCTAGATTTGTGGTATGTGGAAAAAGCCTTTCTTCTTGGGAAGAAATAGAGTTTTATTAATGTTTTAGTTGATATGTAATATAACAAACATTACATTACTCTCTCTACCACAATTATGTAGTGCATTTATATCTTCAGATTAGATACTATTGTGAGAGTCTTATCCCAGCTCCACAAATCATATACCTGTGGAAAACAAATGGACAAAGTAGGAAATGAGTTTGCCCTTAGAACAATTATGCAGGAAAATGTCTCCATCAACACATATGAAAAGATTCAAGTGTAAAAAGAGTCACACACAAATGATGGGGGGAGGGGGGAAGACAACCTGACTACTGAGAGAGTAAAACAAAACAAAACAAAACAAAAAAACCAACAAAACAAAACAAAAAAAAACTGTGAAGGAATATTATTATACTTACTATATTTTATAAAAAGGGATCCCTACTCATAGTATGCTTAGTGAAATAAGTCAATTGGAGAAAGACAACTATCATCTGATCTTCCTGATATGAGGAAGTGGAGATGCAACATGGGGGGTTGGGGGTAGGAAAAGAATAAATGAAACAAGATGGGATCGGGAGGGAGACAAAACATCAGAGACTCTTAATCTTACAAAACAAACTGAGGGTTCCTGGGGGTCGGGGGTCGGGAGAGGGTGGTGGGGTTATGGACATTGGGGAGGGTATGTGCTATGGGGAGTGCTGTGAAGTGTGTAAACCTGGCGATTCACAGACATGTACCCCTGGGGATAAAAATACATTATATGTTTATACAAAAAAAAAAAAAAAGGGATCCCTACTCCAAATTGAATGGTTTAAATGCTGGTCTTTGCTAGGGTGTAAGGGACTTTTGTCTTTTGTATAAAATATTGTTGAAGGATGAAAAGATACCTGACAAGTATATGGCAAGTAGAAACTGACCAAAGTCAGAGGGTTGGATGGGAAGAAAATGGATAAGAAACAGCAATCCATGGACTTTCTACTCAAGGAAAGACAGAGTATGTCATTAGGATACATACATATGACAGAGCTTCTGATAAACAGATTGTTTGACAGGAGATTCCTTATCTATGAAATCATTTTAACAGCATGCCTCTGCTCTGTGTAGGATTATTCATTGTAAACACACCTGGAATATATGAATTTATGGGGTATGTCTTGAGGCAAAAGTTTGTGTAAGCTATCTGAATATGCCCAACCATGGCAGATCCATGACTAAACTGGTTCCGTTTAGAGAAAGATGTGATCACATGTTAATCTGAGCCAGAATGCACTTTGATGCCACATTAATGGTCTTAGAACTCGGCCAGTTCTGCCTATGCCTCATGATTCCTGGTATCCCAGTAATCAGTAATTATTAGTAAAACCTAGGGAAGATCTCTGATGCATATGAATCTGATCAGATGACCTGATCTTCCTCTTATTTCACCATAATTTTGTTGCTTTTACCATAATAGCAAACTTGTATCATGATTCCACTGTAGATCCATACTTGACATACAGATGTGAGTTTGAAAAATTGGTCAGAGCAGGACAATTCAAATAAAAGAAGTTATGAAAAGGTTATTTGTGATTCAGGCACATATTCACCTTCACATATATGTACACTGGCACACATGCATAGACCTACACACCATGGAATACTGTTAAAATCTTTTAAGAAGGAAGAGTGAATGTACTCTGTGGCTATAATATCCTCTTGTATCCTTACTAAATAGAAAATTCTTGAATCTTGTCTAATATGTTACATCCCCCTTTCTTCTTTTCTTCCTTTTTTCCTTCCTTCCTTCCTTTTTATCCTACCTTTTGTCTTTTTTTTTCTTCCTCGCTAGCCATTTTGTTTTCCTTCTTGAGTTCATGTAAGTATGTATGAGCCCCTCCTGTATACCTTTCCTTCTGTCAGATGCTTATAAGAGAGTGTTTAACAAGACAAACAAGGCCCCTCTGGTCAGGAAACTTACATTTAAGCAGGAAGTGAAAGTCAATAAACATGTTTACAACTAAGTAAATAAGATGATTTCAAACAGTGATAAGTGTTGTACAGAAAGTAAAACAGGATGAGGTAAATTAGGAGTGACTGTAGGGGTGGGCACAGCCCCTTTAGATAGGAATAGAAAATACGTCTTTTTGGAGGAAACATGTGAGCTGATGTTGAATCTCAGTTAGATTGATTCATTCATTTAAAACAGCTGCTCAAGGAAAAAAAATCTGGAGACCATATTAATATATTCCTGCCTTCAACATCTGCATTCATCCCACACCTAAAGAGTGTTATTACCAAAATATTTGTCAAATCCATTTATCCCTCTTCACTTTACCACCAGAGCTCACCATTTTTACCCTAGACTTTACCATCTTCTTGTCCCTTTAAATATGTTCTCATGACTACAGGAACAGGAATGATCTTGGATACATTAAACTATTTAACTTGTTTATTATGCCCTACTCTGTGTTCATGACTCAATGTATATATTGAACATCTGCTCATCAAACACTTTGATTAAGAACTAAAATATCCTTTTACTATTGAGTTTATCAGTGTGCTTTTCCCTTACCTCATCTCTCTGCCTATTCCCAGAGGTAAATACTATTTGCAATTAAAAAAAATTATTTATATATTTGAGAGAGAGTGAGCAAGAGAGAGAGCATGAGCAGAGGAAAAGGGAGAAGCAGACTCCTCTGCTGAGCAGGGAGCCCAGTAAGGAGCTTCATCCCAGAACACCAAGATCACAACCCAAGACAAAGGCAGATGCTCAAACAACTGATACATCCAGTTGCCCCTGTAATTTTATATTTATAATTTCACTGTTTGATCAAGTATATGTTTGTGTTTATAAGTACACATACATATTAATACAAATTAATACCTTACATAATTTATTTTATTTGGACATTGTAAAATTAGTATCATGTAATTCTTTTTTTTTTTTTTTTTTAATTTGGGGTGCCTGAGTGGCTCAGTGGGTTAAGCCTCTGCCTTCACTCAGGTCATGATCTCAGGGTCCTGGGATTGAGCCTCACATCAGGCTCTCTGCTCAACAGGGCGTCTGCTTCCCCTCCCTCCCTCCCTGCCTGCTGGTCTGCCTACTTATGATCTCTCTCTCTGTCAAATAAATAAATAAAATCTTTAAAAAATAAATTTTATTTTGTTTAAGTTCAATTAATTAATATATAGTGTATTGTTAGTTTCGGAGGTAGATTTCGGTGATTCATCAATTGTATATAACACCCAGTGTTCATTACATCCTGTGCCTTCCTTAAGGTCCATCACCCACCTCATTCTCCCATCCCCCTCCCACCAACAACACAGAGTTTGTTTCTTATACTTAAGAGTCTCTTATGGTTTGGGGCACCTGGGTGGCTCAGTGGGTTAAACCTCTGCCTTCAGCTCAGGTCATGATCTCAGGGTCCTGGGATCGAGCCCCACATCGGGTTCTCTGCTCAGCGGGGAGCCTGCTTCCCCCCCTCCCTCTGTCTCTGCCTACCTCTCTGCCTACTTGTGATCTTTCTGTCTCTCTCTGTTAAATAAATCAATGAAATATTTTTTTAAAAAAAGAATCCCTTGGGGCACCTGGGTGGCTCAGTGGGTTAAAGCCTCTGCCTTCAGCTCGGGTCATGATCCTGGGGTCCTGGGATCTAGCCCCGCATGGGGCTCTCTGCTCAGCGGGGAGCCTGCTTCCTCCTCTCTCTCTCTCTGCCTGCCTCTCTGCCTACTTGTGATCTCTGCCTGTCAAATAAATAAATAAAATCTTAAAAAAAAGAGTCTCTTATGGTTTGTCTCCCTTTTTGATTTCATCTTTATTTTTTCCTCCCTTATGATCCTCTGCCTCGTTTCTTAAATTCTACATATCAGTGAGATCATAGGATAATTTTCTTTGGTTAACTTACTTCACTTAGCATAATATCCTTTAGTTTTATCCACATGGCTGCAAATGGTTAAGATTTCATTTTATCATGGCTGAGTAGTGAAATCATGATAATTGTCTTTATTTGGTTAACTTACTTCACTTAGCATAATAACTTGTAGTTTCGTCCACATAGTTGCAAATGGTTAAGATTTCATTTTGTGATGGCTGAGTAATATTCAATCATATATATAATATATATAATACAATATATTTCATCGTATATATACAAAATATATATATAAATTTATATATATATATATAAATATATAAAATATTTTTGATGCCTGGATTATATGTATATATGATGGATTATATATATAATATGTTCAATGTTACATATATTGAATATATATTATATATACCACATCTGAATACACACACTCACACACACATGCATACACACTTATGCATACATACCACATCTTTATCCATTCATCTGTTGGTGGACATCTGGGCTCTTTCCATAGTTTGGCTATTGTGGACATTGCTGCTATAAACATTGGGGTGGAGATGCCCTTTCAAATAAGACATTTGGGGTAAATACTTAGTAGTGGAATTGCCGGGTTGTAGGGTAGTTCTATTTTTAACTTTCTGAGAAACCTCTATACTTTTTTCCAGAGTGGCTATACCAGCTTGCATTCCCACCAACAGTGTAGGAGGGTTCCCCTTTCTCTGCATCCTCGCCGCTGTTTGTCATTTCCTGACTTGTTAATTTCAGCCATTTTGACTGGTGTGAGATGGTATCTCATTGTGGTTTTGATTTGTATTTCCCTGATGCCAAGTGAGGCAAAACATTTTTTCATGTGTGTGTCAGCCATTTCTATGTCTTCTTTAGAGAAATGTCTATTCATGTCTTCTGCCCATTTCTTGATTGGATTATTTGTTCTTTGGGTGTTGGGTTTGACAAGTTCTTTATAGATTTTAGATACTACCCTTTTACCAGATATGCCATTTGCAAATATCTTCTCCCAATCTGTTGGATGTCTTTTGGTTTTATTGACTGTTTCCTTTGCTGTGCAAAAGCTTTTTATCTTGATGCAATCCCAACAGTTCATTTTCGCTTTTGTATTGCTTGCCTTTGGAGATATTGTTGCAGCCATGATTAAGGAGGTTGCTTCCTCTGTTCTCCTCTAGGATTTTGATGGATTCCTGTCTCATGTTTAGGTCCTTCATCCATTTTGAGTTTATTTTTGTGTATGGTGTAAGAGAATGGTCTGGTTTCACTCTTCTGCATGTGGCTGTCCAATTTTTCCTACACCTTTTGTTGAAGAGACTGTCCCTTTTCCATTGGATATTCTTTCCTGTTTTGTGGAAGATTAGTTGACCATAGAGCTGAATTATTTTTTTTTCAATGAAATTGTGTTTGTCACATTTATTCATATTGATGACAGCAAATGCGGTTTATTTAATTGCTGAATAATATTTTATTCTGTAAAAATTGCATTTTTAATTTATCTTCCTATCCAACATCTTGGTTATATGCCAGGTTTTTTTTTTTCTTCTATTACATTAAGTGCTAATACAAATATTCTTTCATATTTCTGTTTGGATACATGTGTAAGACTTTTTTTATTATATGTCTTAAAGTAAAATTTCTGGTTGCTCAGCACATGAACAATCAGCTTGATAAAACACTGCTATTTTTCTTTTTTCAAAGATATTCTACCAGGTTGCATTTTCACCAGCAGAACATAAAGTTTTCAGATGCTCGATGCTTTCTTGAATACCTGATATTGTTAGAATTCTTAACTTTCATTTCGAGGAGATGAAATTTCATAATTTAAATTTGAATGTCCTTAATTACTACTGAAATCTCACATCTTTTCACATTTCTATTGGTAGTTTTTATTTAACTTTTTTTTTCTGTGAGATGCCTGTTTTGTCGGCCCATTTTTTCTATTGATTCACAGGGATAGTTCTGTTTGTTCTAGATTTAATTTTCTATTAGTTCTATATGTTGCAAGTATATTTTCCTAATCTGTGGTTTGTCTTCATTATTTTTTCCATGCTTTTTAAGAAATAACTTCTTAATGTAATATGATCTTATTCATTTTTCTTTCATATTGCACATATTACTCATTATATCTTAAAAAAAATCTTTCCTTTCCTGAGTCTACAAAAAGAATCCTTACACCATCTGAAATTAATGTTTTTGTAGGACATGAGATAAGAGCCAATTACAAATTTTGCCCAGCACCATTTCTTGAATAGTTTATTCTTTCTCATTTTGCAACATCAACCATGCCATATTTCAAGTCATATATTGGCCAGAACTATTGTAGGCTTTAATTCCTTGAAAGACAATAAGGATCTTGTTTTATTTTTAAAATCTGACTGATATGGGGGACATATCATAAACAGAATAGTGGCACCCAATGTTATCCACAGCCTAATCCATGTAGCTTGTGAATATGTTACCTTATCTGACAAAGGAAATTTGCAGATATAATTACAGATCTTGAGATGGAAAGATTATCCTAGATTATTTGGGTGGGCCTAATATAATCACAAAGGTTATTACAAGGGGTGAGAGTGTCAAAGTCAGTAAAAGAATGTTTGGCTAAGAAAGCATGTGTTAGAGTATGTGTTTTGAAGATGGTAGAAGGGAACATAAGCCAAGGAGTATAGGGGGCCTTTAGAAACTGCAAAAGGCAAGGAAAAGGATTCTCCCTTGGAGCTGACTCTTCAAGTTTAGCCTCAGTGAGCCTCATATGAGACATCCAGAATTGTAAGATAATAAATTTGTGTTGTTTTGATCCATTACAGTTATGATTTGTTACTTTAGCAGCAGGAGACTAATACAGGATGTCATGGAAAGTTTTGCACAGAGAAATTTCCAGACTTCACCTACATTTGAACAAGAGCACTCTGCATGCTGTGTTGAAATAAAATATAGGGATCCAAGGTAGAAGCAGAAAGCAAGTTAGGGACTGTGGTGACAGTAGAGGAGAGCTAGAGTGGTAGCTTGGACTAGAGCAAAACTGGGAGAGGTGGTAAGTGACTGTATTCTAAAAAACATTCTAAAGGTTGGGCTGTCGGGATTACAGATAGATTAGAACTGTTCTGTGAAAAAACAAGGTCAAAGTCAATTCTAAGAGCTTCTAGTAAGCAACTTTTAATTGTTTAACTCAGTGTATTTCATTAAAACACGGAGATTCTCCCCCATCCTTATCTAATATCTATCTAATCTCTATCTGTTTGATCTATACCTAATATCTATCTATCTATCTACCTACCTATCTACCTATCTATCTGAATAGCTTTTTTTGCTGTCTCCTTTGGCATCTAGTTATGCTTTTAGCAATCTGGACTTTTAAGACTGACTTTACGGCATACTTTTGGTACATACTGCTTTTGCCAAGTAACTTCTTAAAATCTATTCTAAAAGAGCTGATAGTCTAGTCTGAAATAGCAATGCTATGTGTAGGTTGAATAAATCAAGCCTCCATGAAGGCATTTGTGGGACCCTGGGATGATGGGGTGACCCACAGAAATCCCTTCCCGCTCATGTATGATATTGGGCTATTACTGGCTAATACAGTAATTCTTAGTATTTATTACTGTTATGCTGTTTGTCTCAGCAATAAAATCCTTATAGTAGCATGTCTCCAAGTGATTTTCACCTGCATGGGAAAGATAAGGTGAGTGAGTGAGGGATTGGAGGGGAGACCTCCCCCTAGAGAGGGGTGCATCCTCTTCTTCCAGAATGAGGATGGGAACCACACAGTGGGTGTTAAGGTATTAACAATTGACTGGGTCCTTTTTGCAAATGAAGGAACTAAACTCAGATTTTAAAAACAAACACAAAAAAACCTAAGTGAACATGAGTGCCTTTAAGAAAGAAAGAAAAAAAAAGAGGTATCTTCAGGAACTAACACCATTAGTTTGCTGAGAGTTCAGAAAACAAATTCATCTATAGCCCCGATCCTTGCACCGTAGAAAAAAGCCCTATAAAAATCATGTAAACAGAAAACTAGGGGAAAATAACTTACTGAAAAAGACAATGGGATTCTTGTGCAGTACTACAAGTGGATATTTTATAGGTATGAAGCCAGAATATTCTATTTGGTCTTCTATCTTTGATGAGTCCTCTACCACAGGGTAGAAGAAATCTGACACTGTCATTAAAAACTGATCTACAAGCCACCTTTCTGTCTCCCTGGACCACTTGAAAGTAGATGTTAGGTCAAAGATTATTAGAATAGAATATTGGATCTATGCTGCTGAACAGCTTTCCTGATTCCATTCAATATGCCAAACCCTTCACATACAGGTCACTGATATAATAAATGAGCCTGAGATGAAAAATTTAGAATGAGAATAAATGATCAAGAAAAGTAGTGTAGATAAACTTGCAGTGCAAGAAGTTTTAGTCTTCCCTAATATAAAATTCACTTGCCTATCTTGTTGCAGTGTTCCAAATGTTTTTTAAGGAATTATGTTAGTCTAATTTCTGAAACACACAGCCCTCAAGTTTCAATACCTTCGCACCACAGACATTTACTTTTCTCACATCATGTGCCAAATCAATCAGCTTTACATTGACTCAGGGAGGAAGCCTTGTTCCTTTCATTAAGTCGCTTATGGGTCTGGATTCTCTCTGCTGACTAATTCAGGGAACCAGGATCCCACTGTTTTGTAGGTTTGCTATCTTCTATCTCTGGGTCGTTTTCCCCCAGCAGGTTGATGAGCATAGAGAGAGAGGAAGAATCATACTAGAAGTTTTAGAGGTTAGCCTGGAATTTCAGTTGCTTGAACTTAGTCTTAACAGGCCCAACTAATTAGAGTGGGAAATTATTACAGAAAAAAGAAGAGAAAAATGGATATTGATGAGCATAAACATTTCCTGCCCAAAGTGATTTTCCCACTAAAGAAATGCAAAACTATATTTTATCTGTTATTCATTCAGACTCAGTTTGGGACATACAATCTTTCAGATTCTACCTTAAACTAGGAATACACATGGGACACCTGGGTGGCTCAGTGGGTTAGGCCTCTGTCTTCAACTTGGGTCGTGGTCTCGGGGTCCTGGTATCGGGCCGGCATCAGCCTCTCTGCTCAGTGGAGGGCCTGCTTCCCCTCTCTCTCTGCCTGCCTCTCTGCCTCCTTGTGATCTCTCTCTCTCTTTGTGAATAAATAAATAAAATCTTAAAAAAAAAACGATGAATGTACATAAAACCAATAAATAGTTCTTAACCTTCAAGTTAATTAGAATCTGGTAAGGAAGATAAATACATAAATAGGGAAAAAACACATTACCAGAAGAAAGGGTTGTATTACGGTGCTATAGAAATATAAATGTGGTGTGTGCAGTGCTTTAACTTCTTTAAGGGCATTAAGGAAGATTTTTCTGGCTGGGATTATCTTTCCATAGAGCCTTCACATGAAATAGAGTTAGCCAGTGGAAGGAGCTGATAGGGGAAGGAGCTGATGTGGAAGCTTAGGACTGTACAAACCTTACTCCTTTCCCAAGGGACTGGCTTGGAAAGGTTAAAACAAGGGAGGATATGAAGCAGGAGTCAGATCACCAAGAGACTTTTGTGTTTGTGTTTCTTGTGTGTGTGTGTGTGCGTGTATGTCCTTTTCAAGATTTTGTACTTTATTTTGTAAATGTACACATTCACTGATAAAACAATTTGTATGACAGAGAGAACTTGATAATATTTTAAATGTCACTTTCAGTCATCAGAAGGCATAAATTCTCCAAAGTGACCTCTGCCAAACAAACAAAGCAGAAACAGAAAACAAAACAAAAAGTAACACTTTGGATCAGTTTCAAGCATGTGTTTTGTCCACTGACCCATTTTCTCCCCCTTTGAGCCAAGGGGAATTGGGAATAAGGTAAGTCAGATAAGAAAGATTTTAAAAAGCTTTCCTGTGTAGGAATGATTAATGTCACCTCCTTTGTATGTGCATTTATTGTCCCTCCTCACCTTCCGTATATATTTTAGTAGAAGAGATGTGTGACAGTGAATTAGCAAATGTGCTGCCTAAGTCAAAGAAAATCCCAAGTGCTTTTTAATAAGGACTACCAAATTAAGATATAAATGTGGTATGATTTTTTGATTAACAAAATAATTTATGAATCATTTCTTCACCATGTGCCTAAGTGGAACTATTTTGCCCTGTTTAGTCTGAGCCCAGCCTCTTGAATAATCTTTTCTCATCACCTTCAGAGAAAGCAAAAATGAGTAAAAAACAAACCAACAGAAAAATCACATGTAAGCCTAGGGCAAAAGTAAATACATTTGAACTGAGAAACTACTGTGACATGAAATGATGTGTTTGAAACATGACTGCCAAAAAGTCCGGCTGCAGAAATAAAATTGGGGTAGCCAACACTTAATCCTTCATTGTAGTGTTGTGAGAAACAATTAGTACTCCATACCTTTTTCTCTACGTCACCTACCCCTGACCCTTGGCACAAGTTGGGAGTACTTTGGAATATTCAACTGCACCAAGGATAAGCCAATTTCTGTCATAACTGTTTCAGAAGGTGTAATTTAGGAAGCTGGCAAACAGAGGAGTCTCCAGTGTAACTGTTCTCTGTGGCTAACAATGTGAGTGATGGTTGTTCCCTGTGCAGGTTGGGGGTTGGTAGAGCTGAGAAAGAATGGCGTTTAGATTCAGTGGCAAGGGAAATGGGGTAAGTGTTGCACACTAACCAGCCAAGTGATCTTATTTAGCTGAGCTTTCTAAAGTTTCTTAAGTAGAAATTTAGGGTAATGATATTTTCTTGTCAAGTGACTGGCGGATTAAGGCTTGAGATTTCTAAAAACTTCCAGTGCGTGGAAGTTAGTGTGTTACGGTTTGCCTTTATACGTTCTTTTTGTGATTTCATTTTGACTAGATGCTGGATGTACAACTTAGATTTTCATCTTTTTTAATAGTTCCTACAAATTATGTTAAGGGCAGATGATGGGTAAAATATAGTACTGCAACGTAATTTTTGTCCGTAGTTCTCAGATGAACAGTAATAAAATATATATTTTATTTTGTTGAAAAGCACTGTTCTAGGAAAACTTACCAAATCTCAGATCCTTTTAGAAAGATACACAATTTACCAAATCTCAAGTCCTTTTAGAAAAATAAAAGTACACAAATGTATTAAAACAAATGCGATTTCATAAGCAAACATAGTGTATCTGTTATACACAGGGCTGAGTGTTTGTATATATTGGAAGGAATACATTTTATTAAGCATAGAGTATTCAAAAAGTATCACACTGCTTAAGAACACAAGGTTCATAGTCAAATAGACCTAGGGTTAAAATTTGGCTTTGGGGGTGGCTGGGTGGCTCAGTCAGTTAAGCGTCTGCCTTCGACTCAGGTCATGATCTCAGGGTGCTGGAATTGAGCCGCGCATCAGGCTCTTCACTCACCAGTGACTCTGCTTCTCCCTCTGCTTCTGTGATCCCTCTCTTGTGACTGCTTTTGCTCTTGCTAAAACAGAATCTTAAAAAAAAATCTGGCTTTGTACCCGAATGTTTATAGCAGCAATGTCTACAATAGCCAGACTATGGAAAGAACCTAGATGTCCATCAACAGATGAATGGATCAAGAAGATGTGGTATATATACACAATGGAATACTATGCAGCCATCAAAGGAAATGAAATCTTGCCATTTGCGACGACGTGGATGGAACTAGAGCGTATCATGCTTAGTGAAATAAGTCAATCGGAGAAAGACAACTATCATATGATCTCCCTGATATGAGGACATGGAGAAGCAACATGGGGGGGTAGGGGGATAGGAGAAGAATAAATGAAACAAGATGGGATTGGGAGGGAGACAAACCATAAATGACTCTTAATCTCACAAAACAAACTGGGGGTTGCTGGGGGGAGGTGGGATTGGGAGAGGGGGAGCGGGCTATGGACATTGGGGAGGGGAGGCGAACCATAAGAGACTATGGACTTTTGGCTTTGGAATTTTCAGACAAGATTTTAGATATTTATCTTCTCTAAGCATTCACTTCTTCATATGGAATTAAGAATCATACCTACCTCATTGGATAGCTGTCAAGATCAAATAAAGCACTATTATATAAAATATTTAGACTACTTTTGGCAAATACATAGTATTTAATATGCAGTAGCAATTTTTATTATTTTATTATTTTATTATGTCTTGAATTTCAGTATATTTATTAAATATCCATATCTCTGGTCTAGGTATTGCAATAAAAGTAAACAAAACAAAACAAACAAAAATATCCTTCTCTCACAGAGCTTATATTCTAGTAATGTGTTTTGAAATAATGCGCAAAATACTGATTATACAAAAATTAAAGAAATATTCTGTGTTCAAGGGTTTTCGTGTCTAGTTGAAAGAGAGAAAGGCAAACTAGTATATGTTAAGTTTGAGGACCTGTGATAATCAGTTGATGTACATTTTCTCCAAGGCTGGGAGGTTTGAATAATTCTCCAATGCTTCACCTCTAAGTTAATTTTTAAGCAAGAATTAATAGATTATTTTTCACACCCAAGATCCATAGGACCTTGTCATCTTTTTCCTCAGGATTGCATCCTTCCTGAATTTGAAGATCATGCATTTCCCTAATAGAAGAGAAAAAATACACAGGCATTTCAAATAAGTATAATGTACTAGTCCACAAAATGTTCTTTTTTTTAAAATTTATTTATTTGACAGAGAGATCACAAGCAGGCAGAGAGGCAGGCAGAGAGAAAGGAGGAAGCAGGCTCCCTGCTGAGCAGAGAGCCCGACGTGGGGCTCGATCCCAGGACCCTGAGATCATGACCTGAGCCAAAAGCAGAGGCTTAACCCACCGAGCCACCCAGGCGCCCCAAGTCCACAAAATGTTTTATAACTCTATCTCCTTCTCAGACAACACAGAGGTGGCAAATTAAAATTAACAGTTTTCACTTTTATTCAGCTTGAATTATTTTTCATGCATCCTGGGTAATTGACAACAGTAACTAGCCAATCTGTTTTACAGCTAGGCTCAACCACTCAGCTCTGGAAGAATAAGTAAGTGTAAGTCAGGCATTTGCTATAAACTTAAAGTGGAATATATCTCAAAGATCTCTTAGTGTTTTCAATAACGTTTGTTTTATTTAGCACATTATTTGGCCACCATTTACAGTTTGTTGTAAAACTATCAGTCTTTGGTAGCCCTGTGAGGAAGAAACTTCATTTGACTAGTGTATAAGTTCAGTGCAGACCTAAGTGTAGGTCCATCAGTCATGGCCAAGATTCCCATAACACTCAGTATTTTGCCAATTATAGTCTTCAACTGCCACCACCAGAGGTTTACCTTGTAGTTGAGCTCCTCACATATGGGTAAGAAACTCAATTTGTTCAAATGGGATGATGATATATAGAATATCTTAATTCCCTAATACCTAACACATAATGTATTTATGCCTAGAGCAGTACTTAAATAAAATTTAGCATTTCTTTATTAGAAAACAAAACAAAGTTGAAATTCCCTGGGAAACTGGATGATGAATCAATTCACTGTTGCATTTGATTACATAATAAGCCTATCTAACCCTATGGCAAGATTATGCAGCCCAAAATGAATGATGTCATTTATTTTACTTAATCCATTTTTTTGTTCTTGCCAAGCATTTAGCCTAATTATTGATAGTATAATTATGAGGAAATACTATTACGCTGTGAATAGTTTAATTCCTGCTATGCTTCGAAGTCTTATGCTTTACACATTTTTCCTATATATTATTATTTATAATGCATCATGTATCATCAGCATGGACACATTCTCATCTAAGACATCCTTATATACTGAAATTTTGTTTACATTTTTGTTCTGAAATTACTTCATTTTCTTTCTGAAATTACTTTCTCTATATGAAAATATTTAAATGGAATATATTGTAAATAAAAGAGTAAATGAAAACAAAATTAAGAAAATGAGAGGTAAATTTAAAGGGTTTGTATTCAAAGAAAAAGGTATTTCTTTTTAAGTAAGCAATAATTAAAAGAAGAAGCAGTTCTTCTTCATAGCCCTGATCACAAGTACTATTTGCTACTGCTATACACACACACAAACACACACACAGGCTCATGTGCACACACACAGTCTTGATCTAAATAATGTATTAAAGCATTTCTTCTATATTTAATCAGATCTCCAGATCGTTGCATATTTAAATGAACAGTCAACATCATTTGCTTTCCCTATTGTAAAAACTGTTTTTTATTTAAATCTATTTCTCTCTAAATAACTTATTTTTATCCTAGAAAGGATTTAAAAGTACTAAAACTCATTTTATCATTTAAGTTTATATATATTATACAAAATATACATTATAATTATAATATATGTATAATAATGTATATAATGTATATATATTACCACTTGTATGTTCAGCATAAGTAAGTCTCTGAAAGAGATTCCAAGCCCTGATCTGTTTCTCATTGAATAGTCTGCTCAGATAATAGATAATATTAGCATAAATTATTCCCTTACTCTCACCCTCCCCCTTTGAAGTTATTCAAATGATCTGGAGGTGAACCTACCTCAAATGGAAACTGCTAGGTATGCGCTCTGGTAGGGTTACCTATGGTACAAACTCAGCACTGTGCCTCTGGAAGCCACAGGGTCTGGTCCAAATTGGAGCTCAGTAATTGAAGCTGAAAATGGCAACAAGATCAAATGGCTTGCGTTGTCCTAGACATGAGGAATCTTTCACTGGAGGAAGGTAAGGTAGAGCAGGAAAAGCATCAACTCTAGAGATACAACATGTTCTTATATCTTGTTTTTATTCCTTGCCACCTATGGGTACTTGAAAAAGTCACCTAACTTTTCTGAGATGCAACTGTAATTCGTATTTCAAGGGGTTTTAAGTTGAGTAGGTAAATATTTGGATGTTCTTAGCATATTATGTGGCAAACAGTAAGTTATTATTTAATAATATGAGTTTCACTCAGCACTGTGGATATATTTTCAGTGAATGTTGCTTCCCATTTTGATTGTACAGTCTTCAAACATCCCATATTCCCTTTCTCCAATTTCATGATTTTATTTCTCATTTAGACACTTCAGAGAATAGATTTTCTTTTTTCTTTTTATTTTTTTTAAAGATTTTATTTATTTATTTGACAGACAGAGATCACAAGTAGGCAGAGGCAGGCGGGGGGTGGGGGAAGCAGGCTCCCTGCTGAGCAGAGAACCCCATGTGGGGCTCGATCCCAGGACCCTGGGATCATGACCTGAGCCGAAGGCAGAGGCTTTAACCCACTGAGCCACCCAGGCGCCCCCGGAGAATAGATTTTCAAGTGTGTTTTTCCTTTCATCTTTTTCCAGTGTGTTACTTATTTTCCCTTTCCTGTTTTTAGTCTTTTAATTATTATCATATTTCCTTAGTTTTAGCTTTTTTTATTTCTTCTGGCTTAGGACATCCTGAGAGCATATCAGGATGTTCATTATAAGATATAATGCATTCCGTGTAGGAGCCAAAATTTTGTCTTGTTAGAGCTATTTAATAATGACCACAATGCAATTATTTGACCCCATGGCTTTCAAATATCCCATGCAGATATCACAGACAAAAAACAAACAAACAAAAAAACAAAAACCAAAAAAAAATATATGTATGTATATACATATACATATGTGTCTGTGATGTATACATACACACACACACACACACACACACACACACATATATATAACTTCTCCATGATTTCCTTTATGCACAGTTTTCCCATTTATTCATTCAGAGATGTGTGTTTATGCTCATATTCTGTCCTGTTCTCAGGTTGCATATTGTAAGAAAAATGACCAGAGGGACAGATTTTGGAAGATTCCAAAAACAAAGAGAAATTGTGTTTAATATTCCATATCCTTCATCTGGTAATGAGTGGCAAGCATTTCCTTAAATATTTTGGAAATCAGGATCAGAAGGAACTTTGAGAAGCAGCTTTGTTTTGTTTTTAAATCGGTGTCCTCTCATTGTGTCTGCTTGTCATTGAAAGCATCAGTTTTGTTTGCTTCCTACAAAATGACAGACAGAAAGGAGAGAAACAATGAAATTAATGGAGAGCTACAACATACCTTGGCAGTAAAATAGATTTGTCACAAAGTCATAATTTTATTGTTCCCTCTGCATTATGAAGTCTGTCCAATAGACAATGAGTTGCAATCATAACCCTGTGTGCAAAGAATAATAATGGAATAACTGCAAAGAAAAAAAAAAAAAAAAACAAACCTCTGTTCTCACTGTTAAGTTCGGTGACTTTGTCTGGATGAAAGGGTCAGGGGCTTGCGAAATAAATTTGAGTGCTTGCGGATGAGACATAAGGCTGCGCAAATAATAATCTAATGCACAGCTGGGTCTTTTATTTCCATTCAGGTTTCAACTCAAATGTTCCTTCCTCAGAGAGGTTTTCTCTGAGTATCCTAGGTGAAGTAACCCCTCTAGCTTCAGCATTCACTGTGGCATTTCTTCTCATCACAGCACTAAATACTATATATATATAGTATTTATATATATATATATATATATATATATATATATATATATTAAATTTGCTTGTGTCCCCACATAAGAATATGAATGACATGAGAATGCCATTCAGACCCTTGCTCACTATGTATCCTCAGAACCTGGAACACTGCTCACAGCCATTAGCTGGTAATCAATGCCTATTCATGGAATAAATAGATGAATTAAAATGGGACAAAAATAACATTCAAGGGAATCTTTTACGAGTTTAAGTTTAAAAGTGAGGAAACCACGATGAAGGAAGTACATTTCTCAAGATTACACAGTAAAGACCATGTGTCCCTTTGTTCCCAAACCACTGTACTTAAGTTTGAAATAAATTTTCCACCACTGAAATAGACAAAACTTTTTATTTCCTTTGCATTGAGTGGGGTGGGGGGGCAGTTAGGCTCTAAGACTGTATTTGGGGAAGCTAAAATAGTAAAGAAAAAAAGTGAGAGTGAGACTGATTAATGGTGAAAATGATACAAAAACAAAACCTCCCTTTCTTCTTCTTAGTTGATACATACCCTATGTTTTCATTAAATACAAAAAGAACATGGGTCACCTGGGTTGCTCTGTCAGTTAAGTGGCCCACTCTTGGTTTTGGATCAGGTTATGATTGCATGATTGCAGGGCTGTGAGTTGAGCCCCAAGTCGGTTCTGTGCTAAGTGGGGAGTCTGCTTGAGATTATCTCCCTCTACCCCTCCCCCTACTCATGCTATCATGCGTGTGCTCTCTCTCTCTCTCTCAAATAAATAAATCCTAAACACAAACACACACACAATACAAAAGAAAAATGGAGAAAAATCAGCTTTTCCACTGAGGGCTTCCTGACTTTTGTAAGGGCACATTGTTATCTGCCTCTTTGCTAGCTGGTAGGTTGCCTTCCAAGTCCTTTCCATGTGAAGTTTATCTTGTCTACCAGATTAGAAACTCATAAAGCACAAGGCATTCTAGCTTTTATTATCTGTTTTGCATTTCCTGCTGTAGCTTCTAGTACTATTTTGTATACAAAGTGCATTTATTAGTTCTCTTAGGTGAAAACCTGTATTTGTAAAAAATGAGTGTGAGAGGTAGCGTCATGATTTCTCTGATATTTGCTGTCCATTGTATGGTGAGCTTTCACTATGTTGTTTATTATCTTCTCAGTAATTTGCTGATTATTAGAATATGCTACTCCCAGTGATAATAGTGTGTCAATTTCACATTTCCAGTTTTTGCAGCCATGGCTAGTAGATAACTTTGGAAAAGAAAGATGAAATTCTCTTCAAAAAATAAAGTGTAATATTTAAAAATTGTTTAAAAACCCTCCTTTTTTTAAGGCCAGAAAATAAAATGTTAAAGAACATGCCAACATTTAGGTTTAGTTCGATTCCTTATTAATTCATCTTTAACTGTAAAAATTCAGTAATTGTTCAAACTCCAGGTTTATCCTCGACTTTGGTGGAGCATGTCCTTTTAACTGACCTTGAATTTTGAGCATGTACCCCAAGCTTTCCTAAAATTTCCTAGAATGATTTCAATGTTTTGGTGTTTTTTGTTTTGTTTTGTTTTTTCTCCTTTTTGTTTTGTTTGTTTGTTTGTTTGTTTCCTTTTCCCAATATTTTGATATTTTAAGCCACGTTTTTATTCTGGGATACAGTGACAAATTGATCATGTGGAAGATGGCATTATGCATGTTATTTAATGTTTTCTTAATTAGTATGAAAGAAGTAAGATCCTCTCTTTGGTCTACTGATCCTGATTTCCTGCAACTCTCCTGACAATAGAGATAGAAAAGTACATTTACTTATAAAGCAGCCCAGGATGTCGCTTTCTAGTGAGAATAGTTATTACCTTTTATCTTAACCCAATCCAAGTACCTCAGTTTCATTACGAACTTATAGCAAGCTATTCATCATGCTTTTTTTTTTTTTCCTTTTGAAGCCATTAGTACCCACCAATGATTTATGTGGGTATTGTTTTAAATGATATTTATATTCGGTCATCACCATAGCAACAAGCTTAATCCATTACATTATGTAGAAAGCATTTTTTTTTAAGTTTGTGGTTAAAAAAAAAATCCATATTTATATCTATATCTACATCTACATCTATCTAAGTTTATGCCAGAACAGAACAATTAAAAATAGCTAAAGGCTATAGCAAGAATAATAATTATAATAAGGACTTCATAAAAGAAATGAAAAGGAATTTTAATCAATATATCCCAAAGGGAGAGTGCTTTTATAGATAGAATCCATGATTATTTTGAATTGGAGGTTGTTCCTTACATTCTCTGGTCTCTGTAGTAGGAGACTATCTACCTTTCCAGAACTTCTTACTTCACTTTTTGCTTTTAGATCCCAATATTCCTTCAGCAGTGGACTCAGAATGGGGGCAAACCATTCAGGGAGGAGTCTCATGAATAAAGCTCAGCTAATTGTGTTCTACCACACTAGTCTCAATGGCTGGTTCTGGAATACGAACATGAGCCAAGCTGGGGCCATGAGGGCCATGAGGACCAGACCTGGCAGTTGCTGAAACCATGTCTTAGAGTATGTATGGGCTGGGCTCTTAGAATGTAGGCATGGATATCTAATGAGCTGACCGGAGAATGGTGCCAACACAAAGCAGAGCAAGAGCTAGAAGCTGATTCTGTCAACATATTCTTGGGTAGGCACTTAACGTTTTTCAGTGATGTGAGTAAAAAAAAAAAAATAAAAATAAACAAAAACGTTTTTAGCTAAAGTGAGTTTGGATTTTTTGGTCATTTGTAACTAAAAAATTCCTATTAGTCTTAATTGATTCAAATTGAAAACATATGGTAATTATTAATATTTATTATATTTATATATAACATTACATATTTGATATATAAATATTTATACTCATAATTATTAATTTAGTTGAATCATTCTGGTTCTTTTCATAGATATGAAGAGAAGTTAAAAAAATCTTTAAAAATTGTATTTATTCATTTGAGCAAGAGAGTGAGTGAGAGAGAAAGAGAGAAACAGAGTACGCATAGGAGAGGGCACAAAGAAGAGGAGGGGCAGAGAGAGGGAAAAGCAGGCTTCTCACTGGACAGAGACCCAGGACTATGGACTACATGGGGCTCATCCCTGGACCCTGGGATCATGCCCTCAGCCAAAGGCAAATGCTTAACCGACTGAAACACCCAAGTGCCCCCTAATTTAATATATAAAAACAGCACTCAGTTCATCTGAGGAAGTGAAGAATCTCTAGCTTAAAAAAAAAATAATAAAAAGCACATATACGGGTGCCTGGGTGGCTCAGTAGATTAAGCTTCTGCCTTCCCCACAGGTCATGATCCCAGGGCCCTGGGATTGAGCCCTGCATTGGGATCTCTGCTCAGAGGGGAGCCTGCTTCTCCCACTTCTTCTGACACCCCGCCCCACGTCGCTTGTGCTCTCCTGCACTCTCTCTCACTCTCAAATACAGAAAATCATAAATAAATAAATAAGGCATAATTGGCCATCTTTTTTAAGTTTTTCTTCCTCCAGACTGGTGGTAATATTATTTCAATTACACTCACCCTATTTGTTGTGATTGTATTTTCTTCCCTCAAAGAGGATTATTTGGTATTGTTTCCAACATCTGTGTGTTTAAATGTTTCAATAACATGAGGCCAACATCTCAAATAACCTAAAGATACTAATGAATTAATTGAGGCAAGGAAACTAATAGCAATTTAATTAAAAGCAATGGTGAATTTGAAAGTTACTTTAAAAAGAAAGTAGGAAAAGTAAAATGGAAACTAGAACAAAATGAGAAAGAAAAGAAGAGCCATAGCAAGAATCACTGTGGCATGGGATGATAGAAATATCAATGTAAGAAAGATATATACATTTGATTCTGTTCTATAGGCTTGTCTTCAGGGTGCCAAAACATTCTTATTTGGGTCCAACAGAATAATTTATATTGTAATATATGTGTCCAGACCTAGTTAATATATAATGCCTTATGTTTAGTACAATAATCAGGAAAACATTTTTCTCTCTCACTGAATAAGTCTATAAAATTCCCTAAAACATAGCTACAGAATAGGGAAAGTATGTGAAGCAAGAATCCTAGGGATGGGGTAGAATTTTGCTGAAGTATTTATTAAAATTTCTTTCTGGATTTAAATCAATCTATGTATAATTAATATTACTTTTGTGCCAGTATATTAATATACAGTGTGTACTTGAATGGAATTTTAAATAGATCCATAGTTAGAAGGAACCAGGTTAAAGGACATTAAGATAATTGGGAAAAAAAGATGCTTATATGCAGTACTCCTCAGAATAGAAATTTATGTTGTAGCAATAAACAAGTACCCAAATCTCAATGGATTAAGGCAATGAAAGAGTTCATTTTCTTGTTCATGACATATGTCTAATTCGAGTCAGTGGGAAGGGATAAGTAAGGAGCATCTGCATTTCTTTGTCACAAAGGGAACTAAGCTGTAGAAGCTATATCTGGACACATGCTCTCTTAATCACTGGAACTATTAGAAGGGATATGGTAATGTGCGTATTAGATTTACAGGCTTTAACCCAGAGGGCTGTATATTACTTCCACTCATGTGGCATTAAACAAAGTCATGAAACCCCACTTACCTGCCAAGAGCACCTGGAAGGAGGAACGTTGGAAATATTTGTTGAACAGCACTGATGATTACCAGAGTTCACTGTTCTAACCATCAAATATTACGTTCACTCTCCTCTCCACAAAATATACTCTCCCACTCCCCAAGGGAGATAAAGCAGAATTTTATCTAATATCAAAATTACTTAGTCCAAGATCACTAGATGGTGCATAGAGTCACTATGATAGGGAATGTGGTGTGCAGTATTTGTACTTGTACATGTCAAGCGTGGAAATTGGTGGGCTAAAAAGGCAAGTTAATGGAAACCCACATAACCCAATGTATTATAGAAAAGATAAAACCTACCATTTGTTAAACAACAAAAAAAAAAAGAACGAAGGATGACATAGCACCCATTGATGTCTCATAACTTTTAAATCTGGGACAAATGTTTATTTTCAGGGTAGCTTAGGCTAGGGTAGAGAATAATCTTGCATTTGGCTTATGTTCATCTTTAGAAGAGGTTCACCCATCCCTCCTTTGTGGCCTTTGGCTCTGAACGCAGAAAATATTGTCTTTTTTCCTGCTTCTGTAAGCAGGCTTCAGAGAACATAAGCTCTTTGAGAAATAGGCATTTTCTTTGGCTAACTCATGGCGTGAATGTTTGGTGACCAAGCTATCACCGTAATGATCATGCTATCTTTTAATCCAGATTGGCAAAACTGTTAACAGTATAAATCTCTCAGAGGAGTTCTGTATTCTCCATGTACCTACAGACACACCAACAGGTCTTTTAGAGGCAGACATCTTAGACTTGCAAGCGTACATGTTCAATAAAGAAATTTTTACCAGTACTTCTTTTTTCTTTCAATATAGTTCATTAGATTCTGCTGGAAGAACCACATGTAGTCACTTTTTCATTCTTTTTTTTTTTTTTTTTTGTTTACTTAAGAAATATTTTTTTTTATTTTTATTTTTTTTTCAGCGTAACAGTATTCATTCTTTTTGCACAACACCCAGTGCTCCATGCAAAACGTGCCCTCCCCATCACCCACAACCTGTTCCCCCAACCTCCCACCCCTGACCCTTCAAAACCCTCAGGTTGTTTTTCAGAGTCCATAGTCTCTTATGGTTCGCCTCCCCTCCCCAATGTCCATAGCCCGCTCCCCCTCTCCCAATCCCACCTCCCCCCAGCAACCCCCAGTTTGTTTTGTGAGATTAAGAGTCATTTATGGTTTGTCTCCCTCCCAATCCCATCTTGTTTCATTTATTCTTCTCCTATCCCCCTACCCCCCCATGTTGCTTCTCCATGTCCTCATATCAGGGAGATCATATGATAGTTGTCTTTCTCCGATTGACTTATTTCACTAAGCATGATACGCTCTAGTTCCATCCACGTCATCGCAAATGGCAAGATTTCATTTCTTTTGATGGCTGCATAGTATTCCATTGTGTATATATACCACATCTTCTTTATCCATTCATCTGTTGATGGACATCTAGGTTCTTTCCATAGTCTGGCTATTGTAGACATTGCTGCTATAAACATTCGGGTACACGTGCCCCTTCGGATCACTATGTTTGTATCTTTAGGGTAAATACCCAGTAGTGCAATTGCTGGGTCATAGGGTAGTTCTATTTTCAACATTTTGAGGAACCTCGAATAGCCAAAGGAATATTGAAGAACAAAGTCAAAGTTGGTGGCATCACAATTCCGGACTTCAAGCTCTATTACAAAGCTGTCATCATCAAGACAGCATGGTACTGGCACAAAAACAGACACATAGACCAGTGGAACAGAATAGAGAGCCCAGAAATCGACCCTCAACTCTATGGTCAACTAATCTTCGACAAAGCAGGAAAGAATGTCCAATGGAAAAAAGACAGCCTCTTCAATAAATGGTGCTGGGAAAATTGGACAGCCACATGCAGAAAAATGAAATTGGACCACTTCCTTACACCACACATGAAAATAGACTCCAAATGGATGAAGGACCTCAATGTGAGAAAGGAATCCATCAAAATCCTTGAGGAGAACGCAGGCAGCAACCTCTTCGACCTCAGCCGCAGCAACATCTTCCTAGGAACAACGGCAAAGGCAAGGGAAGCAAGGGCGAAAATGAACTATTGGGATTTCATCAAGATCAAAAGCTTTTGCACAGCAAAGGAAACAGTTAACAAAACCAAAAGACAACTGACAGAATGGGAGAAGATATTTGCAAACGACATATCAGATAAAGGGCTAGTATCCAAAATCTATAAGGAACTTAGCAAACTCAACACCCAAAGAACAAACAATCCAATCAAGAAATGGGCAGAGGACATGAACAGACATTTCTGCAAAGAAGACATCCAGATGGCCAACAGACACATGAAAAAGTGCTCCACGTCACTTGGCATCAGGGAAATACAAATCAAAACCACAATGAGATATCACCTCACACCAGTCAGAATGGCTAAAATTAACAAGTCAGGAAATGACAGATGCTGGAGAGGATGTGGAGAAAGGGGAACCCTCCTCCACTGTTGGTGGGAATGCAAGCTGGTCCAACCACTCTGGAAAACAGCATGGAGGTTCCACTTTTTCATTCTTGACTTATTTTGTCTAGCTGAGGGATTTTAATCTACTCAGAGGTTCTAACATTGGCTATAAAGCCCATATCCTAGATTGAATCCTTCTCACCAGGTTGTGTTTTTATCAGCTTTTGTCATGTGGAATTTTTTTTTTTAAGATTTTACTTATTTATTTGAGGGAGACGAAGGGTATGAGTGGGGGTAGAGGCAGATGGAGAGGGAGATGCAGGCTCCCTGGGAGCCTGGTGTGGAGCTTAATCCCAGGATCTCTGGGATCATGACCTGAGCTGAAGGCAGATGCTTAACCAACTGAGCCACCCAGGTGCCCCTTCTCATTTGGAATTCTGAAGTTACATTTTCAGACTCTACAAAGTGTCTACTTATGAATCTTCTCCTATTTCTTCTTGTAAAGTGACCCTTTCTTTTTTTGAGTTCAGCTTATTCATTTAATAGCTTATCAGCTACAAGCAGCAGCAACCACCACATGCTGTTAAGTTCTTTTTCCTATCCTCTTATCTTAGGGCTAATGTTTGTAAGTACTTCTTTCAAGTTAGTCCAAATCACAGTTTTACTACTTCACCTTTAGATAACATGGATTATCATCCTTTTAGTCTCCAAGAACTGCGTTTTTCACTGCATCCTTTCTTCCCCTTAAGCTAATGCCAGCTGTTCTGGGTATTTTTGTTATAGCAGCTCCTCAACGCCACTACCAATTTCCATACCTGTCAGTATAGGCAAGGTTATGCTGAAATGAAAAGCAATTCAGACTCTTGGGTCAAATATCAACAATTTATTTCTCAAAAAAGTTCTAGAGTTCTAGAAGTAATTCAGAAATATTTGAACAGTCCCTCCTGAATTCCACATATGCTGATAAATCTGAAAATCTAGATGAAATTCATATTTTTAACAAAGTACACTTTATACACTTGAATTATGAAGAATTAGAGCACTTAGGAAAAAAATAACAATAATTTTGCAATTATAATGATGGATTTGGAAAGGTCTCTCTAAGCCTGGAGAGCACAAAACACAGAATACAAAAAAAAAAAAAAAAAAAAAAAAAAAAGATGTAGAACTTAACAAGAAAATGAGTCAAATACCGTAGCCAAAGTTGATAGATGCATAAGAAGATATTCAAACTGATCTCTAGACATAAAAAATACTGTCGTATAAAAGTATTAAAGTGTGATATGTTTTTCTTAGAATAATGATTAAAATTTTCAACGACTGAGAATATTCTTCATTAAAAGTTGTAGATACACAGGCATTGTCTTATATACAGAAGATATGAATGTCCTGCAGCGTAATCTGTTTAAATAACTCCAGTTCTACAAATTTACTATATGGAGGCAATTAGACAGGTGGCAGAGATGTATACAAAGAATTTCATTGTAGCAATAAGATTATTTATAGTGCAAGGTTGGAATTAAAAAAAAATGAGACAGTAAATAAACCCAAATGGATATCAATAAGTGGAAGTAGGTCCATTAAAAAGCATGCAGCCATTGCACCTTATTAAATAGAACACATGTTTTGGCTTAGGTATACTGACATATGAAGATGCTCATGATGTATCAGTGAAAAAGCCAGTTGGAGAATGGCATATTAACAATTCTTATTCCTTGGTGGTAAAATTAATCATTTTCATCAACATATAAATCTCCATACTTTTTAATTTTTTCCTGATTTTTAAAAACAGACATGACAAAAGTCAATAGTGTTCCATTTTGGGGAGGGGAAAAAAGTTTTATTCATTAATATACTGCCACAGTGCCAAATAGAAAACATGATATAAAATAAAGTGCTTTAATTTTGTTGATAATGGAAGTGAAATGAACAAATAGGAACAAAAAATATGAATACTGCTAGAATTTTTGGCAAATATACCTTTGTCCCCACCACAAAAGCTATTGTCCAAATATTAAAAGATTCTTTTCTATTTAACTTGTATTCCTAGTTTTTGAGTCAAAATGCTTTTCTCCTAGAAAATTTGAGTAGCTATGGAAAAAATGAATTTTCTAAATAGCTAAATAAATATGCTTATTGTTAAATCATAGCATATACTGTTTGTGCCTCTATATATTGGGCCCTCTTTCCATTTAACTAACCCTGTGCAATTTTCATTGAAAACAAATTATTGTTCATGCATTCAAAGGGCAATGAGCAATTAGAACATAATTGATCCAACTGAGCATCTGATTTCAGCTTTGTGCTGAGAAAATGGTCTAGAAATAATGTCTTTTCCATTAGCAATTTCACCTAATTCAGAAGAACATTTTCTTGAATGTGAGAGTGTATTGACCTGAATGAGAGTTAACTACTATCACCAATACTATAATCCTAACAGCTTCTCAGATATTTTAAAAATGTACACTCCACTTAAACAATGAAATATTGATTAATTAATGATAAATTATGTTTACATTTTTAGTACATTCCAAATGGTATGCATTTTGTTATTTTTGTATCTCACTATGACTTGCTGTAATTTAGAATTGAATATTTTGGTAAGACAAATTTTCTTCATTTCATTAGATATTCACTGAGATATTTACTGAGTTTCTGATAAACTCAGGAAATGCAAAATTGAATAAAGCAAGTATCTTCCATCAATGTAAAAAAGCAAACAAAAGTGTAATAAGAAATTGTAGTAATTAGTTGGAGATAAGTGGAAAAATGGCAGTAGATACCAGAAGGGAAGATCAATATGGGTAAGCCTCAAAAGAAAGGAACACTTGAGCAATGTAAGACTACTTAGAAACTACCAGTTGTTAAGTGTCTTCTAGGTGACACATGCTTTCCATAAATTACCTTTAACCTTCACAATACTTGGTAGTTGTCATTATCATAATTTTGTTGATAAGGAAACTGAGCTTATCAGCTCAAAGAAATGAATAAATTTACTGAAGCTCACAGCTGATGTGTTAAAAAGACAGAGTTTAACTCAGAAATCTCTTTCTAAAGCCACTGTTTCTCAACCCCTATCCCACTCTACCAAACTGCCCCATTTATTTCATGAAAGAGGGCATTTCAGAAAGGGGCAACAGTGTGTGCAAAGGCATGGAAGTATGGAACCACAAGAAAATTGTCTGGAGCATAATATATGAGCAGGAGAGGTTTTGCAAGGGAAAAACAAACAAACAAAAAATAAAAATGAAGAAACTGGGCTTAGAAAAATCATAAAGGGATGAAAACATGGAGGGGACAATGGATACAAGAGCATTTGGGATTTTCAAATCATTAATGAGGAACCACTGAATGAGTTAAATAGGAATAATTTTGATTGATCTCAGTATTACAAGGCTGATAGTTCAAATATACAATCTTTGAGGAACTCATCTAATAAGCTACTACAAGGAAGAATAACATGAAACAAAAGGGAAGAATCAGAGGTGTTAAAAGGATATGTGAGGAAAAGAGGAAGTTAAAGAAATAATGAAAAAGTGGGGAGAACACCCAGTGCTCCATGCAAAACGTGCCCTCCCTATTACCCACCACCTGTTCCCCCAACCTCCCACCCCTGACTCTTCAAAACCCTCAGGTTGTTTTTCAGAGTCCATAGTCTCTTATGGTTCGCCTCCCCTTCCAATTTTTTTTTTTTTAATAAACATATAATGTATTTTTATCCCCAGGGGTACAGGTCTGTGAATCGCCAGGTTTACACACTTCACAGCACTCACGATAGCACATACCCTCCCCAATGTCCATAACCCCCTCCCCCTCTCCCAATCCCACCTCCCCCCAGCAGCCCGCAGTTTGTTTTGTGAGATTAAGAGTCATTTATGGTTTGTCTCCCTCCCAATCCCATCTTGTTTCATTTATTCTTCTCCTATCCCCCTAACCCCCCAATACTGTTACGCTGAAAAAATAAATAAAATGGGGAAAAAATAAAATAAAATCTTAAAAAAAAAAAAGATTTATTTGAGAGAGAGAGAGAGAGAGAAAGAGAGCAGGTGAGGGGGCAGAGAGAGAGAGTATCTCAAGCAGACTCTGCACGGAGTGCAAAACTCCACAGAGCCCATTGCGGGGAATGAGCTCACGACCCTAAAATCGCAACCTGAGCCGAAACCAAGAGTTGCTCACCCAACCACCTGTGCCACCCTGGCGCTACTCATTTGTGTAGTTCTTACTTCATCTTCTTAGTAGGCATGTAGTGAAATAGGATTAAAATTTTAAACTTATACATTAAAACAAATCCAAAACCAGAAAAAAAAAAAAGTGGGGAGACAATAAAGTACTTCTGAAATTCCTCTTAGGGTGATGTTGAGTAACCACTAAAGTGTCATTTAGGTAGCTTTATATTCAGAAAGTTCCTCCATTATTTCCACTTAAACACACATTGTCCAGTTGTATTACATCAAATCTGAAATGAAATGATCAATCTATCAATGATTAAATAATACAGTGTGCTAAATATTGATAGGAAATTAAAGAGCAAATACTAATGTAATTAGCCCCATGTTTTCTCCAAACCTCTTTATGGTCTACTCTAGTCAAAGATGGTCTTCCCTAGCACATGTCTTGACAGGTTGTATCATATTCAAAACTGTTAAACATTTATTGAATAGGTGACACATGGTAGGAATGGGGATTCATAGTTGCCTAAGAAATGTATCCTGCTTTGAAAGATTTCACAATCTCATAGAACAGCAGACTTATATAAGTGAGGTAATAATACTATAAAGCAGGGAGCTAAGTAATAAATGCTTGTATAAGAGAAAGTGATAAAAGCGTAGGGGCCCACAAACTCTCCCTCTCTACCATTGTCGGGAAGAAAAATCTCTTTTGGTTGGTAATTGGCTGGAATTTTCTGTCTTGCTGGTTAGTGCTTACCTAACCACTAGGCTGGCAAGAGCTAGTCTTCTGCATATATCGGGTATCCATTACAAGACTGTGATGGTTTGCTGCTTCTGTGATATAAATAAGGAGGCTGAATCAAGGTAATGATACCTGGTCAGGTCTACATTGGTTTCAGTAAGTTAGGTAATCACGTCAGTGTGTATCAATGTATATTAGTGTGTGATAGTAGAATTAGTCAAGATATTTAGTAGGAGTAGGGACAGTATTAAAATTTTGGTGAGGAATAACAGGTTTGGAGGATTGACAAGAGGCAAGACTGTGAACTATAGCAGTGGACCGTATGCTAAAAATACATAGAGCTTTCAGGAGTTGGTGAGAGATTCAGTATGGAATTTGGGGAAGGAAAAGAGGACGAAAGATTCCATTTTGCCACTATGAAGATTCCAATACCTAAAACGTGGTATATAAAAGAGTAAAAATAGAGGAACTGGGAATGGAGAAAAATAATTTGGTTTTAGAAGAGTGGATTAATGTACTATCAGAATATATAAATTGATATATCTTTTAGACAGAAGTCACAAATTTCTGGATATTGAATGAGAGATTAAGGCTAAAATAAGTACTTTGTGGTTAAGGATATGGCGTAATTAAAACTGTATGTAAGTGTTGGGATAAATACTCAAAAAAGTATAGATTAAGAAGATAATAAGAAACTAAAAACTGAATAATGGAAAACAGTACTTTCTACCAAGTTAAGGTAATAAGTCAGTCGAGAAGAAAACTGTAGTCAGAAAGGTAGGGGCAATAGAAATCAAGGTAACAGACAGACAAAGAGCCATCAACAGCAGTAAATGTCAGATTTCAAAGGTTCAAATAAAAAGGAAAAGGATCAACACCTTTCCAATCAGGTGGTCAGTGGTGACCATAGGAAGAGCTGTTGCCATGTAGATGTTGATTAGACTCCAGAAAGCATGGTCAAGTCTGTGAATTAAAGATCTGGAAAGGGAGGTTTTAGAAAAAAGTACACACACACACACACATTATAAAAGTTTGTTTAGGAAAGGATAAAGTGCTGGGAATACAACTTTTAAAAGAATGTCTTTATTGGATATATTTGGTGAATGAAAAAGCCTTTAACAGTTTTAGAGGCTGAAACTATAGAGTCCTCTAAGAGAAAGAGACTGAAAATACCAAAGAGAAATAGAGTAACATTCCTGGGAGTGGCCAAGAGCACAGAAAGAAGAAAAGGATGTTTTAAAAAAAGATTTTATTTATTTTTTTGAGAGAGAGAGTGAGAGAGAGCATGAGAGAGGAGAGAGTCAGAGGAACTCCCCGTGGAGCTGGGAGCCACATGAGGGACTCGATCCCAGGACTCCGGGATCGTGACCTGAGCCGAAGGCAGCTGCTTAACCAACTGAGCCACCCAGGCACCCTGGAAAAAGAAAAGGATTTGAATAAGGGATTGAAAGACTTTCAGAAATACAGAGCCAAAGAGATAAAGATTTGTGAAGATGTAGGTACATTTGTTGGTTGAGGAGAAGTTAATGATGTTAATGCATCATAGTGTCTTTTTTCATTCTGAATTTCAAAGACAAGTTATTAGTACTGTACTCAGGGCATCAATCTACATAGAGTTGCCATTTTATGCATCTCTATTTTGGAAAGGGTGTTGAGGATGGTTGAGTTTAATTTTTCAGAATTTAAATTTCAGAGTTTAAATTTTCAGTGTGGCCATAGTGGAAAGGCATTGGCATTTAGTGACTATAGAGCTGGTAGGAAAGAAATGAAATGATAGAAATTAAAATCAAAGCTGGGTAGATGTAGAAGTAAAATCAAAGCAGTGTTGATGAGGAGGGGCAACGGGGAGTCTAGATCGATGGGGAACAGTTTAAAGAGGAGAGGAGAGAGAGAAAAGTAGAAAGAAGAAGGAGAGGAAGTGAGACAGACATCCAAAAGGATAAATAAGGAGTCATAAAAACCAATGTATTAGAGTTTCTTTCAACTTAAATGTGAGAAGATCATAAGTTTGTTTTTTGAGAGTTAGTAAGTTGAAGTGGAGTTGATAACCGTGGTTGAGAATAAATACTGTACTTAGAATGACTCTGATTGGACACTAAACCTTATAAGGCTGTGACAGAATTGGGGATATAAGAAAAACAAAATCAGTGTCAATATAAGCCAATGACTGTGAGGATACAATGGTAAATAACAAAAAACAATGACATTGTGATATAGAAAGCAAGTTTGGGGGGCACCTGGGTGGCTCAGTGGTTTAAGCCTCTGCTTTCGGCTCAGGTCATGATCTTAGGGTCCTGGGATCAAGCCCCATATCGGGCTCTCTGCTCAGTGGGGAGCCTGTTTCTCCCTCTCTCTCTGCCTGCCTCTTTGCCTACTTGTGACCTCTCTCTCTGTCAAACAAATAAATAAAATATTAAAAAAAAAAAAAGGAAAGCAATTTGGTGTGAACTTAAGGGAGAAGGATTTACACATATAGGAGGAGGAATGATTATTAGGAGATGGGAATGGGGAGCCATGTTATTACTGAGTTTCCATGCCTTTTATTTACAGAAAGGTATTAAGGAATGAGGAGAGGTATTAGTCATTGGAAAGAAATACATGGTGTTTTCTGTTAAGGTAGGTTGGAGCGAAGCACTCTATGAAGAAATTAAGAATGACTTACACATACACAACGGACTGAGGAGGGCATGTGCTGTGATGAGCACTGGGTGTTACACTTAATTAACTAATCAATCATTGAACACTGCATCAAGGACTAACTATGAACTATAAGTGGCTAACTGACTATAAAAAAAAAAAAAAAAGGAAGAAAGAAAGACAGACATACACAATGGGACCAGGGTCATAGTGGGGCAGAGAAAGAGGGGGAAGCACAGAGAGCATACAAAAAAGGTTGTAAAAGAAAGAAAATAGGGGTGCCTGGGTGGTTCATTTGGTTAAACGTCCAGCTCTCAACTTCATCTCTGGCCATGGTCTTAGAGTTGTGAGACTGAGCCCTGCATCAGGCTCCATACTCTGCATAGTCTGCTTGAGATTCTCTCCCTCTGCCGCTCTCCCCAGTCACATACTATCTCTCTTTCTCTCTCTCTCTCAAATAAAGAAATATAATTTTTTAAAAAGAAAACAGCTGTAAAAAGTAGAATATAGTTGATCTCAGGTATGTGTATGGACAGCTGGGTTTTGTGTTAACAGGATGCAGGAATATGCATAATTACCTGTTCTTGAGGTTCTAAATATTTATTTCATATTATGCTGTTTTAATGTAGTGGAAATAAGTAAAGGTCCTGACCGGTATCTTAACTTGAAATATGCATGTAATTCCTAGTTAATATTTAGTAGGCCAAGCTAAATTCAACAGAAAAACTACGATTAATAATGTAAATGTCATCACTAATTTAGTTTCTACTATGAAGCGTGTTTTGCTGGTAACAGGAAACATTTAAGAAAGGACTTCTCCTTGGAGAAAGACTGTTTTTAGGACTCAGGTAGGAATGGGATGAGATGAGCTTTAACAGTTATGCTTTATGTGGAAAGAAAAGAAGTATTGCTAAAGTTGTCAGGGATCCTGGAAGTAGCACGAAAGGGTTGTTTCTGGACAAGCCTTGAACTCTTTGAGCACTAAAACAACTAAGGACTATAATGAATTACAAGCCATTCACAAAACATAACTCTATTAGTTTATAACAATAATAACTAGGTAAGAAAAGACAAAAATGCAGGAGGAGGTAGGGCTCTTGCTTACAGTAGAATGCCAAATTCAAACTGGGAAATTTGGAGAGAATATTGTATTTAGATAATTGTTTTTTCCAACTGTCATTTAAAGATTAGTCAAGAATCATCAATGGTTGCTAAATTTATGAGAACACATTTTGATAGGAAAAGATATTAGCATGGTTTTGTGATGTTTTCCTACAGACTCTTTATGAGAAGCTAGGAAAAAAAATAGTAATAATACAGTGGAAAGTTGGGGACTTAAGGTGACAAAAGTTAACATAAAAACCAAAAGTCAAATCTCTTGAGAAAAACCCACATTGAGGGATATTCTACAACAAATCTGCCTTGCACTCCTCAAAACTGTCCAAGTTATGAAAAATAAGGAAAGACTGAGAAACTGACACAGCTCAATGCAGATTAAAGTGAAATTTCAACTAAATATAATTTGCTATCCTGGACTTGCTGCTAGAAAAGAAAAGATAGTGAAAAACCTGGGAAACCCAAATGTAGTCTGTAGTTTATTGAATAGCAAAGTACCGATATTAATATCTCAGCTCTGGGAAAAGAGCATGTAGGAGTTCTCTGTACTCTTTGAAACCTTTCTGTAGATCTAGAATGATTCCAAAATAAAAGCTTATTAAAAGTTGAGAGGAGGAAGGCAGATAGACATTTTTGCCTTCAGATGTGATACCCTGAGAAGGACCGAATTTCACCTCTGGTATTCCAGTTGGCAATGCATAACCTCAATTTAACCACTAAGAAACATCAGAGAAACTCAAAATGTCAAACATTCTATTACAGCAATACTACATTTGACACTGTGTCCTAAAAGACAAAAAGATATGCTGAAGGAAGTATTCCAGATGAGAGATTAAAAGACATGACAATTAATGGAATATGGATCTTAGACTGAATGGATTCTTCTTTTTTTTTTAAGATTTTATTCATTTACTTGACAGACAGAGATCACAAGTAGACAGAGAGGCAGGCAGAGAGAGAGGAAGGGAAGCAGGCTCCATGTTGAGCAGGAAGCCCATTGCGGGGCTCAATCCCAGGACCCCGAGATCATGACCTGAGCTGAAGGCAGAGGCCTTAACCCACCGAGCCACCCAGGCGCCCCTAGACTGGATGGATTCTATGTTAGAAGAATAAAAGTACTATAAAGGACATTGGGGGTTAATTTTTTTAATTGGAATATGGATGATAGACAGTTATATTACTAATTAGCATGACAATTGTGTTGTATTTATGTAAGAGAATATGCTATTCTAAGGAAATACACACTGAAGTATTTAGGGGTAAAGAGATATAGTATATACATTTCAATCTCAAAAGCTTCAGAAAGATAAATATAATGTGAACATAGAAAGGAAAAAAAAAGAAATTAGGGCAACATATTGATAACGGGTGTATCTGAATAAAGAGCACATGGGTATTCATTTTATACTTCATGCCACTTTTCTGTATATTGGAAACTCTAGCTATTGCCTTTTTAAGAGAGAAATTAGTTTCTTCTGATAAAGACTCCGTGACTTAATACCTTAAGTAGAGTAATAGAATTTTAAAGCTGGAAGGAGCTTCCTAAGATGTTTACCTTAGGGAACACACTTGTCATGTTTGTATTGCCAGAGCTTTGGATATGGTGCTTGGTAAATAAAAGATGCTGGAAGGATGAAGGAGTGAATGACAGCTCTTAAGGACAGTGTCTAGAACTGGCAATATCAGCTACTTTAGATAGGAGAACTGTTTTCCTTTTCCTGAATAAGTAGTTCCTATAGATACAATTTGATAATACCGTACCTAAATTCACAGAATAAACCATAAATGCAACATCTGAACAGCGGCTGAGTAACAGGCTCAAACTTTCCCATCCCTGGTCATTGCTAAAGGATCATTGGTGTCCGGGACTGATTTAGACACTTAGAAAAGAGAGATATGGCATTCAGGTCTAAGTGAAATGGAAGAGATAGGGATTTCAGGCTGTATTTCCTCACCCAGGTTCTTCTGCCACAGTGTTATAGGAATTTGGATAAAAGTATGTAAGCTTTCTCTTTTTCTCCCGTCAGTGGGCTAACTAGGCCTATCTGCTCACAGGTCACACAAGGGGGAAGATAGTGGAGATTCTTTTATTTCAAGTTGGTAAAATAGCAGAGTGACTGAAAAACTGGGAATACAAACAAACATTAGATTGGGATAATTTGTAACAATGTAGGTTTATTTTTTATTATTTTTTTAAAGATTTTATTTATTTATTTGACAGAAGAGATCACAAGCAGGCAGAGAGGCAGGCAGAGAGAGAGAGAGAGGAAGAAGCAGGCTCCCTGCTGAGCAGAGAGCCTGATACAGGGCTCGATCCCAAAACCCTGAGATCATGACCTGAGGTGAAGGCAGAGGTTTTAACCCACTGAGCCACCCGGGTGCCCCACAACGTAGATTTAAATAGAAAAACTAGCCACATGTCTTTGATGAGCCCTTAAAATTTGTCCGCACATGACCTTCCGTTGTGAATATATAGAAAAACGTACATTTCTTGTCCATCTATAGTTTCCGGAGGTGTCCTTAGTTCAGTTTAATACCTTCACATCTACTTAACCACCATATAAATGGGTTTGGCATGTGCATAATCTCTTACTAAGATTTACAATGGGCACTTAATAAAGGATTAAGAAGCAATGAATCCTCAGCTGCAATACTGCTTTTCCCGCTGCCTTTCCTAGAGGAGGAGCACAGATAAACATGGATTTCTCTAAGTAATAGAAATGAAAAATACAATTTGATTCTCCTATTTCCGTAAGAAAATTCCTCTGCAAGCAATTGGCGTGTTTTCCATTTCAGTAACTGTTCTGTAATGGAATTTTAAAAAGCTGAAACAGAAATTTAGGCCTTTTTTATAGCTCCCTGTATTCAAGGTATCTGCTTATCAAAGTGGTTTTCAAAGTGATGAGTTAAATACTAGCAAGGAAGTGACTGGCGGAAACAAAGGTTTTGGTGTTAAGACAGAATGTGAAATTGTGAACATTGCTGTTGCCTGTGTATGAACATAGCATCAGGGGTGGATGATAGACACATACACGCAATGTATATATAAATATAAATATGTATTTATATTTATATATAACATATAATAGAGTAAAATTAATATATAAAATTAGTATATAAATATAAATAAAATAAAGGTAATAAATATATATTTGTTTATATATTTATATATATATTTTTGGAGAGCATAAGCAGGAGGTGCAGAGAGGGAGAGGGAGAATCTCAAGCAGATTCTGCACTGAGCTCAGAGCCTGTCTCAGGGCTCATCTCCGGACCCTGAGATCATGACCTGAGCCAAAATCAATATCAAGGTTCCATTGCTTAACTGACTGAGCCATCCAGGTACACTGAAGCTATATTTTTTAAAAACCTCAGGTAAATCCTTTCATAATTTGATGCATTAATGAATGGATTGGTTAATTGAGATTTCCAGAGTTGTCAACTAATATTTGTATTACATTCTGGAACTTTGGCAGAAACATCTCTCCAGGAGTAAAACGTCTGTTTCATATGGAAGGAAAAAAGAGAAAGTTAGGGAAATGATTATTTTTCTATAACACAGGTTATCATTTCACTGATGGACAAAATTTAAGTGAATGGCACTGGGAAATAAGCAACTAATTGACCATATTACCATTTAATTACCATTAAAATTACAGTTACCTTGGAAGAGTTTGGAAAACTCAGAGTTGATTTAAAAAGAACTACACAGTTGGGTAAGGGTAGGGAAAAAAATAAAATAAATGAAATACAAGAATAAAATGAGGAAAATAGAGGAAAAGTTTAATAGAATTCAAATATATATTGGCTCTAAAATCCAGATGATGGGAACTGGTGGCAGTTAGCTTCCAATAAAGACAGAGAGAAACTGAAACTGTCAGATGTGCATTCGAATGCAACTGAGACTACAATATGAAAGAAAGCAACAACAACAATACAAAGTGGGTGTAAACAAATTGTAGATTTTGTTACTTGTTTGTTAGTTTTTAATTACTCCCAGGTAAGCCAGCACTTCCATGATGGCTCAGCAGAATTCCTTCTCTTTCTGTTCTACAATCTTTTGTGTGTACTTTCCATAGTCAAGGTCATTTAATGGTGTACAACAACTGTGAACTGTAGATAGCTAGAGTCCAGGAGTCCAGGCAAAAAAAAAAAAAAAAGTGTATTTCTGGAAGTTCTATTCTATTGTTTTTGCTTACACTCACCAGACTCCCCTTTTTTCAGGGGAAATATATATGTATGTATATGCATGCATATGTATATTTCCAGATAGATGACTTTCTTAGAAATATTGACCTTATTTTGATTAAGAAGAAAGAAAAATAGATATTGGGTAGAATGTCATGGCATCGACTGCACTAAAACCTAAATGGAGTGAGTAAAGTCCTTGAGAAAACTCTCAGATGATTTGAAATAATAAGGAAGAATATAATAACCAAGGTGTAAGGAATGAGAAGAATGGGAAAGAGGAAAAACTGGAGCTCCCTCCATTTTACTTCTGGACAGCCTCTAATTTTTCATCATTGCCTGATGGTTTGTGTGATCTTCCTGAAGGATATACAAATGACATCCTCTAAAAGATCCCATTTAGCTCCACGCAAAGCTACTAGTCTTTTACTTATTTTTACATAGTAATGTGATTCAAGAGGTATAAGAAGGCCGTGATCCAAAGAAACTCTATACTGATCATCACTTACTCCAGCATTTCACCATCAGCTACCATCTAAACCCAGCTATCAGATATTCATTCTTTTGAGTTTAAATAATCTTTTAAAATATAGATGCAGCTATGGCCAGGCACTTGGTGAAGAGGGAGGACTATAAAGATTCATAAAAGGGGTTCCTTGAACTCAAGAAATCTATAGGCCAGTGGTGGATATGAATAAATTTACAGAAAAATAAAATACAAGGTTGTAAGTGTGATGCTTTTAAAAGCTTCAAGTGTTTAGAGGAAGACCGTCAGAGATAGTTAGTAGCTCAAAACCTTAGAAAAATTTCTCTGGGAGAAGTAGTACCTTAAGCAGTCATAAACATTTATGATCACTTCATGGAGCAGATTTTTTTGCATTTCTAGCCAACTAAACGGCAAATGCCAACTTGGAATTTTTGCTGTAGTGAAAAGGTAGAGAAGGGCTTGGGTGTAATGAATACAATCTAGGAAGACCAGATTAGATAAAAAATTGGAAGAACCTTAAGATGTGGGCAAAGGTTATCCTTACTTTGCTTTTTTTGTTTGTTTCTGAAATACCCACAGCCATTGTAAAGTGCATATATATATAAATATACATGTAAATGTAAGTGTGTCTATATGTATGTATGTGTGTGTCTATATGTATGTGTATATGAAGCTAAAGTTAAATCTATAGTTACCCATTGATTCCTACCACTAGCCTATGCAAGAAAGTCCACATTTTGATGGTCTTGGCAGTACACACGGAATGGGGATTTTGCAAAAGTTGAGCACCATCCCCTTTTGATACACTTAGCAACTGTATTTTCCAGAAACAGCATATACCTCTGTCCAAAGCACTGATTCTCACATTCAGCAAGCCACATAACCCAGATCCCGAAATGTTCAAGTGTGGCAACCTCCCCTTTTCTCTGCCCATACAGCAGGACTTAGGTCTTCAATATTTATTTTACACAGCTTATCACATAAGTAAAGGGAGGAGGGAAAAACAAACAGATAAACACACACATGATTAGGGACATGTGTAATTGAAGGACTGGGTTTTGAAAGCTCATCAACTTCCAACTCTTAATCTGATACCAAGAACATAAGAGCATGCAACTAAGTCAAAAGGCATTCTGCAGTCAATATATGTGGACTAACGTGGCAAGATTGCCATGTGGAGGGAATATACAGAGAGAAGTAGAGAACACATATTGAGGTACTTTTAAAAATAAGTATATAATGAGTATTCATTTTTAATCCTAGCTTTTAAAACTTGTATTCTTCCAAAAGAATTAAAAGTGGCTTGTGTAATTGAACTAATATAAAATTATATATAAAAAAAGAGTAAAAATAATCAGAGTAGTGAGAATATGCTGTTCCATATACTCAAGTTTAGATAATGACGTCTTTTTCTTTGTTTTGCCCAAAATGAAAATAGCTTTTATTTTTGTTATTGTTATTAAAGAAATGATACTCATTAAAATTTTCCACAATATAAAAAAGCTCTAAATAGAAGAAAGTGAGATTTACCAAAAGTAATAATACTAAAGATGATTGTTTATATTTTATGACGTAGCCTGCCTTTTCTAAACACATGCACACATACACAGAAATACACACATACAACATCCTATTTCGTAGCCTGCTTTTCACTCAATGCTATATTGAATTATGTTTTCATGTCAATAAATATAAATGTATATTTTAATTACTAGATTCTGTATCATCATATGGATGTTTCATACACCTATGTTATCCAATGCCCCATCGTATTAATTTAAATTTTTTTCAATTATTAAATATTATAACCAAACTCAGAACATTTTCTAGGATAACCATGTAGTCAAATGTTTAACTGTAGAAATGAGAAAGCTCTGGGCTTTTATCAAAATCATTAGCATGGCTGGGGTGCCTGGGTGGCTCATTCAGTTAAGCCTTCGACTCTTGGTTTAGAATTAGGTCATGATCCCAGGGTCCTGGGATCCAGCTCCATGTAGGGCTCTGCACTGAGCACAGAGTTTGCTTAAGATTCTCTCCCTCTTCTTCTCCATCTGCTCCTCCACTGAACACGTGCTGTCTGTCTCTGAAATGAAATAAATAAAATCTTCAAAAGTGTTAGCATGGCTGGAGGAGTGAGTCCCAGACTGGGCTTAAAGGAATAATTTCCAGAATGGTATCATGAAACAGAGCCACCAGGAGAATGACTATCTTTCTCATAATCTGGTAGGTTGGACATCAGGAAGCAGTCCTTTGAATTCATGGAACTTTGATTTATATTCCAAGCATCATGAAACTCTTGACCCAAGGAAAGAACACTTGTGCTCTCATCTCCAGAGTCAGGAAGGTGCTGCTGCCCTCTTACCTGTCAGTCCCAGGAAAATACTCCTGAGCTGTGATTTAAATGTCAGGATACTCAGGTACAGATATACGGAACCAGAGTTTGGCCACACTGTTAAGATTTGAACTGGCAGCATGAATGTCTCAGGACTTGACTTTCATGAAATTAGTGATTAGTCCCTGGGCTGTTGCAACAAAAAACCAGTGCCCCCACACTGCCAACAGTAAGAGGAAGGAACTGTTATGTGGCCTCCATGTGAAGCCTGTCTTCCAAATACCATGGGATTGTACCTGCATAAATGACCCTAACACATCAGGAACCCTAGCTTCAAGGGAATCCACATGACAGGTGTTTCAGCTTTCCTGACTGCACAGTAAAGGAAGGTCTAGAAAAGGGTGGAATGGAAGCTGTAGGTCAGTTTATGGTATTCACTAAAATTCCCTGCTTAAAAAGACCTGCTCAGGAGATAGCCTGATTTCAATGTCACCACTACTGTGACATGGATCAAGTTATTTAAGTTCTGTCATCCTGAGGTTCCTCAGTTGTAAAACTGGGATAATAATAGATAAAAATCATTTGTAGTATTTTATGATGATTAAGCTAGATAACATATATAATGAAATGAAAAAAAAGTCTGCCATTGTTATAATGTTATGGACATCTTTTGCAAGCTTGTTTGTTTATTTCTTTAGGATAAATTTCTCTAAGTAGAATTTATGACTAATGGACACACATATTTACATATTACAATAGGATGTCAAATGTAAACAATGGCCAGATTTACACCCCTATCCCAAATTGTGAGGGTGGCTATTTCTCAACAATATCTCCTAGACAGGCTATTGTGTTTTTGTTTAAATTTGCAATATTTAATTAATGAGGATAATCAAATTGTAGTAAATACAGTGACTGGTTCATTTCTCTCTGCTAGAAATTGTTTATTCCTTATATTAATTTTCTTTAGAGCTGTTTATATTACTTATTTATATAATAAATTTCTTCTTGATATGTAAGTGCTCATTATAAAACAAGTATTTTAACATTTTTGTCATGCTGTTACAAATATTTTCTTTTTCTCCAGTTTTACTGATGTATAATTGACAAATACATGCACTTAAAGTATACACCGTGATTTGATATATATAAACATTGTCAAATAACTACAACAATCAAGTTAATACATTTATCACCTCACTTAGTTACCTTGTGTGTGTGTGTGTGTGTGTGTGTGTGTGTGTGTGTGTGAGTATATGGTGAGAATGCTTAAGATCCATCTACTCTATTAGCAAATTTCAAGTATACCACACAGCTATTACCTATAGTCACTGTGCTCTATAGTAGTGGAATTGCTGTATCACATGGTATTTCTATTTTTAATATTTTTAAGGTAACTTTATACTATTTCCCATAGCAGCTGTACCAATTTACATTCTGACTGATAGTGCACATGGTTCCTCTTTTTTTACACACTGGACAATACTTACCATTTGTCTTTTTTAATAACATTCTAACAGGTGAAAGGTGATATTTCCTTGTGCTTTTGATTTCCAATTCCTGGATAATTAGTTATGTCCAACACCTTTTAATATAATGGGGCTATTTGTATACTTAATAAAAAATCATGTAAATTTTTATTGTACTAACTGAATACATTGTGAAATATATTCCAAAATAGAAAATAAAATCTTGAAATTCAGTTATGTAATTCATATATGTAAATCATATTCCTAATTTTCCCCCCAAATCATGATAGATCCTGAACACTCCCAGAGGTTGCTCTGTTTTGCTAAATATTGCTGCTCTAGATGTCTTTTCTATCCCCTGTAAGATTGCCTTAGAGAAGGAGACAGAGTAAATTAAACAAACTTTTATTTTTCCTTCCCTCAAGTTACAAGAGATTTTAGGCTTATAAACTTGGCAACAGCCATGTGTCCAATATCTTTGTTGACAGGGCAAAGACAGGGGCTAATTCTGATGATAAAAAGATAGTACCTGCCTGCACCAAAAAGACTGCCCAAATGATCCAGGCTATTACAGAAGAAATGCTAAGACAGATTGAGTACATTGGTCATACAGTTTTGAAGCTCAGAATCATCAGTGGAATGATGCTAATTTTGAGTCTCCTTGGTCATAACACTTCTGTATTACACTCAGCACTATTTAAATTTTAAGGTTGGTGAAACTCCATGCTTTGTGTTTCTACATTTCTCTTAGTAAAGTATCCTCTGTAGCCTCACTGATGAATAATCACAACTAGCACTGAAAGAAGAATCATAAGCAGTGATCCAATCTGCCAAAAAGGTATCTTCCAGGGACTTTTACAATCTTGGGTTTTTTAGCTTTATTCATTGTAATACCTCACTTTTGAGACCACCCCTTTATTTAAGTTTCCAAAACTTAAATAATTGGGGACCTTGAAAATGGACATAAATACATGAAATTTTCGAGTATTCTACCTGTATAATCTAAATTCTCATGGTAATTTTGATTTACTTTTTTTTTTTTTTACTGTAATTATCAAGTTCTTTTTTTTTGGTTTGCTTTTTGATTTGTTTCTGTTTTTATTTAAATTACAGTTAGTTAGCATACATACAGTGTAATATTAGTTTCAGAGATACAATATACTGATTCAACAATTCCGTGCAGTCCCTGGAACTCATCACAATAGGAGCACTCCTTAATCCCCATCACTTGTTTCACCTACTGCCCGCCATCAGTTTGTTATCAAGTTCATTTTCAAATAATGTCCTAAAAGTACCTGAACTACAAGCAAGTATAGTTTATTTAATTATAAAAAAGGCTGATTGAATATTTTATGCAGGGGAGACCAAGAACAGTGTGTGTTTGCTGCTTCCATTCTTTTTTCATAATTTTAATCCTAGTTCTTTTTCTCTAGAGATTTCTTCCAGATTCCCTTCTTTTTTGCTTTTCTTATTTTTCTCTTTCTCTCCTGATTGATATTTAAATACATACTTTGATATTTGGACAGAGGTGGGTTTAAGGATGGTGGTAAAATTAAAATTAGAGAAAGATAATGTGTCTAAAGGTCTTAGAGAACATCTAGCCAATATATATGTAATTATATATATATATATAAAACTATATATATAACTATATATGTAATTATGTATATATAAACATATACATAGCTATGTAGATAGTAGAAGAAATTGAGGAAGAGAAATGAGACAAATATTATGCCATATATGCTTTAGAATAATCTGTTTTATACCATATCTTATTCATTATCTATTTATCTATATCTAGTATGTTATATGTTGTATTTTATATTATATTTTGCAGCTCTCAATCTTACAGAACCAAAACTGGTTTTACTCAAAACACTCATGAGAGACACTGAATTTATGAAAATAGTCTTTTTTGACATTGCTGAATTTTTTACCTCATTACCAGAATATTGATATTAAAGCCCTTGAAAATGCACAGCTCTTTCACATAATAGTATTTACTTCTGACAATAAAAGTGGTCAGTTAGATAATATTGTCCCTATTTTAGAGAAAATAAGAAATGTGAAATGTGGAAAGCAAAGTCCAGGGGTGAGATAGCAGACTAAACACTGAAAGTGAGAGCACCTCTGCTCAGATGGAAGAGTCCCTTCTTCTCTTCCTCTCCTATTTTGTCTAGAACATGAACCTGAACTAGAAATTTTTCTCTCTAAGGCCTCCTAGGTTTTGCTGTCTACTAAAAAAAAAGTCTTTTTTTTTTTTTTTACTTTGTGTTTTACTTCTTGTCTATCTCAAGATTGAGCATTTGGGCTGCTAATTTGCCAGCTAATAAAAAGACAGTGATTCTTATCTGAATGAAGGGTAAATCTCCTTTTCTAAGTTTTCTCACAGCTAAAGCCCCAACTGTGAATTATAGGGAAAGTTGCTATGCCACTTGTCTCCAGAGGTATTTCAGAAGAGACCGTCACATAGGAATCAGCTTTATCACTTTATCACTTGGGAGGTAGAAGACTCTGTCATTGGTGAACTCAGTGCTTGGGTTGTGGACTGCCATTGGTTTTAAGATGAAAAATCTCATTTTTCTCTTCCATCCACATGTTAGAAGGGAATGAGATGTCAAGGCTAGTCGTTAAATCATGCTGAGCATTACTAATTTAGTAAGGCTGTTATTTGCTGCACCCTAAGACAGGTAATTAGGAGTACTTCCATGAGTAATTTTGAAATGTGACAACTCACCAGATAATCATCACCAGTGTGTCTTTGGTCTCTGAAAACGGCAAAGAATCCCCTTGAAATGCTCAATGTTACCCACTTCCTTGGACTGAGGACATGGCTTAATTATCTGTGACTTAAAATTATACCATGCTGAATCAAATTGAGTATTTGATGAATGTCTTGAATTCCAAACGTCTCAGTATTTCTGGTGAGCGACCTTAAAAACACTTGATTATACCTGAGCTTTAAATGTGTAAGGCTATTTTGCTTTCCCAACAAGCTTACTATATGCTACCTATGCCTTGTGATTTTCTGCCCTTAAAAACCTAAGTGAATAGATCAAAGCTAGAGTCTAATGACTTCCTCTGATTATTTCTTTTTTTTTTTTTCCTCTTGTAAAGAATTTATTGGGGATTCTTTTTTTTTTTTTCAGTATTTATTTTATTTATTTATTTATTTTCAGCATAACAGTATTCATTGTTTTTGCACAACACCCAGTGCTCCATTCAATACGTGCCCTCCCTATTACCCACCACCTGGTTCCCCCAACCTCCCACCCCCAACCCTTCAAAACCCTCAGGTTGTTTTTAGAAAGATTTCCTGTGATTATTTCTAACTGCTTTGCCGATTCCTTCACCACTATTCCCAAACATTCCATGAGATTTCAATCCCTGCTCCCCTTTCCCTTTGTTTCCTTTTAGAAAATACCAACTTCTTGAGATCATCCAGACTGTTCACAAGTCTTACTTTCTCAGTAAATCTTTGTCTGCTCCTTCTCCACCCCTGACACCGTGGCCTTCCCTTCCTGGCTATTGGCCGGTTCTTACTCTAAGCTTGCAAAGCAGTGACATTTGCCTTAGAGTTACCATGATTCACTGTGGTTTATTGTGTTTCCATTCCTCTTTCCCCTAGAATATTAGGTCCCTGTGGTTTGGAGATAAATAATCTTTGTTCCCTGTGTCTAGCATGGTGTCAAAATACAGTCAATGTTCAATTAATGTCGACTTGAAGTAACAGAAGCGCTTCACCCTTTCGATGACCTTGCTGCTTAAGAAGGATTATTCTTTTATATGATTTCAATCATTTTAAAAATGTATTTGGACTTGTTTTATGGCCTAATTTGTAGTCTGTCCTGTAGAATGTTCTGTGTAGCTTGAGAAATATTTGTATTTTGCTGTTGTTGGGTGGCATATTCTATAGATGTGAGTTAGGACTAATGTGTTTATAATGTTGTTCAGATATTGTTTCCTTGGTGATCTTCTGTCTAGTTGTTCCATCTGTATTGAAAATGAGGTATTGAAGATCAACAGTTGCTGTAGAATTATCTATTTCTCCAATCAGTTCTGTTAGTTTTTGCTTCATGTATTATGTCCTTTAATACAATGGAATGAAAGTAGAAATCAATAACAGAAAAGACTGTGAAATACACCACTATATGAAAATGAAAAACAAATTCTTAAATAATACATGTCTCAGAAAAAAATCACAAGTGACATTAGCAAATAATGTGAGAAGAATTAAAACAGAAACACAGCACACCAAAACTTATGGAATGTGGCAAGAGTAGATGTGTTTTTTAAAATTCCATTATTGATTTGTGGATGTCTCTGACATAAAAAAGTGTGTGTGTATGCATATGTGTGTGTAGAATCAAATGACATAATAGTATGTACATGGAGATTCCACTGTATTTTTTTAAGTTATTGTCATAAAATTTATATCCTAGAGGGGGAGACTAGGGAAGCAAAATAAACCAAAAAAAAAAAAAAAGGAAAGAAAGAAAGAAAGAAAACATATACTTTTTTTTTGTTTTTTTAAGACAACAAATCAAGATTTAGATACTCTAAGTGAATAGCCCAAGTTCACGTAGTTAGGAAGTAGTTTGCTTTGAATCCACGTGGTCAGCATCTTTCCTAGAAAAGACAGGCAGGGTAAGGGTACAGCAGAGATCAGAAGAGTGGGGAATTAGTGGCAGTTTTTCTAGGACTCAAAAGATTTTAGAATGAATGTGTGGGGAAAATCTGTTCTTCAGGCAAAGTTAATCTTAGAAGATAATCTATTTCAAGTTATGGCATTTTTGCCATTTTGCAGTGGTATTTTTGTAGAACATAAAAATGTCTATTTCAGTGCCATGCGAGCATAACTTTATATAGAATGTGCAAGTATGGGACGAGGGAAGGATATGCTTGCTGCTTTAGCACCGCAGTGGAGGTATGCTCTGAATATGATGCCTGTCCTCAGAGAAGAAAGGTGAAAACAAAAGTCTTTGTGCAGGGAGGAGAAAATAGAGGAGTTGTGTCTTCAGCTGCACCTGCCCGCACAGGTAGTTGGACCCACACCTGTCGTAGCTTTGGCATCTGCCACCCACTGCTGGTACTTCTGTACGTCTGGGAAAGAGCCTTGATTACTCTGGGCTCATCTCACCCAGAACAGTCAGGAGAGATTTAACCCTGAAGAAATGTTGATTACAGGAGAGATAGAAGCAAATGACCCCAAAAAAGATTTCTACTCTCCATCCAGCCTGAGAGTACTGATCATGGCCGTGTGTATGCTTCAGACTTGCCTTTGAAATCTTGGCTGTCTGCCCTACTTTGTGAGTGTGGGAATATTACAGAAGCCAAATTACAGCCTCAGAGACTTCTTTGGTAAAGTGGGAGAGTAATGGTTACCTCTGGAGGATTAAGGGAGTACCTGTAATACACTGGAAACTTTTGATATTCAACAAATCGTTTCTGTGTTTAGTATTAAATCTATGATTTGGACCCTCCCTGTTCACTCAGAAGAAAGATCAGCTGTTATACCAAATGGCCAAATATTTAAAATAGGAGATTTTTTTTCTTCCTTCTCAGGTTATGTAAGTTGAAATAGCCACGTATTTCTTAGAGTGCCAGTCTTCGGGATTATTTACTGAAGAGGAGTAACCACTGTTTTATTGTTTTTTTTTTCCCTCATTCTTTTTTTTCTTTCTAAGATTTTGTTTCTTTTATTTGACAGAGAGAGCATGAGTAGGGGGAGTGGCAGGCAGAGGGAGAGCAGAGCAGAGAACCCAATGTGGGGCTGGATCCCAGGACCCTGAGATCATGACCAGAGCCAAAGGCAGATGCTTAACAACTGAGCCATCCAGGCACCCTTTTAAAAGTTTTCTTAAGGGGCGCCTGGGTGGCTCAGTGGGTTAAGCTGCTGCCTTCAGCTCAGGTCATCATCTCAGGGTCCTGGGATTGAGTCCCACATCTGGCTCTCTGCTCGGCAGGGAGCCTGCTTCCCTCTCTCTCTCTCTGCCTGCCTCTCTGCCTACTTGTGATCTCTCTCTCGCTGTCAAATAAATAAATAAAAAATCTTTAAAAAATAAATAAAAGTTTTCTTAATGTATTCTTAACTCTATATCAATTAATTATTGAAAACATTATTTTAATAAAATAGCTGCAACAATCATGTTGCCATTGCACCACTTGGCTAGGACCTGATGATCAAGGACAGCTAAACGATATAATTCAGAGCCCCTTCCCTACCTCAAAATAAAAAGTGCAATTTTTAAGTCTATTTCTCATTTTGAGGAGCCATATAACATTTCATCTGGTAAGAATTGCACTATTTTCAAAATTCTGAAAGCTGCAACTCTGTAAAAAAATTTTTTTAAACCATTTTTACAGATAGTGGAAAACCACTAAAGAGATGTGACTTTCAACAGATTTCCCAAAGTTTTAATGGAAAAAGAAGGAGAGACATGTTTTCTCATATCCCTTTCCTTGTCCTTGTCAATGAATAGCCTAAACAGATATTGACTAAATAAATAAATAAAATGAAAAGAAAAGAAATTAGATAAAGAAGAGAAAAAGACAGAAAGCCAAAAGAAATCACTTGTCGTATTTGTTTCCCGGAGCTATCAAAACAAAGTACCACAGCTGAGTGATTTAAAAACAACAGAAATGTATTTTGTCCTATAATTCTGGAGGCCAGAAGTCTGAAATCAAGATTTTGGCAGCCTCATGTTCTCTCCAAAGCCTCAAGGGGAGGAGGCTTCCTTGCCTCTGTCAGCTTTTGATAGTCCCAGATGTTCCTCGGCTTGGAGATGCCTCACTCCATTCTCTGCCTCCCTCTTCACATGGCGCTCTTCCTGTGCCTCTGTCTTCACATCATCTTCCCTCTTCTTTCTTCACATCATCTTCCCTCTTCTTATAAGGACACCAGTCATACTGGATTAAGAACCCATCCTACTCCAGGATGTTGTGTTCTTAGCTTAACTAATTATATCCATGATGACCTTACGTCAAACTAGACTCATGTTCTGAATTCCCGGGGTTAGGACTCAAACATATCTTGTTGAGGGACAAAGTTCAATCCATACCTCTAGTTGTTTCTTTTTTTTTTTTTTCCCTTTTTATTTATTTTTTCAGCGTAATAGTATTCATTCTTTTTGCACAACACCCAGTGCTCCATGCAAAACGTGCCCTCCCCATCACCCACCACCTGTTCCCCCAACCTCCCACCCCTGACCCTTCAAAACCCTCAGGTTGTTTTTCAGAGTCCATAGCCTCTTATGGTTCGCCTCCCCTCCCCAATGTCCATAGCCCGCTCCCCCTCCCCCAATCCCACCTCCCCCCAGCAACCCCCAGTTTGTTTTGTGAGATTAAGAGTCATTTATGGTTTGTCTCCCTCCCAATCCCATCTAGTTGTTTCTAAGGAAAAGTTAAGTTAGGGGCACCTGGGTGGCTCAGTGGGTTAAGCCTCTGCCTTCTGCTCAGGTCAAGGTCTCAGGGTCTTGGGATCGAGCCCCTCATCGGGCTCTCTGCTCATCAGGGAGCCTGCTTCCCCCTCTCTCTCCCCCTGCCTCTCTGCCTACTTGTGATCCCTTTCTCTCTTAAATAAATAAATAAAATCTTAAAAAAAAAGAATTGTATATCAAATAAGATCTCTCTTAATAGAGACAGATATAAAACAAGATTATAAAAAAAATTTAAGTTAGGTTCTGTGGAGAAAAAACCCAAGTTACGTTGGGTTCTGTGGAGAAAATATAAAGCTTTAAATGGTGAGCGCAGTTAGTGTTAGCCACAACATAGGCTTAGGGCTGGTTTTCCTGGAAGACAAAACAGCCTGCAGGAGAATTGAACTGAGTCAAATCCCAAGAATCTCCTCGCCCAAAGTCCCTTTACCAGTTGCCTTTGAAGACACCATTAGAAATATACTTTTGAGTAAATTTTTGTATTTGTTACAATTCAAATATCCCTCCACAGAATAATTCTTTGAACTGTGTTTGATTTTTTTATGTCTTTGGAATAAATGAGTTTGTCAGCTTTTTCCTGAAGGCAAATTTTGAGTTTCAGATCTAGAGTATATTACAGTAGTAGATAACTACCTATTTAAATAGAAGTCAAGACCACTCGAACAGAAACTTGCAATCTGTTAAACTGGGGGTAGGGGAGGAGCAACTCTTCACAACTTGTCTCTAGATCACAGAAGTACTGGGCAAACAGTACGATGAGAATTCAGTAATTCTGCATTTCCTGCTGCATTTTGAAAACATGACAATAAGAGCGTCCACAAGAATATATAGTTCCAAACTATGTTCAGTTAAGCTTGGGGGGAAAGGGGAAAAACAACGTATTCTTCCTTCCTCTACCAAATGCCTCAAACTATTATGCTAAATAATTGCTATTGAATTTCCATTTTCACATTAGTGTCCTCCCTAAATTGTACTGTCAGTCTGGTTTTTCTCTTCATTGGTTTAGTGTTTTTGTCCTGGTATCTCCTGAAAGTTACACATCTGAAAGAGCAAAGACAATGAGGGGTGCCTGGGTGGCTCAGTCAGTTAAACATATGCCTTCAGTTCAGGTCATGATCTCAGCGTTCTGGGATTGAGCCGAGGTCTGGCTTCCTGCTCCGTGGGAGAGTCTGCTTCTTCCTCTTTCTGCCCCTAACCTCCACTCATGCTCTCTTTCTCACTCACTTACTCTCTCTCTCAAGTACGTAAATAAATCAGACCCTTTAAAAAAAAATGAAATAAAAAGAACAAAGAAAAATGAAAATGCACTTCGCAGGTGGATTAAGATTGATTGGCTGAACCACAGAAATAAACTCTTAAACATGCCTATTTCTTGCAAGAATATTTCCTTAAAATTCTAAGTTATTTTAAAGCCTCAAATAGATTTAAAAGAAAATGCTTAAATAATACACAATGGTATAAAATCTGATTAAAAAAAATCCTACAGATATGTTTTGTCAGTATGGATAAATCCTTATTTTACAAAATGTAAATGAGTTCATTTATTTATGACCATGGTATAGATGTCCACTTCTCAATCACCTTATTCTTTTCCTTGAAACACATAAAAATAAATCAGAACAGCACTAGAGACTAGTTTTCTGCAGTTCTTACAAAAGGCAATAAATACACAGGGCCCTCTGACTATTGGCCCAATAAGATATTTTAAATCTGGATTTTTATGTTTTTGATAAGTTAAAACTAAGAAGACAATTGCGTCAGGTATGCCCTGCATGCCTTAGTCATGTATACATTTTTTAAATTAAATTTAATTTTTTTTCAGTGTTCCAAAATCCATTGTTTATGCACCACACCTAGTGCTCCATGCAATATGTGCCCTCCACTAGGCTCACCCAACCCCCAACTCCCCTAACCTCTGAAACCCTCAGTTTGTTTCTCAGAGTCCACAGTCTCTCATGGTTTGTCTCCCCCTCCAATTTCCCCTGACTCACTTCTCCTCTCCATCTCCCAATGTCCTCCATATTATTTGTTATGCTCCACAAGTAAGTGAAACCATATGATAACTGACTCTCTCTGTTTGATTTATTTCACTTAGCATAATCTCCAGCCCCATCCATGTTGATACAAAATTTGGATATTCATCCTTTCTGATGGAGGCATAATACTCCATTGTATATATGGACCATATCTTCTTTATCCATTCATCGATTGAAGGGCATCTTGGTTCTTTCCACAGTTTGGCAACTATGGCCATTGCTGCTATGAACATTGGGGTACAGATGGCCCTTCTTTTTACTACAAAAGTAGTAAATTATCTATCTATCCTTTAGATAAGGATCTTTGGGGTATGCAATTGCAGGGTCAAAGGGTAGCTCTATTTTTTAATTTCTTGAGGAATCTCCACACTGTTTTCCAAAGTGGCTGCATTCCCACCAACAGTGTAAGACGGTTCCCCTTTCTCCATATCCTCTCCAACACACGTTGTTTACTGTCTTGTTGATTTTGGCCATTCTAACTGGTGTAATGTGTCATCTCAATGTGGTTTTGATTTGAATCTCCCTGATGGCTAATGATGATGAACATTTTTTCATGTGTCTGTTAGCCATTTGTATGTCTTCTTTGGAGAAGTGTCTGTTCATGTCTTCTGTCCATTTTTGATGTGACTATTTGTGTGTGTTGAGTTTGAGGAGTTCTTTATAGATCTTGGATATCAGCCCTTTGTCTGTAATGTCATTTGCGAATATCTTCTCCTATTCCATGGGTTGCCTATATGTTTTGCTGACTGTTTCTTTTGCTGTGCGGAAGCTTTTGATCTTGATGAAGTCCCAAAAGTTCATTTTCAGTTCTGGGTTTTGACAATGGAATAGTAGACACCAACCTTCTAAGGGAACACACAGTTGATCAGTAAGAGTATTCTGCAACAACTAGTGAGCAGATTCTCCAGGAGCTAAAGTCCTGGAAACCATGTGTGTCATAGTGGACTTAGTTGAGTTGATGCCAAAAAGTGATACCCTCATCTGGGGCCAGAAAGAACTCTGTAACATGTTCATGGCCATGTCCCTTTCTCCCTGTTAGCCTCCTTTCTCATATACATCAGGCAGTGGGTCTGTCTGGAGAACATTATTTTTGAAGTCAGGATCCTGAGCTTTTGAGTCAGTTGGTAAAGGTGATTAATTCTTCATTTCCATGAGGATTATATTCACTACCCAATAAGAATGATGTAGAAAGTGGTGTTTTACTTTCACATTTGTCCCTGAAAAAAAGTCACGACAGGACATAAAAGGATGTGGAATTTGTGATATTGGCAGCTCAGGCAGCACTGTCTGTTGCATGAGGTTTTTATCACCACTGGGAGTGAGAGAGTACAAAGTCTTCCTTGTTACGCAAAATGAATGCTTCCCTGTGGTTTAAAGAAACCATGAAACCCCTTCTCATGACAGGAAAAAAAAAAAAAAAAAAAGGTCCTCCTTGGATGAAACCAAACGGTGACAAATGAAGAAACAGCAGTAGAAATAGGACGAGTCAGTGGGGAAACTCAGTAAGTTACCTTTTTGTTCAGAATTAGATAAGGCTGTTTACCTCCATTAACATGGCTCTGTGAGCTTCAAAAACTCCAGCAATGTAATAAACTTCAGTGTAGCCCCATCCACTGGCCATTACAATTCATGACTATGTTGTTTTCCATGGGTTCCGCACTAATCGATTATGTTTATGCTTTGGAGGCAGGGATAGTTATGAAGGTAATGGACATGTTGTAAATGTTTCAAATTTTTCATTGTTCTCTGAACTTCTTTGTTCCTAGCATTTTGTTTTCCCCAAACATCATGGTTTCAGAAGATCCCAGGGCACTATACATCCTGGGAAGAATGTCCTACTATTTAGCACACACATATCAATCAACATGGCACACTTAACCATCCTCAAAACTGGTTTCTCTTCCAAATCTTCTTCGTCTGACCAATTTGGTTGTTCCATCTTCTGGACCACCGCAGAAAGTCCTCCTGAGATCTAGTATAGTCTTATCACATTGCATTACAATTTTTAAATTCTTTAAAAATGGTAAAAGGATTTCATTTATCTTTGTGCCACTGGTACATAGCACAGTATCCAGCAAAGAGCAGACAGTGACCAGCAAAGACTGTTTGCTCAAGGAATGACTCCACAGTTGAACTGAGTCAGTGAAGGAAGAGTGGGTGAGGAAATAAGGAAATGGACACATCTACACACGTTACCGGACTGTTACCAAATTCCTGAAGGATAGTGCAGGCAGGTTTTCTGTTCCATGCGATCATTTGTTCATTTGTTTGTGTTTCACTTACGTATTTACTTAGCAAATATATATTTTTTAAGACTTTATATATTTATTTGACAGAGACACAGCAAGAGAGAGAACACAAGCAGCGGGGGTGGGAGAGGGAGAAGCAGTCTTCCTGCAGAACAAGGAGCCAGATGCAAGGACCCTGGGACCCTGGGATCCTAGGACCCTGGGATCATGACCTGAGCTGAAGGCAGATGCTTAGGGACTAAGCCACCAAGGTGCCCCTACTTAGTAAATATTTCTTGAGGATCAACTCTGTCCAGAGATTAGGAGAGACACCAGGAATATATCAACGTATGAGACAGTTTTGCTCTCAAATTACTGAAAGATAACCCTGCTCATGGTTTATCTTTGTTTGGAGACTTTTCCCTCTTTAATCAGAGAAAATGCAAGTAGACCATAAAAGATAGTACTCAGCATTACAGCCAGTATTACTGTCTATAAATATCTCTAGCTGAAAGCATGACTAAGATTCCACTGCTGATATTACCCAGCTGAGTTAAAAAGTGAGCTTCATAGCCTCAAAGCCACCTTTGTTATTTACTAATTGCTTTTAACTTTCCAGGCTGCGCATTCCTGCTATATTACTGTCTTTGATTTATAGTGTTCATCCATGTTCCTTTGTTATAGGTGACGGTTTGCTGGAGAGGTGGTTGTGTGCACTTTGTCTCTTCACTCCCATATGAGAACGAGACGTTGCATTTTCAGAAGCTCTTTGTCCGAGGACAATTTTTAGATAACAACCATAGTAATAAACACCATGCAAGTACCCATAATCACAGACATGGATATAGATCTTAAAAACAGCTAATGGTGGGGGCGCCTGGGTGGCTCAGTGGATTAAGCCGCTGCCTTCGGCTCAGGTCATGATCTCAGGGTCCTGGGATCGAGCCCCACATTGGGCTCCACATTCAGCAGGGAGCCTGCTTCCTCCTCTCTCTCTGCTTGCCTCTCTGCCTACTTGTGATCTCTCTCTCTGTCAAATAAATAGATAAAAATCTTAAAAAAAAAAAGCCTAAAAAAAAAAACCAAAAACAGCTAATGGTGATTTATTGTATTTTTGTAAAGAATTTAATAGTTTTGCATTATTCTAAAATGATACAGGTCTTAAGAACATACCTAAGGTTAACACTATTGAAGGGAAAAAAAATCCATTTGTGAAAATCAGACTTTTCATATTCCTGCAGCCATGCATGTAATCTTGTCACAGTGTTTGATAAGGGAAAGAAGATTTAAGATAGATTGCAATTACTTGCACACCCATTTTCCTGGCTAATTAATGAATTATTTTGGCTGAGAGGGTACATTTCATTTCTTGTTGGTGTTGGAACACATTTTCATCCTCTTTCAAATTAATCATGGTATTTTCTAAGTTAAATATACTCTTGCATTAAATAAAAAGAAGAAAAGCAAACTTTTCTTCTTTAGAGAGTCAAGATAGGAACATTGTCAATATTTCAAATTTTTATGGCAAATGTATTTCCAATTAGAAGCATAAATTTAAATGGTCAGTTCTACCTGTGAATTGCCTCTTTAAATTTTTTCTATTTTTTTCATCAGTCATTGCTTACCTTCTCCCCCTCCGGTTACTGGTACAAGTTTCTTATAAATACATTCTACAACTGAGATAAATCAGGTTCAGGGAAATGTCCATTTGGCATCACCTGTCAAGACTGGTGTGCTGGAACAGGAATATGAGAAACGCATGCAAATGATTTATTCTACTTTTGCAGCATCCTGCATTATGATGTTTCCAAGGAACATTGTAACTGGTACTTTCATGAGTTAAAAGTCAAGGCTTTGTAAATATTAAAAACATTTACAGAATACTAGGTGGAAGTTGATTCTTATAATGTCCACAGAGCAAGCAAGTACAAGTAGCATGCAGTAGAGACATATGCACACTTCTTTTTTTTTTTTTTAATTTGAGGATATAGCCATATAGAAGTCTTTCAAATTAACAAACATGTAAAACACTTTTTTTAAAATTAATAATTTGGTAAATTCTACTTTGTTTCTAGCTAGAGCCCTATTACCCAATAGAAGTAAAGCGGCTTTAGTATATTTTTCTTTGGATATTGTCCTCTGGTGAATTGTGACCCTTAACATTTTATGTGTAATGACTGCATAATTAGAAAATCAATTAGCAAACATTCATTTTACCTAACGAGTGTCGGAGAATGCTTTTCTTTTGCCTGAAGTGTGTGTTTCCCTGTCCCTAAATTCTCACCACAATGTCCCCTCTTCCAGGAAGCCTTACTAGACATCTCTGTTTATGAGGGATGCTTTACGTCAATATTCCTTTATGACGGAAGGGGGCAGTCACTACTGGGCCAAACTCTAAAACAATCTGAACTGAGAAAGAGGACTTTGGCTTAGATATTTAGGAAATTTGTCCCAGAGGTGTAGTTTATGTTGAAACCCGAGGGATTGCTAAAACTTTGTAGAGAGGAGATGGAAGGACCATCTAATGATTTTCAGTGAAATTTAAAAGAAAAATAAAAAGGAGTAAGTGTGCACATTTCAACTTAATTAAAGGATAAAAAATTATATAATGTTAGGACAATTGGATAATCACATATAAAAATGAACGTCCTTACCTCACACTAACTCCAAACTAATTCCAGGTGAATTGAAGATGAAATTATAAACCAAAGCAAAACTACTTTTAAAAGAAATTATTAGATAAAATAGGCTTAGATAATAGATAAAATAGAAGATAGGCTTACCACCTTGGTAAAACAAGACAGCTTTTTAAAATCATAAAAATAAAAAAAATATTAAAGACAAGGTTAATTTAACATCAAAATTTATGACAAATAAAATTAGTATAAACAGAATTAAATCAGACAATAGCCTGTGAGGAATGAATTACAACCCCTAGAACCGGTAACACAATTATACCCAGAATATATAAATACCGGGGCACCTGGGTGGCTCAGTGGGTTAAAGCCTCTGCCTTCGGCTCAGGTCATGATCCCAGGATCCTGGGATTGAGCCCCGCATGGGGCTCTCTGCTCTGTAGAGAGGGGAACCTGCTTCCCCTCCTCTCTCTGCCTGCCTCTCTGCCTAATTGTAATCTGTCTGTCAAATAAATAGATAAAATCTTAAAAAAAAAAGAATATATAAATACCTGCCATGCAATATGAAATAAAAATGAAAAGAAAATACCATTTGGGGAAATGTGCAAGGGGTACCTGAGTGGCTTAGTCGGTTCAGCATCTACCTTCCGCTCGGGTCCTAATCCGGGGTTCTTGGGATCCAGGCCGGCATTGGGCTCCCTTTTGAGCATAGACCATGCTTCTCCATCTCCCTCTGGCCCTCTCTCTGCTCATTTTCTCTCTCAAATAAGTAAATAAAATATTTAAATAAAAAGAAAAATGGTGCAAAAACTACAGGCAGAAAGATTCAAAGAAAATAGTAGCCTTGTAAATATATAAAATGATGTCCAATGTTTTTTAACCAAAATTAGAAAAATAACTTTTTTCATCAGTATTAACAAAAATCAAAATGTTTTGTACTATCAAAGTTTGGTGAAGTCCTGGGGGAAGTGGCACTATCATTTCCTGTTGGGTATTATGAGTTGGTTTAGCAAGTTTTGCAGGTCGTTTGGTAGTGGAGGGAATATCTTTCATATTCATGGCTACCAATTAAGTCTGAATCATTTTTCCCCATTTAGAGATATTTCAAATTATGCATCCTACTTTCTTAACATAAAACCACTGCAGTCCTCAGAGCTCAAACTTCCAGCCTCCCTTTTTATGTGGAGCCCAGGCTTGTGATCCCAGTGCCATCAGTAGGAACCACTACTACCAAATTCCTATTGAGAAATAAACAATGCAAGCAAAAAGGCTGGGGCTAGGCCTTCTGTTTTCCCATTTTTTTCTCTCTTTCCCTTAGTCTCTGTATAGCTCTGATTCTCTCACTTTCTCTCTGCATGCCCAGAAGGCAGCATAGGCTCCTCCTTTCAGTGAAAATAAGGGCAGCCTTGGAAAGATCCCCGGTGGCTACATGGACAAGTTTGACTGGCAGCCTTGGCCTCAGTAGGGTTCCCTCCAATGCTCACTGGGGCTTACTGGGTCTGCGGTGGTGCTTATGGGTCTCCTGTAAAGCCAGCTCTGCAGTACCTCTTGGGACATTGTTTCTGGAAGCACAGACTAGATTTAGGAAGAAGATTCTCCAGGCCTTCCAACAACATTGTGAAGTTCCCAATATTCTTTTAAAAAGAAAAAGAAAAATCTTTTCTGCTCCACCAGCCAGTCAGCTTCTGTTGTGTTTAGTCAAAAACCCTCACTGATAGAAATTTTGTGGAAAAGAGTAGAAAGGGAGGAAGGGAGGAAGGGGGAAAAAAAAAATGTGCTACCTTAAACTCTAGCAATTACAAAATATACCACAGGACATAGCTTAAGACCTTCTGACCATAAGTACACTGTGTAATTTAAAAAAAAAAAAAAAAGTGGCAGGGGTGTTGAATATATATTCCTCTGAACTGGGAAATGGATAATAAGATACAGTAAAGGAGTGGCTGGGTTCCTCAGTGGGTTAAGCCACTGCCTTCGACTCAGGTCATGATCTCAGGTCCTGGGATCGAGTCCTGCATCGGGCTCTCTGCTCGGCAGGGAGCCTGCTTCCCTCTCTCTCTCTCTGCCTGCCTCTCTATCTACCTGTGATCTCTCTCTGTCAAATAAATAAATAAAATCTTTAAAAAAAAATAAAATAAAATCTTCAAAAAAAAGATACAGTATAGTCATATAGCAAATATATATTTATTAAAAACATGGAATTATATAAAACATACCTTACAAAAATGCAAGTCTATATATCTTTTATTTTTACATAAATATCTACATATCTACTTCATTTTAAATCTAAAGGAAAGCAGGGAAGTAAAGGAGAGAATGGAAATAAGAAATGAGAAATTGGGGGCGCCTGGGTGGCTCAGCGGGTTAAGGCCTCTGCCTTCGGCTCAGGTCATGATCCCAGGGTCCTGGGATCGAGCCCCGCATCGGGCTCTCTGCTTGGCTGGGAGCCTGCTTCCTCCTCTCTCTCTCTCTGCCTGCCTTTCTGCCTACTTGCCTACTTGTAATCTCTATCTGTCAAATAAATAAATCTTTAAAAAAAAAAAAAAGAAATGAGAAATTGAAACTCCAGCTCCATTTGTAATGTATCACTCAAAGGAAAATGGATTCCTATCTTTCTAATAAGTTAAAAATAAATTTACATTTATTCATAGACACCAGTGTCTATGAAATCTTTCTAAGAACTATGAATAGAAAATACATAGAATTGATTACAGATAAATACGTGTAAATCAATAAATACAGTTTCCTGTGTTTGTGTTTGAATGGGAGTACTATAATGAGATATAAATACATGAAAATGCATCTTGTTTGATTCAAGAAATGTCTTCCATCTCCAAAAGCCACACTACCTGACAGGAACTTTTGAAAGACTTTTGAAGGGAACTAGTTGATAGGGTCTCAAAATGCTGAGTGGTACATAGTCCTGGTTATTTCACAATTTATGAAGTGTGCCAACAAATGAGATTAGAAGTTTGAAGATCTTTTGTAACCAAAATAGCTTCTCCTTGGCAGATGGTTTTTCAGGATCAAGATTAAGATATATTACTAGGTGAAGATGTTTTTTTTTTTTTTCTTGTTCCCAGAAGATGTCAGTTGCTACAATAATCAAGTGAGGAGTTAAATTTACTTTTTAAAATGGGGTTTTCAAATTATAAAGCAGATTATAACCATACCCCAGAGCCATCTTCTTTCTATTGCATTATTCTTACATAGAAGCCTTCGTGATTCTGATGGCAGAGATTAGCTTGAGTAGGTGGTACTGAGTTAATTCATATCCTGGTTGCCCTGGGAGACCTAAATTTAAGCTGCCTATTCTTTCTCGGGGCGAGAAATAAAAATGAGTCGAGTGCCATTTTCATGGGGCTGTGCATTTTAAAACCTAGGCTTTGTCTCATTTCTTCTCTTCGAGTTACCATTTATTTACATTTTCTCTACAAGGCAGGTTTTACACTGTCAACTTTGGTTGAACATCAGGGAAACTGAAAGAGTATTTTGAACAGAGAACTTTGGAGTTTAGGTCCTAAGTGAAATGAATGGATTCATGAATAAGTTGAATGGTGATTTCTAGTTCATTCATTCACTTGTAAGTCATTCAGAGACAGCACATTTAAAAATCATTAGTTGGGATGAAAACATATTGAGAGAATTCTTACCTGGATAGTAAAGGCCCTGGAAGTAGGAACTGTATCTGTCCCTCAGTGTCCTCTAGTTGGGAAACACTTGCTCAGTGGTTTCCTTGCTCCAGACATTGTGCCAGGCATTTACAAAGATGAATACATCAGTAGCATCCCTCCCACTGAGGACTTGCAGTCTGGCTTAGTCAGATGTATAAATTGAGACTTTAAAAAAAAAATTCAGAGCAAGGAGGGGAAATTAATTCTTTTTATCTTCCTTAATTCCAGTAATGGAGCTCTGCCTATATGTTTTTTAAAGGGGCTTGATATTACTTCAGTGAATGGATGTTTATAGAATTCATTATAAATACAAACCCATTTCTTATCTGATGGCCTTCTTTCTTAATGTCTTTGATTTAAGGAAACTGACAGATATAAAAGCAGGTCCGTGGTTTTATCCTGTCATTCACTTGTTGTCATCGGGTTGAGAGGTTAAAGCTAGAAGCTACCCATATCGGAATTGATTAAAATCAACACACACTTCGTGCCTAAATTATTGTCTGTGGGTACCTAAACCTCTCCTGCTCTTCCACAGCCTCTGATTAAGAAAAGGGAAAAGACAAGAAACATAGTCAAAAGCTGTCTGACCTTTTGTACAGAGCTGTTGTCAAAACTGGTACCATTTTGCACTTGTATGATCAGAAATTACAACAGTGTTGCATAAAATAGAGTCAAATGACGGCTCTGCATGTAAAACAGGGCTCCGGGTGTCTTCCTGCTCCCTCCTCTGAAAGCCTTCTCCCAGCGCTTGCTGTCTCCACGGTAACAGCCTCTCTGGGATGCTGTTGAAGTGTATTTTGAAAGCCGCCTTCACCTGGGAAGTTAGCATATGATAGAGCTGTCCATAAACAATCCTCTCAGATTGTTTTTCTAATGAAAAAATATGTGTAGAATAGCATTTGCTGAGTAATGATCAGAACTCTGTATTATTTTTTTCTTTTTTAAAATCTGTGTGAGGTATTCAAAATAATTATGATGCCCAAAATGTCGTCATGGTATTTAAAAGTGTCATGTGCACAGTTTCTTTGTTTTTTGTTTTTTGGTCACAGTTTTAATAAGTGAATAAACAGATTTCAGTTCAGCCAAAGCATTTGGACCATGCTTCCTAATCGCAGAAAATATTCATGTCAAGGACCCTGGATCAAGAACCAGGGGGCATATGTTTCTGTCCAAGTTTTGCTACAGACTAGTGTTGGGATCTTAGTCAAGTTGTATCTACCAGGATTCAGTTTTCTTACATAACAAGTTAAGCTAAATGAGGTGATGTTGAAAAAGGGTCTCCGTAACATTCTCTCAATTTCTCTGTTGATTACGACTGGTTTTATTTAACGAATGGTGGATTCCACGGTCCTGTTTTCCGCTGAGGATTACCCAATGTCCTATATTTTGTCTATGTTCCTGTACTCTCTTTTAATCAGTATTCCATCTCTAATATTCTGTCCAAGTCTTAAAAGAACGCTGAGACCAGCAACAGCCTTATTGTGGATTTGCTTCTTTACATAAGTCCATGGAAAAGTCAACAAAGTGTAGATCTGTGCTGTGCAATTCTATAGCCACTGGCCACATGTGACTATTTAAATTTAATTGAAGTTAATTGAAATTAAGTTAAAAATTTATATTCTCAATTGCAGTAGCTCCATGTGGCTGAAGCTACCTCACTGAACAACACAAGAGGAATATTTCCATCACTGTGGTACAGTCTATTGGACAGGGATGGCTTAGGTCAGTTCTCATTTCTACCACTGAAATGTTCTTTCTCAGTCTTAAGCAAAAAGGAACAGTCTTGTGCCTGGGGACCTTGTTCTCGCTATGAACAACATGACTTTGGGGAGCAAACTAATATTTGCAAAGTGAAGTCCTAATACTCAGAGAGTACCTAACCTGTCTGACACCTACAAGCAGCTCTCGAAGTATTGACTGAATGAATAACTACATGACTGAACAAATTAATTCAAAGCCAAGTTTGGCTGTTTTCATCAAATCGAAGGCAACAAGATTAAAAATAATTAACTCTTCTTGTTGCAGCTGTTAAGAGGACTTTCCCAGTGGAACAAAAATGATGTCTAATGTGGCTTTAATGATTTGGTCAGAAACCAAGTGCCTATACACGCAGAAGGTCTACAATGAATTTAAGGGACTAGGTGTACGAAACTTTAAGGAGTTGCAGCCCTATATCAAACTGACGGAAACATTCTACCCATTTTCATGAAAAAGAAGGCAGAAATCTAGTTATTTATATCAAATTTCTTAAGTTTCAATGTTGGCAAATAATTACCTATCATCTACCTAGTAATGCTGACTTGGTGTACACAGTAATATTTTGGGTAAATAGTAGATCAGGTACTATTTTAAAGTTTTCTAAGTCATGACATTATCATTTTGAGAAGTTAAGTCCCCATTTTCATAACTAAAAAATAGCAGTGCCAGGAAGAAAACTCCAATATTCTCGTGTTGATTTCTCTTTTATGAACTTCCACTAATGACAATGGAAAACAGATATTTAAAGTCACTCAAGAGGTGCTATCTTTATTTCTCTTTTCTTTTATGAACTTCCACTAATGACAATGGAAAACAAATATTTAAAGTCACTCAAGAGGTGCTATCTTTATTTTTGCACAGTAAATTATCCCAAACTTACTACACTAAATTTTTGGAAAATACAACGTACCAAAGTCTTTTTTTTTTAATAATTTACTTTTTCTTTGCTTATTCATCAAATACTTATTAAATTTTTGCTATGATACAAATATCCTGTTAGCTTCATAGAAGAATGGGACACAACTTAGCTGCTTATATAGTAAAATGATAGCAATAGTTATGCAAAGCTCTATTGTAGAGAAAAATGTTCTATGCAAAAATCTCAGCAGGGAGATGACCTTAGGTCAGCCTCTCTCCTTTGTTACTAAGTGGTGGTTAACTAAGCTCAACTAGGTGGTTCCCTCTCAGGATCTCTTATGCAATTTGTGGTACTAGTGTTCTCTTGAGGGCTTTCTTATTGAAATGATTGGCAGTTAAAAGCAGTTGTTCTGTGGGACCTTAGTTCTCTGGGACTTAAGAATGTTTGGTTGAATATTTTATATGTGATCTCCCCCTGTGACCAAGCATGGTGGCTGGACTCCCAGGATGAGTGTTCCCAGAGAAAAGGCCAGGTAGATGCTATCACTTCTTTTTGAGACTTAACACTAGAGGTCTCATAACATGACATTTACCATAATCTCTCAGAGCAATCACAAAGACCTACTTTTGTCTGAGGGAAGGTACCCAGACTCTGTTTCATATAACATGAGGGAACATATCATGTTTACAGAAATGCATGTGAGACTAGAAATTTTCTTCCAGCTGTTTTGTTGGAAAAGCCAATCTGCCATAGCTTATTTTTTATCTTTCTGTAACAAAGCATTCACTTTGTTCATTTATTCACTCATGATTTTTTCAACAAGATTGGTTGTATTTCTACGATGAGTAAAAGATTTAATATCTGAAATTCTCACTTTTTCTGACTGAGAAAAATTTGGCTAATAATACAATTCCAGGGAAAATAATGTAAGAATATATTAATGTTGATACACGGTACTTGGGGGCCTAGGAAGAAAGGCTTATTTGGGCTAAGTAACTTTATCGAGCCCAGCTGCCTACTGCTACTGCAGAGGGGACTGGAAAAGTCCTCCTGTCAAGAGGCTAAGTCTCAGAGACAAGCTGCCTCAAGATGTGTGACAAGGACTGTGCACACATATGACATACGACACAATATAGAACAAAGGAATGAGAGAGGAATGTAGAATTGTTCATTGACTTGTAAACTCACCCCATACAGAAGCGTTACAAGTATTTTGTTTCTTTCTATTTTTTTAGGGTGCAGTTGAGAATAAAACTCATTTTTATGGTACTTTAAAATGGATGTACCCACAACAAAGAAAACTAGCTGGGCTTAGGGATAGTTTCTCTACATAAGGGAAAATTGAGATTGTTTAGCAAGATGACTAAAATCAATGTGCTCTTTTTTTTTTTTTTTAATCCCAACTCTGTCATTTTCCCATTTGATGCTCTATGCCGATTAGGCTCTCTTACCTCGGTTTCCTAAATTGTAAAATGATGATCATAACAGCGTTGATCTCACAAGTAATTCTGCAAGGACCATATGAGTAAGGTGCTTAGAACAGGGCCTTATATATTAGAAGTACTTGATAAATGTGGACTATTTTTATTATTGCAAATACTAAAGGCTTACTCCATAGTCTATGATGACACTAGGACTTAGAAAATGAACTGGTTGTAATCAGCCTCCAAGTTTACCCTGGACTCCTTGGTGTGTGAAGGTTTGGGAATAGCTAGAATTATTCTTTAGTGCAATCTCAAATAAAAGGTACCCATCTCTCCTCACACTGCCCAGACTTGTGTCTTCTTATTTCATGACCTATAAGCCATATATTTGCTGGGTCCTATCAAGCAAAATGTCACTGGAGATACACAGGGCAATAAATACTTTAATACAGAAAGAGATAAATACTACTACTATTTTTCCCAATAGGTGCTATCATATTAATCTAGTTTCTGCAACATTTCTGCCTTTCCAGAGCTACCTTCCCTGTTAACTGTGTGTGTTGGCCTTTTGTAAAACTTTCTTCTCCCTTTATTTCATTCCTCAATATAGTTTTCTATCTCTGATAGCTGAAACACACAATATCTCCAGTAAATGTGGATCGAATTGAATTAAATTAGAAGTCTGTATTTCATAGGAGTGTGTGTGTGTGTGTGTGTGTGTGTGTAAATTTATATTCTTCCATTTGAAAATACCTAAGGTAATTTTCAGTTAATGATCATCAAATAGGGACTTGTTACTCCACTGGTTTCTTTTAAATGCTACCATAAGTAATAAAGAAAACTTTGAGAGATACAGAGGAATTGACAAAGAGAAATGCCATACCTGAAGTCAGTAACCCTGAAGTACATCTGCTAAATGAGGTAATATGTGTGACGAGGAAGCACTCCAAGAGCTTACGCATGGTGCCTAGGATGGCAGGCAGCATACAGATGTCCTGTAAAGTCAATGGCCTCATCCTAAAATGCATATTCAGTGATGCTTTGATTGAAGGAGATGGTCTAAGGCTGTGGAGAAGCCACCATGAAGGTGGACTATGTCCCTATACAGTTCAGTATGACAGAATGTCAGATGAGAGGTGAGATGACAGGCAAAACATGTAAACAAGTTATTTTTATTATCTATGACAGAATGTTCTAGCTGAAGGGACATCAGGAGTAATGTGGGATGGAGAGGGAAGAGTCTATGAGTACCACCTTCAAATCCATAGATTCTGGGTGCCTGGGTGGCTCAGTGGGTTAAAGCCTCTGCCTTTACCTAAGGTCATGATCCCAGGGTCCTGGGATTGAGCCCCCATTGGACTCTCTGCTCAGCTATCTGCTTCCTCCTCTCTCTACCTGCCTCTCTGCCTACTTGTGATCTCTTCTGTCAAATAAATGAAACAAGATGGGATTGGGAGGGAGATAAACCATAAATGACTCTTAATCTCACAAAACAAACTGGGGGTTGCTGGGGGGAGGTGGGATTGGGAGGGAGGGAGCGGGCTATGGACATTGGGGAGGGGAGGCGAACCATAAGAGACTATGGACTCTGAAAAACAACCTGAGGGTTTTGAAGGGTCAGGGGTGGGAGGTTGGGGCAACCTGAGGGTTTTGAAGGGTCAGGGGTGGGAGGTTGGGGGAACAGGTGGTGGGTAATGGGGAGGGCACGTTTTGCATGGAGCACTGGGTGTTGTGCAAAAAGAATGAATACTGTTACGCTGAAAAAATAAATAAAATGGAAAAAAATAAAAAAAAAATTAAAAATAAATAAATAAATAAATAAAATGGAAAAAAAATAAAGGAATAAAATCTTTAAAAAATATAACAGATCCATAGATTCTGAACCAGCTTTGTTGTAATGACACTGAACTCTTAAACAGGAAAACCAAAGGGAAATATGCTATCTTTCCCAGGGTGGTAACAATGAAACCTACTGGATGAGGGTGTCTGAGATAATAAACCCAAGTAAGGATTTCTCACTGTTGTGCACCTCCTTGAATTATTCCTTAGCAGGCAGGTGGGCCTTTTCAGGAATATTAACAAACATAAAGAGACACACATGAGTCCCATAAAATGAAATCTGCATAAATAAAATCTGCAAAAAATAGATATATTTAAATGAGAAAGAACATAAGCAAAAAAAAAAAAAAAAAAACAACAAGTGATAAGCACATGTCACATAATATTATCCATAGTCTCAAATACTATAGACAATGCAAGTTATTTTCAAAAAGAGCTAAAAAAATATAAAGGTTCAAGAAGAGAAGACAAAGGAGATGTAAAGCTAACTAGCAAACCTCAAGGAATAACTGATTATATATAAATGTGGTCTAAAGACAATATAGTAAATGAAATTGAAAAGAACAGTGACTTACAAGTGATAAGGAGGCTACTACATGGGGACAAAGGAGAGTCTACCCACATCAACACTGTTACTAAGAAAAATAGAAAAATAATCCATTAAACATAAAATAAAGCTTTTCTAACATAAAGACCTATATATTCAGTTGAAAGCAACAATTGTGTTCTGGGAGAAATTGGTAGAAATAATCACAGCAGGATATATCTTGGCAAAGTTAATAAAATTTGAAGGAAAATATCACTTAAATATATAAGTAGAAAAACACCCCCAAATTTGTAAACTGCTTTGGATAGCATGGATTTGGGTGGTCTTATAATTCTCTGAAGGAAGAATATAAAGTAACATAACATTCTGAAGGGAAAAGTGTGATCCATGGGTCTCAAAGATTTATTTAAGAGAAAAAGGGAGAGAGAGAGAATGAGCAGGGGAATGGGCAGCGGGAGAGGAAGAGAATCTCAAGCAGACCCCCTGCTGAGTGAGGAGCCTGACCCAAGGGCTTGATCTCAAGACCCTGAGATCATGACCCAAGCTGAACTCAAGAGTTGGACACAACCGACTGAGACACCCAGGCGCCTTGGTCCACTGGTTTTATATACAGTAAATTTGGCCTTAAACGATAAGGGCAACAGAAAAATGCTCTCATATTCGAAAGCCTACAGGACTACAGCACCCACATGTTTGTCTTCACAAAACCACCTGATGATAAAAGTACCCAGAGATTACATGAAAAATAGAAAGATTGGAATGTGGGAATTGTGGTAAAAGGAAGACACTGAAGTGATTTAACGCCAAGTTAAATGAATTTTCAAGAAGTGTTTTCATTATAAACTATAATAATGATATAGTTAATGCAATAATAAAATATAATAGATCAATAGAAGGATGATGGTCATCATCTCTCAATAGCACAGTTTATCAATAGACACTAAAATATTATACTAACAGGTATCTAATCTTATAAAGAAGTGAATATATTTTCCGTTATCTTCGGAGGAATTTTCTAAAGAACAAATGCCTTCTTGGGAGGAAAAAAAATTTTTTTGGAGTTCAGTCATGCATGTATCTTCGGTTCCATTCAGTTTCTTCTCACTTGGTTACGTTTAAGTAAAACTAACCCTACCCCCACTGCTGCTTTAAAAATATATATCTCTTTCTACCTCGTGCGTGTGTATATAGGCATAGACAAGTGGTTATGGCATTGTTAACCAAATGTCAGTAATGGTTATTCATGATGGGATTTGGTAAATTTTTATTTTTACATTTTATGCATGACTTTTTATTAAATATAAAATTTTTATATATCATTGCTTAACAGTAACAAAATCTATTACTCCTTTAAAATTATAAAGATATTTATTGTAAACAAAATTAACTTTTAAGGATGTCCTCTCAAGAAAGAGAAGACATCCTAAATGTAAATTTTTTAGTTTATTATTTTATCCTCCCAGTGTGGGGCTTGAACTCACAACCCTGAGATTAAGAGTCACACACTCCACCAATGGAGCCAACCAGGCACCCCGATTTGTAAATGTAAATTAACCATAACTCTTCAGAAACCACCCGTGGGGGGGGACTGTATTTGAGTTGTTGGAGGATTATATAAGGTTCTGATAGACAAATTAAATCAGTATCAAGATAACCATTCACAAACCCTAGATAAAACCAACAGTTTCCTCAAGCCTATCAGTATGAGAAAATGAACAAAGAGTGTTAACCAAAGACGGTTGCCTGGATAATACCCCTTGAAACTCCAGGTAGAAGGAATGTGGCAGTTGAGGCAGGCACCATGGAATCAAGAAGAAAGGAGAACCTGAAGCTAGTGCATTTGAGTTTTCATAATAAAGTCAGTCTCAGGGGAAACCAAGGTGGAGATGAGAGAAAGGCTCATTTGTGATGCAGTCATTCTTGCTGTCAAGGCTTTCATAGCTTTTCAGCAGGCCACAAAAGGCCAACCCACTAGAATATGAATCAGATCTAGTCAAGGCCCCATGGAATAAGTAAGAGACATCGGACCTCCCTTTTTGGATCCTAATAGCTTTTTCCACCTCAGTAACCTCTCACTATAAACAAAAAGCTAGGATTTTTTTTTTCCCTCCCTCTTGAGGTCCTGGATAACTGTCAAAGATTTAATGGCAAAGCTCAAATCTATGAACCAACTTTTTTTTTTAATTTTTTTCTTTTCCTCATCAGCTGGCCTGTGGGTTTAAAAAGTGACACTGTCCCTTGTTTAGACTTGGAGGGATCTGATCACTGGGCAGAAAGTAAATGTATAAGAGAAAACAAAGAGAGATTTGCATCCCAAATTCATGCTTCAACATATGGCAGAGGAAATACCACTTTTGGTAATGGGAACAGTTAATGATTTTTTTTCGGTCAAATGAGGGTAGTAAAAGTGTGTTATGCCTTTTCACCCTTAATTTGCTAAATTGATTTAACTTGTGATCAAATACTGTTTAAATACATAAGGAAGGCTTTCCATCCTTTCATTGATAGAGTTTGTAGAAATATTCTCATGATGGGGTTGTAACGATCATGTGTCTAGTACCAAAACTTATATTTTGCCACAATTTTTGGCTCCCTTCGTGGATAATTTTAACCATGGTATCCAAAGGAACTGTATCATATTTGATTATTTTAGTTCCTATCTTTTTCTTTAACATAGAAAATACAAAGGATACTGTTCTACCCTGTTGCAGATTTTAGAAACCATAGTAAGCTTTATACTAGAAAGCCTTAAGAGATACTCATGAGTTCCTAAAACCCCTTTATTCCCTCTGATATTATGCCAAGGGTCTTGACACAGTCTAGTTATGTGATTGGTCCCTGAAAGTATTTGGGCATGTTACCCTTGATTTTATTCTCTTGGTAGGTATGCCCTGTGCATTGCAAACCACTTTGGAGATTGGACTCAAATAAGGCATGAAACTGGATACTAAATTACATGATGTGAGTAACTATCTGTATATATGGCTGGGAACCTAACATAATCACTGATATTTAGAAGTGATTAATATTTAGTTTAGTTTTTTTTTTTTAAGAAGAGTTAAAAAACAAAACAAAACAAACAGACAAAAAAAAAAACAACAAAAAAAAAACAAAGTAAGAAGAAAGTGAGGAAGCAAATTATCCTATGATGATTTGTGGGAGTTTTTTGTTATATCCACTTGCCTAAGGTGGAAACAAGGCTTCTCAAATCACTTCTGAATAGTTCCAAGTAAAGTTGTCTCAGTGAGAAATTGTTGGTGTTATTTGTGCAAAATGGAAGAGAAGCAAAACCCTCAGGTGTTTCAGATGTGTTTCCTGTGACAGGAGACAGATGAAGAGGTGCTGGCTGATTCCTTCTTGTGCTCTCTTTCCCCCATTTCTTTCTGCAGAGGGCTCTGTAGAGAGCCAGCAACACCAGGCTCAGTAGCAGACAGAGCGGCAACAGCCCTTCATGGGCAGCTGAAACCAGCTCTTCTTTGAAACCCATTATGGCAGCTGGTTACCTGTAGTTGCACATGTTTTTGTCCTCTTACGTCAGTGATCAAGGAAGGCTGCTTAACAAACTCTCTTTGGAGTGCCTGGGTGGCTCAGCTGGTTAACTACCTGCTTTTAGCCCAGGTCCTGATCTCAGGGTCCTGGGATTGAGTTCTGAAATGGGCTCCCTGCTGGGTGGGGAGTCTGCTACTCCCTCTCCCTCTGCCCCTCCCCACTGCTCCTGCTCACACACTCTCTCTCAAATAAACTCTTTTAAAAATTTTTAAAAAGAACCTCTCTCTGAGCCTCCAGCTTTTCTTTTCTGACCCTCATTTCTACAGTTTCTTTAATAATTATGTAATCTCTTAGTCCTACAATAAATCCCTCATCCCATAATAATTGTGAGTTCTCTTTCTTTGAACTCTGACCTATAGAGGCTTATTTTTTATAACATGAAATTCTGGAATGCATAAAAAATTTAAAAAGCCAGAATTTTTTAAAAATATGTTTTTCTACAGTATATAATCCTAATTCCCCCTGTCCTAGTCCCTTTCATTTTGAATTTACCTGGGTCAGGCTTTTCCACCAGTATTTACTACAACCTATTTCTTTGCAGAGTCTTGATAAGTTGATAATTAAATTTGCACAGGAAAAAAAATACTCTTTCTTATCTATATAATTTATAACCTGTTCCCAGCCAGGCACTGTTTCCATACATATTATTGGTCAAAATAACAATCAAGTAAAAAAGTATGAATAGTTTACTTCTGTGTGAGTATTATGGGTTCTAGGTCTGTTACAAAGTTCTCTTTCCTTCTGTGTTCTTTCTCTGACAGAAACACTGACACATGGGAAAATATATACCTAGTAGTATTAAGGCTTGCGATGTAAGCAAACATGTTAATGTCCCGTAAAGATGCATTGCATGATTGTAATCTGAATTTTGCTCTTATGTAGCTGAACCTATGTACATTTTCAACCTCTGGGCTTGTTTTAGAATAAAGGATTTTTTAAGTATTTTATTAAAACTGTCAGAAAAGATTCTGTTGGGCTTAAACATCTCATGTGCTGCTCTAGTTTAATTACAAGATTAGGTACAATATTATTTTCATCCTTGACATGACTTTCAAAATGTTTGAAGTTTTGAGCATCCCATATCTACCATTATCATTCTAAGCATAGGACTTCCTTTTTTTTTTTTGTCTTTCTCTGTCTTCACTCCTTTCACTACTTTCCTGCTTCCTTCCTTTCTTCTATTATTCTCTTATTTGAGGTTTTGTTGTTCTTTCTTGGTGTTTTCTCTAGTTGAAAGTCACAGGGTATCTTTTCTATCCTTTTCATTATTATTTCTTGTTATAAATCCATGTATATACCATCATGATTTTGTGAATCACAATGCTAAAAATACAGCATTCTTCATATGACTACATTATGGGAATAAATGAAGAACATATTTTACTTTTTAAAGTCCTGATTAATGATATCTCATCTTTTCTGGGTACTTTTGGTTAATGAAATTCCATGAAGAGAAAGAAAAAAATCAATAATAGAAATTATTGTATTTACATTATTTTTTAATCTACATATTTGACTTAGGGACCTTACTCAGATATTCATATAAATCTATGTGTTTTGACAAAGGGAATTATGAATTTTAAATATTCTTTTTTTTTTTTCTGAAACCTTCCATTTTATTTATTTTTTCAGCGTAACAGTATTCATTCTTTTTGCACAACACCCAGTGCTCCATGCAAAACGTGCCCTCCCCATTACCCACCACCTGTTCCCCCAACCTCCCACCCCTGACCCTTCAAAACCCTCAGGTTGTTTTTCAGAGTCCATAGTCTCTTATGGTTCGCCTCCCCTCCCCAATGTCCATAGCCCGCTCCCCCTCTCCCAATCCCACCTCCCCCCAGCAACCCCCAGTTTGTTTTGTGAGATTAAGAGTCATTTATGGTTTGTCTCCCTCCCAATCCCATCTTGTTTCATACTATGCAGCCATCAAAAGAAATGAAATCTTGCCATTTGCGACGACGTGGATGGAACTAGAGCGTATCATGCTTAGTGAAATAAGTCAATCGGAGAAAGACAACTATCATATGATCTCCCTGATATGAGGACATGGAGAAGCAACATGGGGGGGTAGGGGGATAGGAGAATTTTAAATATTCTTATAAAATATGCCTGATATATTCAAATATATCAAATATATCTTAATTTATTAGCACTATATTGACCTCCAAATGAGGATAGACTGTTTTATCAGATAAAGCATAGTAAGTCATTTTAAAATATGTATCTGTATTTATCAGAAAGAAATGATGCTCAAGAAGTTTGTTTTGGACTTATATATATAATGTATTGTCCTCTTTTCTGTGATGTCCATGAAAGTTATTCTAATGCTGCTAATTCTTTTCATTTTTTTTTTTAATCCTTTTGATTTTGCTTTCTGTAGACGGGACAGTAAATATCTCTTTTTGTGAAAGATTTATTTTCTGCGCCAACATGATCGAGTCAATCAATAAAACATAATGTTTCCCCAGGTATTCTGCTATGCACAACACATTTTATCAACAAGTGAACATTAAGAAAACACCTAAATCCCCCTCTGACAGACATGTCACCTTAGAGATTTAAAATAATAACAATAATATTAGCCATATATCTGTAGTCTGGAATTTAAATAGTGAAGTCCTTTTTTTTGTTTTTTTTTTTTTCTTATACAAAGTTACTTGGACATTTCTGATATGGAGTCCAAATATAAGTTTCCCAAAACTAAAACAGTAGATTCTATGAAGAATTTTTGGTAAAATATCAGCAAGATGGTGGGATAGAAGTTTCCAGTGCTCTTCCTCTCACAGAAACATCGATTTGAACAATTATCCATGCATGAAAATCCCTTCACGAGGTCTAAGGACCCAGGTGAGAGATTACAGCTCCTGAGGGGAGCGCAGAAACAAGAAAAGACGCATTTGAGAGAATAGGAACAGCAGTTTTGTATTATCCCAGTCTCTCCCTGCCCCCAAATCTGGGCAGGCAGTATAGAGGGTTTCCCCATAGATCGAGGGGAAAGGAATGAGCACCCGATTTCATCCCAGACGCCGGTACCAGACCCTCACAGTCCAGACTCTTGATCTGCCCCAGCACTAGGAAGGCCTCAGAGATCTAACCTCTAGGCAGAGTCCCTTTACTCCAGGCTCCTGGCCCACCCAGTGCCAGTCAGGCCCCTGAAAACACAGCCTTTAGTCCACCTCCAAGGGGTCCAGATTTCCAACCCCCCAGGGCCTACTCTCTTAACTAGAATGGAAGACTTAAATGTAAGTCCTAAAACCTTAAAACTGTTGGAAGAAACTATAGGGGAAAAGCTTCTTAACATTGGGATAGGCAACTGTTTTTTGGATAGGACCCCCCAAAAACACATGCCTAAAGCAAAATCAGACAAATGGCACTGCATCAAATGGCAAGGCTTCTGCACAGCAAACAAACAATCAGCATAGTGAAGGGACAGTCTACAGAGTGAGAGAACATATTTGCAAACCATATATCTGGTAAGAGGCTGATATCCAAAATATAGGTAAAATTAAAGCAGAAGAATGGTAGGTAGTCTACTCAGTCAGGATCCTCCAGCTGACTTTCCCTTGTTTGGTCTGCCATGTTTCTAGAATTGGCAGTGGTAACAAATTACCACAATGTTGGCACCTTAAAATAACGTCCATCTAACAGCTTACAGTTTCCACAGGTAAGAAGTTCAGATAAGCTGAACTTTGTTCTCTGAACAGACTCTCACAGGTCAAAAGTCCGGGGGCTTATCTGAAGGCTCTGGGGGATCATCGGTTTCTAGGCTCATTCAGAATTCCAGCAGAATTCATTTCCTTCTCATCTGTTCCATGTGACCCCCTATACCTTTAAGTGAACTGTAGCAGGGTAAAGGCTTTCTTGAGAATGTGGGAGCATAAAGTAGCATGCGTGGCTGAGCCCCTTTTTGGTTCTACCTTTCAGAGCTATTTCGCTGTACAAGGAGTGCATTTCCCACCACCCTTCACCATGCATAAAGAGAATCTGGGCCTGTAGGAAGCCCTGTGGTTGCTCAGTTATCCCAGCAACAGCATGGAGCAATCTGTCAACTTCAGGACAAAGGGACAGCAAGCCAACTTAACTGCAGATTGAAAGCTACATGCCTTAAAAGACTTTAAAGGTAATTAAATGGCATTGTGTACTCTCCCCTCATCTGTTTGACTCTCACTTGCTGTGCTCACAACAAGCCCAGTACTTTCAAACCTCACAAGCCCCCAAACCTCAGTTCGGTCCATCTAGAGTTGATTAAACTCTATGCTATCAACTCACGCATCCAAGAACAAACAATAGTGGTTAAATAAACAAATGCCAGTTCTGTGATTGAAAATGCAGTGTGCTTTTTTCATGGACAGTAATGCATGTCTACTATCTAGGGCACCATGTTCTCTGGGATAAGGCTCCATGAGCATATGAAAAATTAGGTAGGAGGTTGATTGATGGGTCTGATTTTTTTTTTTTTTTTTTTTTTTTTTTTTTAAGATTTTATTTTTTTATTTATTTATTTGACAGATAGAGATCACAAGTAGGGAGAGAGGCAGGCAGAGAGAGAGAGAGAGGAGGAAGCAGGCTCCCTGCCAAGCAGAGAGCCCGATGCGGGACTCGATCCCAGGACCCTGAGATCATGACCTGAGCTGAAGGCAGCAGCTTAAACCACTGAGCCACCCAGGCGCCCCAGATGGGTCTGATTTTAAACAAAGCAAACTAGATGATCTTGAGGGATATTCTATCTAGGTCATGAAAAACTCTGATGAGATGTTTTATTTTTGTTTTATTCTTACATTTTAGAATCAGAGAATTTCTGTTTGAGACCTGATCTTGCCATTTGCTGTATAAACTTTGGTAAGTTTAACTTTTCTAAATTTCAATGAATTCATCTGTAACACATTTATAATACAACCTGCTTCATAAGGTTTTTAAGAGAATTAGATGATACATATCATAGTATTTAATCCAGTGCCTGCCAAATGATAATTGTATCTATATGTATGTGTATATATAAATATATATGTATATATATAATTTATTATATATTCTACCTCCTTTCATAGGCATAAACAAGTTCTTCATCTGTGGTATCTTTTATGATCTCTAATGTTCTCTTTTTGTATTAGTGCATCTTTAATTTCTTTTTCAGATCTATTATTATAGCATTCTCTTATATCTCTTTTCAACAATCATGCATTAGTCACACGTTCATAATTTGGTTATGTTTGGACTTGGATGACTTTCTTCCCTCTTTTAAAAATTCCATTTTCTCTCATGTGATTTCATGAGAGAAATCACCCTGTGCTTTTCTTTATGTACTTTATCAAGTTTGTACGTTTTATCTCTGCTTAAAGAACAATATCCACTTCATTTACTACAGTATCTAATAACCAACACAGTGCCAGGTATGTAGTAGGTTGTCAATAAATATTGAAAGAATAAATAAGAGAGCGAATGAATGAATGAATGAATGAATGAAAAACATTCCCAGTTGAATTATGTCTTGTTGCATTCTCAGAATATATGACTTCAAGTTTTGGATCAGGCTACTATTTCCTTCCTGATGCATTTGTGAATGACTAATTAGTATTAGCCTGGGATCATAAACTCAGATGCTTACAAAGTCTGAGAAGTAATATACAGGAAGGAAAAGGGGCCATGAATAAAATGACAAATGGCAGTTGGCATTCTCTCTCAGTGTCAGAGATAATATAAATTGTCGTAGGAATTATGGTAACTGGGGGCGCCTGGGTGGCTCAGTTGGTTAAGCGACTGCCTTGGCTCAGGTCATGATCCTGGAGTCCCCAGATCGAGTCCTGTGTTGGGCTCCCTGCTTTTCAGGAATCTGCTTCTCCCTCTGACCCTCCCCCTTCTCATGCCCTCTCTCTCTCTTTCATTCTCTCACTCTCAAATCAATAAATAAGATCTTAAGAAAAATAAGGAATTGTGGTAATTGGAAAGGTGTGCCCTTTCTAAAGGTGAGAGACCCTTCTCAACAGCAATATATACATATTTTTTAATTGTGTTATGTTAGTCATCATACAATACATCATTAGTTTCTGATGTAGCATTCCAAGACTCATTGTTTACGTATAAGACCCAGTGTTCCATGTAACATGTGCCCTCCTTAATACCCACCACCAGGCTCACCCATCCCTCTCCCCTCTAAAACCCTCAGCCTCTTTCTTGGAGTCCACAGTCTCTCATGGTTCATCTCCCCCTCCAATTTATCCCATTTCACTTTTCCCTTCCTTCTCCTAATGTTCTCCATGTTATTCCTTATGTTCCACAAATAAGTGAAACCATATGATAATTGACTTTCTCTGCTTGACTTATTTCACCCAGCACAATCTCCTCCAGTCCCATCTATGTTGATGCAAAAGTTGGGTATTCATTTTTCTGATGGCTGAGTAATATTCCATTGTATATATGCACCATATCTTCTTTATCCATTCATCTGTTGAAGGCATCTCGGCTCTTTCCACAGTTTGGCTATTGTTGCCCCTATTGTTTTATTTTGTTTTTATTTATTTTGTTTGTATTTATTTGTTTTTGTTTTTATTTATTTAATAACTGAAGGCCCAATTAACATTTCAGAAGATAAGACGTTTCATTAAATGGATAGTCATGTAATGGCTTGTAGGACTAGAGACTAAGAGAAGGTTCTCTTCACTCTAGAGGCACAGACAAGGGAGCCATTTTGTCAAAGACTATAAGACTTACTAATGCCTATATCCAAAGTCATCACCAGGGTTTCTCTACTATGCAACTGCAAGTATTAGATTGTACATCTTCACAGTAAAAGGAAAAGATGGTGTTAAGAGAAATAGGTCCCGAGATAAGAAAGTTTTACAAGACAACACATTATAAGGTGCTTTAAATCAGAACATTAAGTGAAAATTAGGCACAAAAAGGAAATTAGAAAACATCAGGAAGAACTTTGAAAAATGTCACTTTTGTTCAGTAACCTTTGATTCATTTTGTTATTTGATACCCACAAAAATCAGACACCATGATGGATTCAGTTAGTTATAGGATGCATTTAATATGTAATTTAATTGCATTTCCAATGTCGTAGGACATCTATTATTCTGAGAGAGAGAGAGAGAGAAAAGTCCTAATTCACTGAGGTTGATATATGCATCAGGATATTCTTAAAAGAATAATTCAGCATTCTCTTTTCAAGTCTGACTTCAAAGCACCACTGATAGATAAAGCAAGGCAGAGTGTAATTAAAATCAATTAAATTCAAACAAAAGCAAAATTGTTTTAAGTATATTCATCATCCAGTTTGAATCTTATTATTATATTCATTTCTCCTTCATTTCAGGGAACATCATTTTGTTAGTGTAGGGATACATCTTAGATTGGGATGTGAGGGAGGGGTTTATATACTATTGTGGAACTCCATTACTTCTGGGGACTTGAAATGACAATGAAAAGAAAAGCTATGATTAAAATCACAGATGCCTTTGTGTTTATTTATTTGTCTACAATGTTATAGATCATAAGTAATATGTATGTGTATAAAACGTTTGCATATTGGCCAACAGTCATTGTGTTTTATTATTTTTTTATTCCTTTTTTGTCATTGTGCTTTAATAGGCAGGTTATGAGGATTAGATTAAAGGGAATTTAAAAAAAGATCATTTGGTGGTAAGGAGTGGCAAGCAACAGGTTGTATGAATTCTCACTTCAAATTTGAATACTTGGGGCACTCAGGTGGCTCAGTTGGTTAAGTGACTGCCTTCAGCTCAGGTCATGATCCCAGGGTTCTGAGATCTGGGTAGGCACTGTCAGGGCTCCCTGCTCAGAAGGGAGTCTGCTTCTCCCTCTGCCCCTCCCCCTGCTCATGCTCTTTCTCTGTCAAATAAATAAATAATATCTTTTTTAAAAATATGAATACTTTGTGAAGCCACCTTTATTAGCCACCAAGTCAAAAATACAGTTCTTATTTATGGGAAAGCCCAGTTACCACATTGTAGTATAGCATGAATGAATAGGTGAGTGTTTATACCAAAGACCTGCTAACAAGAAACATTTTTTAGTTCACCTGGATTTCAGAATTGCCATATACAAAATGTGTCTGCCTCAAAATTCTTATGTTGAAACTTAATCTTCAATGTGATTGAGGAGATAAAGCCTTTGGGTCATGAGGCTGGAGCCCTCATGTATGCAATAGCACCCTTATAAAAGAGAGGGTGCCAAGATCCATCACCCTTTCCTCTGTGTGGAGAGATGGCCATCGAGAGAGCTGGTTCTCACCAGATTTGAAATTTGATCGTGCTTTGATTTGAGACTTCACATTCCCTAGAACTGTGAGGTTGAATTTTGTTATTTAAGCCACAGGGTTTCTGGTATTTTTGTCTGAATGGGCTAAGATAAGAATAAAATTGCTTCTCTACTTTTTGAAGTATAACAATTTTTTTTTTCAGTCAAAGGGGAAAAAATGTTTTCTTTCCAATTTGAAGGTAGAAGAAATAATTTACTTCACAAAAAAAGAAAGCCAGGGAATATTCAACCTCAAGAACTGTCCTTGTGGAATAAACTGTTAGGAATAAAGTGTTAGGAAGACTGATGGTCACTGGAATGACAAAACCGCAATCACAATACACACACACACACACACACACACACACACACACACATACACACACACAAAACAGCAACAGTTTGTAGTCCTACCCTTGTTAGCAAACTCAGAGGTAGAAGACACTTACATGAAAAGTTATGTAACTTTTTGTTTATTTCCAGACATGTGTGCCTAAGCAATTCCTGCTACTGATGTATTATAAACGGTTTTTTTTTGGCTGTGAGAAAGAAGGAAATACTGCCATCTGTAACAACATGGCTGGACCTCGAGGGCATTATGCTAAGGGAAATAAGCCATGCAGAGAAACAGAGAAAGACAAATAGTGCATGTTATTACTTATATGGGGAATCTTTAAAAAAAAAAAAAAGCAAATTCATAGAAACAGAGAGTAGAAAGTGTTTGCCAGGGACTTGGGGGGCAGGGGGAGCGGAATAAGGAAAGTTTGGTAAAAGGGCACGAACTTTCAGTTGTAAGATGAATAAGAATGGAGTTCTAGTGTATAATACTGTGACTACAGTTGATAACACTGTATTGTATTGTTGAAACTTGTTAAGAGAGTAGAACTCAAATGTTCTCATTTTTAAAAAGATGAGTATGGGGGCGCCTGGGTGGCTCAGTGGGTTAAAGCCTCTGCCTTTGGCTCAGGTCATGATCCCAGGGTCCTGGGATCCAGCCCCGCATCAGGCTTTCTGCTCAGCAGGGAGCCTGCTTCCTCCTCTCTCTCTGCCTGCTTCTCTTGTGATCTCCCTCTGTCAAATAAATAAAATCTTTAAAAAAAAAAGATGAATATGACAGGTAATGGACATGGATGTGTTAACTCAGTGGGAGAATTCTTTCATGATGTATACAGGTACCAAATCACCACAGGGTACACTTTAAATGTCTTAAATTTTAGGTGTCAATTATACTTCTATTAGGCAGAGTGAGAGAGTGAGAGTTAGGACTTCAAAAGCAGAATTTAGAAGGCAGAAAATTCGGAATGGATCCCCCCCTTCAATTTCCAAAAAAGAATGCAGTCCTGCTGATCTATTGAAGATGTCTGACTTCGAGACAATGAATGTGTATTATTTTAATGCACTAAATTTGTGATGACCTGTTACAGCAGCAATAAGAAGCTAATATCCCCAACAGTGAAGTTATATAAGCAAGTCTAAAAACAGTGGGTCCTAAACTCAAGTTCTGTGGCTATTCTACTATATCATAGTGCACTCTCTGGTCTGTACCTATCAGTACATATGGATAATGTTCCAACCAGATCATTTTATCCAAAGTTAACTTACATTTATGGAGCCCTTGCTATGTGAAATTTTCAGGACCAGGTGCTACATGAGAACAGATATGAAAAAGGAATATATCTACACATATGAACAATCATACCTATAACAATGCCATTTAATGTAATAGCATAAAATCCTCTGTCCTTTAGAGCCTGCACAAGCTAGGTATCTTTACTAGACTGTTAGCACTTCATTGAGAATCTTAGTTCTACGACCCTTTATTATTTTTTTAATTTAAGATGTTTATTGTTTCAAGGCTCAAACCAAAAACACTTTTGAAATTTTTTAATGATATGATGGCTTTTTTTTTTTCAAATTTACAACCCTTTAAGAATATATTTGGTCTACCCTACCCTAGCCATTTACAAATGACTACAGATTACCCTTCTAATTTTTACATAAAACAACATAGACATTAATTAAATACTATATATTAATCTGAATCATGTGAAATAGCCAATATCTGATAGCTTCTGAAATGTGGAAATGGCAATTTTATATAGTTCAGTTCTATAAATGTCTGTGGCAGACACTGTAATGTACTGCCCAGTTGCCCCCTCAGTGAGAGATTTATTGTCCTGTTTTTTTTTTTAAGATTATTTATTTATTTATTTGACAGACAGAGATCCCAAATAGGCAGAGAGGCACACAGAGAGGCAGGCAGAGAGAGAGAAGAAAGCAGGCTGCCTACTGAGCAGAGATTCGGACACAGGGCTCTATGCCAGGACCCTGGGATCATGTCCTGAGCCGAAGGCAGAGGCTTTAAAGCACTGAGCCACGCAGGCATCCCTGTTTTTGTTGTTGTTGTTTTTAATATTTTCTTTATTTATTAGAAAAGAGTGTATGAGCAGGGGAGGGGCAGAGTGAGAGGGACAAACAGAACCCCCACTGAGCAGGGAGCCTGCCAGGGTACTCGATTCCAGGACCCCAAGATCATGGCCTGAAGCAAAGTCAGGCACTTAACCAACTGAGCCACCCAGGTGTGTCTTGCTGCCCTGTTTTAAAGGTGCTGTAAGCCCTTGAATATTAACCCCTTGCCTGAAGTCATACAGTGCCTAGATCCAATGACCGACACAGGAATGTAGAGTTTAGGCCATCTTGTCCCAAGTGGGGACACCTCTGAAAGGTCATCTTAGTCCTAGAACTTCCTATGAATTGAGCTATTGCTGTTATGAGACCTGCATCACAACTTTACACCATTTCTCCCTGGTCCTGCTTCCTTTTCCTTTTTTCCACAATGTCATCCTAAGGGCACTCCTGAATAAACATCTTGCATTCTTAGCTCCCAGAGAATCCAACTTGCAATAATGCCACTTAATATAATAACATATAAAATTCCATGATATATAAAAGTTCAGTGTTGTGTCTGTGCTACTACGATGATGTCACGGGATGGCTGGGAGACTGCCATCAGGAGTCAACCTTCATTTGTCAGTGTTTTTCCAGTATGTCTATGACGTGTTTATTATGGAACTGTCCATTTCTCATGCACTGATGATGATATACATCGCATCAACACCGGCTGTGTTTTATTATAGTAAAAAAATATTGGTCAGGGCTGTCCAATCTTGCCACCCTCATCTTTGTGCCTCAGTTTCCTGTTCTACAAAATATAGATAATTATGGGTGCCTTTTGATCTGCTGATTGTGATGGTGTAAAGGTTGCATGAGTTAATAAAGTAAAATCTTCAAATGGTACCTGACATTAGTAACCACTCAACAAAGGTTGGGTGTTAGCTATTTTTTCCAGGTACGAAGTCCCAAGAGTTTCTTTTGTATTATCAATCTCTCCTCATTGACTCTTGACCTTTCAGTATACAAATATTCTCAGCCTCCTACATGAACAATCAAACATGCAAGTAAACAATTAACCTCCTTTGTCTTTTCTTTCCCTCCTTTAGTTACCCTATTATTTTCCTTTTTATTGTTTTATAACAGGTTGACCTCTAGTCATCACTTTCTCATAATCCATCCAGCCCTAAAAGAACCTGCCCCCTACTCCCCATATTAAGTTTCATCCATTTGGTTAACAGGAAGAAAAGCTACAGAAAGTTTTGTCTGATTTTATCACTTAAATACTCCATTAAGGAAGCCTTTAGTTTTGTGATACCAGTGTTCAGCCTCTCTCAGAGCCACCCATTCCCTTCTCTAGTGTAGGGTATCTCCATGAAGGGAATTTCTCTCAATAATTGAAGAGTCAGAATCTTGGCATTATGCCTTCTTATTCCTGTGACCTCTGGGACTTCATCCCATGTCCACCTCTGTGTTGCTTGTCCTGTTGGCATTTGTGGCTGAGATAAACTGTCCTCTAATCTCCTGTGGCTTGCTAGATCTCCCTCTGTAATTCTTCCCCTATTACCTGACCAATGTGTGTCTATAGACTTCCAGTTCCAACTGTTATCTCTTGAGCCTGCAGGTCTGATGATTGGCCTTGACTATAGAGGCTAATCACCTCTATCTTCAAACACTTATCATTAAACTTCTATCGCTATGTCTTGCCTGAACAGGCTTAACTAGCTGGTATACTTATCCATACCCACCAAATAGGTGCTCAGAGAGCAGAAATCAGTAGTTCAATTTTGACATCTTGGTCTCCCTGTTCTTTTTATTTTCTCCCAACTGCCCTAGGCCTAAAAAGGGGGATCTTCTGTTGTCTCCTCTCCTCATCCCCATCTTGTATCATTTTCTTTTCTCCAGCTAAGACATACAAGTTATCTTCTCATGACTAGGGAGACCTCTATCACTTAAGCCTTTTAATATCAGTTTCTTGATATGCTAATGCACGTGATCTTAGCTGAAGAATGAGATAAGGTCTTTCAGGATAATACTAAATACTAAAGGGTCACATGTTTCTCTTGAACTAGGGACTAGGTCAACTAGCTTGAAGGCTTTCCAGTCACTATTTTGTGTCTACCACAGCTGGGGGTGGTGGTGGCGGACTAATAAATTGAGCTTAATTTCAACTGATAATTAAAACTGGTTTGGTTTAATGTTATATTGTTCCTGTCATGTTAAAATACACCTAGTTACTCAAAATACCCAGTTAGTGTGCATATTCAGCTATTTTTGGACAAGAATGCCCCTATTTCTATTCTTCACTATAAAACTTTAACTTACCCTTTAAGATAGAAATCAGATCCCACATTTTCTGTGAAGTTTCCTTGGATTTCTCCCTGGATTTTCTTAACATTTCTTAACAACTGACAAACAATACCTATTAGTTTCAGGTGTATATCATCATAGTGATTTGATACTTTTATACTTTATAAAATGGTCCTCATGATAAGTCTAGTTACCATCTGTCACTATACAATGTTATTACAGTATTATTGACTATTTTCTCTATGCTGAAATTATTTCCCTGGGACTTATTTGTAAGTGGAAGTTTGTAGCTCTTAAGCCCCTTCAACTATTTCAACTTATTTAATGCAACAGTATAAGAGAGATCATAAGGCAGTACATGATTTATAGTGAAGTGAGCAACACAGGGAGTAATTTCTTGACAAATTTAGACAAGAGAGAGAGATATTGGTAGTCTAAGACAATTATAAAATAACAAATGGGAAAATGAGGTAAATTTGAAATACAAGTGATTAGTACAGATTAATCTGGAAACTACTGATTAAATCATATATTAAATATATGTGTCTTATTTAAATATACACCTATAATTAAAAATTTCTGTTATAACACAAAGATGTTTCAGTATTATAGCAATTTGGTGGGTCATCTGTATTTATCATGATTATAGGTTTATGAGGGTTGATAGTTTTAGTTATTTAATAATTAACTATTAACTTCATGTATTAATTCATTTAATCAAAGTGTTTATTCCATATCTTGCATGTTTAATGTACTCTGCTAAGGCAGACGGGAAACTAAAATGGCTTAGAGTCTCTCTCAAGAGCTTATGGTCTCATAGAGGGAGATAAATATGTAAACAGATAATATAATAAAGTATTATAAGTGCTATTAATAGAAATACACAGAGGGAATTATTGAGCATAATGAAGTTACTCAGTTCACAAAGCAGAGAATTTATTTAGTCTGAGTCTTGTAAGGTGGATACATGTATACGAGGTGGAAAAATACAGGAGAAAGAACATTGTGAGAAAAAAAGCAAAGACGAAAAGTTTGATTCCCCATGAAATACTTTCTTCACTAGATTTCCAAGACAATGCACACCTAGGACTTATCCTTAATGACCTCCTTGTCGCTAACTTTGCTGGTTGGTCATCATCTCTCCCTTTCACAGCCTCCACACTACTCCCATGGTTCAAGTCACTATCTTCTCTCAAATGAACTCTTTGTTTAGTTTGTTTAACTAGCAGCCAGAGTGAATCCTCTAAAACATGTCAGGTGACATATTTCTGCACGAAACACTCCATTATCTTTTCATCTCACTCAGAGAAAACTTGAATAGATGGCCTATGGGGTTCTGTAAGATCTGTCTTCCCCCAAATTATTTCTGTCTTCCCCCAAATTATTTCTCTGACTCATTCTCCTGGTACTCAGGGATTCTGTGTTTCTCCTTGTTCTTCAGTTTTTTTGAATTCGCTATTTCTTCTACTTGGGAAAACTATCTGCTCAGATACCTGCAAGCCTTGTTCCACCACACTCTTTCTGGTCATCTCACATGGTCATAGGATTTTATACATAAATTTGCATCAGTCCTTTCCCCATTCTGGCTTTCACCATCCATGTTCTCTCTTTTAGTAAATTTCCATTCATACATAGCTACCTAACATCCTATATATTGTTATTTATTTACTTGTTTATTTTGTTTCTGTTGAAAATGTAAGCTCTAAGAGCCTACCTTTACCACATTCACTTACTTATTCACTTACATATCCCTAATATCTTGAACATGAAATAAATGAATAAATATGCAGAAGTATATCAGAAATCAGTTTAAACGTTTTCTAGGAAACAAGGAAAAGAAAGAAGGAAAAGGAAAGGAAAAAGGAAAAAGAAAGAATGAAAAGTGTGTTTCCAGCTTTTTTGTTCACTTTTTAATATCAAATGTCTCCAGACTATAAAAATATAAATTCATAAAAACCCTTCTAGAGCAAGATGCAAACTTAATAAATTGCTGTTTGTTGCCATCTTGCTCTCTCTATGCTTATTGTTAGTTGGTAAACCTTAGGCGTTCTTGTATGTTACTATTCCATATTTGGTCAGAAATCAACATTTTTTAATAGATTGAGAATGTTTATTAGTTGTTTTGTAACTTATTAGCAGCATAATTATCTCTGCAACTGAATTTTCTCATTTATGAATTGGGAATGATAATTGAAATACCTACTTCTCAGTATTATTGTGAAGATTAAATAGACTATAAACAACTCTGACATACCCCCTCAACGCACATACCACACACACTTATGTTTTGTACATAATGAAATGTGAGTGTGCTATGTTGGTAAGAGCTTTGGCATATATAAAAAAAATTAGGTTTAATCTCAAGGCTGTTACCTACTAATTGGATGATATTTTGAGTGACTTTTATATCTCTGTGCCCCATTTATTCTCCTTATCTGTATAATGGGTATCAAAATTAATACCTCAAAGTTTAATGGTGGAGAAAACTCAACACTATGAAAGACACATATTAGATATCCAATAAATACTGCTTTTTTCCTCTCTTCTTCAAAATTAGTCTCACCTCTTTCTCACCCCAAACACCATATCTGAGGCTTGTCTTTGAGATTATACAAGGTAATAGGAAAAAGTTTCAATTAATAAAAATTTTTAGAATCTCAAAATTTTTATTCCTATGTAATGTTTTTTGTTTATTATTAATAACAATATTGTTTTTCTTTAATAATAAATCTTTTTGAGAAGATTTGGGTAGACTGCCTAATTGACCAAGAACTACAGGCTTTTACACAAATTGGACAATTCTTCAGCATTTGTCATTGAGTCAGCAACATGTCAGCACTGACTCAGACATACTGGTACCTGTCTAAAAGATTGTTACACAGTGGTTTTGTTAAATAGGCACAGGAGATTTTGAAGTAAATGTTCAAATCATAAAATACAGTATTTGAAACTGAAGCAACATGAAAGAAAATACAAGATTTGCAAGTGTATAAGGTCTCTAATCAAAAAGCCTGGATTTGAGTCCTTACCTTGATGCAAACCCTTCACTACTTTGCCTCTGTGTCTCAGGCTATAAAAATGCAGTTATGACATGTTTCAGAATTACTACAAAGATCAAATAAATTAATCAATCAGAATGTGATAGGTAGATTCTAAACAGTTAAATAAATGGTTGCCAGATAACATTATGAATGAAGGTTAGCTATGTGTGTGTGTGTTTTAGCTATATGTGTGTGTTTGTGCATGTATCTGCACACACAGATATATCTGACCCAATCATTAGTAATTCAAGCTTATTTGAAGGCCATCTATTGATCACTGATAACATAGAATAAAATAATTGAGAAATAAATTTGAAAGGGAATGAAGATAGTCTCCTCTCATCTGTTTATTCTTTCAAAAAGTCATGACTGATGACGTTCTAAGCACCAATATATGAAAGTACACCCATGGCCTCATTTTAATTTAACTCATTTGACATAGTCACTGAATCATTCCTCTTTGTACGGCAGTATTTTTAGATGACCTTTCCAACAGTCTCCATTTGACTTAGGAAATACTGCCTTGCATTTTGAAAAGTAATGGATAATCATCCATTGTCTTTTATTATTTTGTATAGGTAATGCTTGCTTTTCAACACTAGGATTTGTATCCCCATGAGTATAATTCATTAGGCTTGGATAATATGTCTTCTACTGTTTTAAACTTTACATATTGTGGGGAGATATTTCTGAAAACATATAGATCAGGGATTCAATATATATAATTGAAATGAAGGTGGGATAAGTGGCATAATTAGAGTAATAATTTGCTCATGTAACAAACTGTTGAGTATATACTGTATATTTGACACTGAGTCATTGTTGAGCTTTTAGTTATACTTTATAATTTATGTAGGAATTTCTAATGATTAATCTCACCTTTGACACTGCTAGTTTTCCTGCTTATTATCTATTAAATTATATATATATATATGCATGTGTATATATATATGTATATATACAATCATATATATAAATCATATGGCCTTGGTTTTGGGTATGATATGAAGTTCATTTAGTCCAATTACCCCAAGTAATACATGAATTTCTTCTTCCATTTGATATGATTTTCATATTTGTGAGTAAACATCTCCCTGGTGGGATAAGGTGATATTCAAATGGTTGATATAAAATAGAAACATATGAAAACTTGGAAAAACAAAGCTAAGGGGATTTTAAATTTATTTTTAGTTTTTGGTAAATCTGGTGTAGTCTAGATTTTTTTTTAATGTTAGTAAAATTCACATGTTCTTAAAATATATTTAAAAAAAAATCACACAGTGATTTCAAGCTATCACCATAGCAACTATTTGCATCAGAATAAGTATTTTTTCCCAGAGCTATTTCTGTATCATTAAATCCTTGATAATACTTTATTATTTGGTATCTGTTAAGTCCATATGCATTTTAGCGTCTAATTTACTTAACAAATTATGTCTGACAAAAGAGAAAACTTACAGAACAATAAACAACACTATTAATTACCTCATGAAGCAGGAAACCACTATATTTGTCGGTAGCATTGTGTCTTCAAAATAATGCCACCAACTAATTAAGTACGAACATATTCCATTATTGGGATATATATCCTTTTTCAAATTTATTCATTACAATGAAGCAAAACTAGAAACTGGGACTAGTGAAATTGCAAAATTGCATTTATTAGAAAGGCTTTTATCCTATTAAAAACAAAGCAAAGGAAATGGAAAAAGGAAGAAAAGTTATCTATATGTAAGAAAAAAAGATGTTGCTGTGGCAACCGCATGCCATTTGTTATATTTTCTTCATTAGACTCTTGAAGGTAATTACATGATGAAAGAAAAAAAAGTCATTTCGACATAAAACAATAATTTCGTAAGGATACGTATTTCTGTTTGCCCCTTGACTATTTATTGAAGTGCTATTTTTATTTGAGAAATATCTGTTTTCTTTTATTTATGAAGATCTAAAGGGGGCATAAGGATTCCACAGACCTGAGACCTTGATAGTTTACTTTCACTTTTTTTATTTTTCCCAGTCTGGAAGCAAAGGAAGGTATAAATAAAGAAAATCTTGCAAGAGAGAGCAATAAAAATGCAGTTTCCTTCCATGGCCTCTAGGGCCTCTTAAGTTTAACAGTCCATAACTTAGGTGAGTCGTGTTATCTGTATGTTTGTATTTTTTTTTTCCTTGAGCACTGACATACAGCTACAGTGGCATATAGGGTGCACTGTACAATTTGATGGCTTAGGTGTTGGTTGCAAAACGCTGAACATGATACAATTTTACCTAAATGTTCCAACCACATACCCTATTTGCTACATATTCTTACTGGGCTCCCAGGCTGTCAAAGATCAACATCGTAAAAACAGAAAATTTCCCCTTCTCACTATGTCTCAGGGGCCACCAGCCACTTCTCCCTGTTACTCTTACAGTTTCTGTATCCTAACAGCTTCATTAAATGATGATATGGCTTGATGAAGTAGAAAAGTATATCAACTTTGATAACCTATAATTCTAATTTACCCTGGATATTGTTTTGAATTTCAAAAGAACTAGTATGATCTAATATGGGGTACCTGGGAATTGCCTGATTTCTATATCCTGGAATAAAATGTTGAACTCTGTATTGTTCAGTTGCTTCCACTACTATTTGAACAAATTCACCTTTGCAAATCACCCCTTTACTAGGGTGCTTGCATTAGTGTTTCACAAGTGAAAATTATTATTTAAAATAAATAATGTTTGGGACACCTGGGTGGCTCAGTTGGTTAAGTCACTGCCCTCGGCTCAGGTCATGATCCCAGCATCCTGGGATTGAGTCCCACATCGGGCTCCTTGCTCATCGGGGAGCCTGCATCTCTCTCTGCCTCTGCCTGCCACTCTGCCTGCTTGTGCTCTCTCTCTCTCTGACAAGTACATAAATAAATAAAATGTTTAAAAAATAAATAAAATAAACAATGTTAATTTCAAAATGTAAACCTGTGTTCTTTATATAGTCAGTATATTGTAATGTATATTGTATACGAACCATGTATCCCCGTGGGGTTTCACATTTTGAAGCAAATTAAAGTGTTTAAATATTTTTAGGGTTACAAATTGCTCTAAAACTACTGGAAAAAGAAAAGGGTCTTAACCTTAGAGGCTATAGAGAACTTTCCAATAATATGTAAATCCTAAATCTTCTTGGATGAGCATGATTTTCTCCCTAAAGCAAAACTATGTTTCTTTCTGATGCTGTCTATAGCAGCATGTCATTTAGAATGCAGTGACTTTCCATGGGAGTTGCTAAGATATGCTCAGTTTACATTGAGCTGCTGAAGTCATCTTTGTCTCAGTTCAGTGGCTAATAAAATTACAGTGTTAAGCAGTATTGAAGAAAATAACTCTGAAAATACAACTTTAAATGGAGCTTTACCACTGCCTCTAGCTTCATGCCTGTCTGGAGATCATTAAAGCTCATCTTGTGTTTCTTGAGTTTTCCTTTTCCCCCTTCTTCTACCCTCAAGGGCTTTCTAATTCCTCAGTCCCAAATACACATGTCCAGCCTAGAGGTCCAATTGTTGGTTCCTGCTTATTTCATATTATTTTGGTCTTCCAGCGCTGGCCAAAATTTCTTCGCTTCCAGAATGGATTTTATGCAAGGTTCTGAATGTCATGACTGAAGTGATTCCATTAGCCTTTCATTTCCCTTTTTCCCTGAACCTCTTGAATTTGTAGAGCAATGTATTTTCACACTAAGTACTAAGAACCCACAGGAGTCTAGTAAATAATTGCTTGTGAGTTTATGTGCATTCGTAGATTCAAGAAGGGGTTATAATGCATTAATTTTCAACTAGTAGTGAGGAGGAACAAAAGCGAGCTGTAAACATTACTGCTCTTCTCTACCTGCTTTTCCTCCCATCTTCACATGTTACCTTAAATAAAAATAACATATAAATTGAACAAATCTATTGAGAGAGATAAAAAAGAGATAGATGGATAAGTGAATGTGAAGATATAGATGCGAAGGTATTGATATCAACCAACGTTGAAGAAGGGGTTAGTTCTTTGTGAAAGATGACAGTGTGCACTGTTCTTGAAAATCAGTGGCTTTTATTATTTAGTCAACAATTCCAAATGAATCACAATAATGAAATGTTTGTTAAGTCACCTCGGTACAAGAACCAAATATTGTAACAGTAGAAATAATATGTTTATTTTTTAAGAGAGAGAGAGAAGCAAGCTATTGAAAGGAATGAACCAAAGTGGTTGAGTGAGCTCTAATGCCAAACAAAGCTAGATTCCTATCTAACTCGTAGTACTTTTTAGCTGCAAGACTGTAAGCATGTTATTTATCTTCCCTGAGGCTCAGTTTCCTCATTGTTAATATGGAGAAAATACAAATAATACTGTCATAAGACTTTTGGGAGTAGAAAATGGGTAAATGCAGATTGAACACTGAGCATAACAGACATCGATACTAAAAAATGGCCAGTTATCAGCATATCCTTCCCATGTCATCATCATCATCACATGACCAATACCATTTGCATTTGTATTATGATCATAACTTTGACCAGAAGAAACACGTTTAACTATTGGTATAGAGTAGTGGTTAAGAGTGAGGACTTCGAAATTCGACTGTAGGCTTTTAAATCACTCCTCACCACAAACAAGATCATACATACTTCTTTTAATCTCCTAGACCTTGGCTCTCTTGAAATCTAGCTTAATCATAGAGTGATTTTATAGAAATATAGTGAGGATCGGCTGATATAAATTCTGTGTTTTCTGGTACACAGTAGGAACCTGTGTTAGTTTTTATCACCACTATTATTGCTGTTATTAATATCCTATAGGATATTATTTTGAATTTTTCCCCCTTCCTGCACCCTCTTATTCAATTAATACACTCCACAGGGAAGATGGTGTTTAGGGTATTCTCTGCTAATTGACTGAGAGAAAATACCAAAGAAATAGAGACTTAGTAAATTTTGTTTTTATTGTTTTTTAAAATAAACTTTATTGAGGCATAATTTAAATGAGATAGACTGTCTTTTTTTTTAAAGATTTTATTATTTATTTGACAGAAAGAGACAGAGTGAGAAAGGGAATATAAGCAGGGGGAGTGGGAGAGGGAGAACCAGGCCCCCTGCTCAACAAGGAGCCCGATGTGGGGCTTGATCCCAGGACGCTGGGATCATGACCTGAGCTGAAGGCAGACACTTAACGACTGAGCCACTCAGGTTCCTTGAATGTCCTCTGTTTAAGTGCATAGTCCAATGGGTTTAGACAAATGTGTACACTCGTAGAACCATCACCATAGGTTTTGGGGTGTTTAAGTTGACTTTTGAGACAAATAACATGATAATAGTTTTGTGCAGAAAAGGCAACTTGAGAGTGCAAGAATTTTAACTACTGGGATTCATTTTCCTAAGTCCTGCAAGATTCAGATTATATTTTTGCCTTTAACAACCTATCAAAGACATTCTGACCCATGTTAGATGAAAATTGCTTTCCAAATGAGGTGAAATGAAAGCTCTTGACAGGTAACGGAAACTCCAAATAAGCTTGAAGGCTATAAAAGCAGGGAACAACCTGGGAGAACCCAGTAAGGTAGCCAGCTTCACCTAGTACCTGCATACCAATCATGGTCTAAGAGCAGGAAGAGATTAGATGACCCAAATAGATATAGAATCAATGGGTCTCTGCTACCCTTAGCATTCTCTGGACAGTGGAGTGTGAAAACAGTGATGTGCTGTTACTTGAGTGCTCAAGAAAAGCAGAGTACCCCAGAGTGAGCCAAGGTGAGAGGCCTGTGGTCAAGAACGTAGCCGTAGGGGCGCCTGGGTGGCTCTGTAAGTTAAGAGTCTGCCTTCAGCTCAGTCACAATCCCAGGGTCCTGGGATGGAGTCCTACATCAGGCTCCCTGCGCAGTGGGAAGCCTGCTTCTCCCTCTCTCTCTGCCAGACACTCTGCCTGCTTGTCTCTCTGTATCAAATAAATAAATACAATCTTGAAGAAAAAGAATATAGTTATAGAGTAATGATTAAAGAACAAGTAAAACGTAGATTGTCCCAGTTATTTACATGGATGGACAAAATGTTTATTAAAGGAACAAGGTTTATCTCAGTATAGTTCATCATGGAGAGCTGGCAAAGACCAGATAGCTACCTTCCTACCCAGTGCATTCATTAGCAACCAAATAGCCTCCAAGAGACCTTAGACTAAAACCCAGTGCGAGGCAAGGGAAAACTTTCAATCACTGAGTCCTTGAACAGAACAAGACTAAATTTTCAAATCCTGCTGGAGCTGAAAAAAAAATTAATAAAAATTAAAATTAATTATGGGGGGGAGAGAGAATTTTATTTCTACACCTGGTTTGTGGTGTGAGATTTACACCTACTAAGTTATTTTTTAATGGAAACAAATCTGGGGATGGGATAGATTTCTCTCTCTGGGAAGCTTTCTTGTATCTTAAAGTCTTAGAAAGAAGGTGGAGTTAAGAAAAAAAAAAAAAACAAGAATGCTCTGTTGATTACACAGTATAATATTTTTGAGTCCATCATCCAGTTATTGATATGTTGACAACATACCTAAAATTACATCCCTTTTGTTTGGCTTTGCTGATAGCATTCATGGACTCATCACATGACAAGTGTTAATTTGCTGAACACTGTTAACCCAGTGCTCTTTTTTTTTCTTTTGTTTTGGCCAGTTCACATATTTTTCTATCCATTAAACCAAAATTGTTGATGAAAGAATTTTAAATAAAGACATAGAATCAATCTTCCAGAATATCTCCTTTGAATATCAGTGTTTTGGAAATAAGCACTTAGGCTTAAATGTGAATTACAACAGAAGAGAATCACTCAGAATAGTCAAATTGTCAGGAGGATACATAAGTTAAAGGAAAAAGAATACAAGTAAACAATAATAAAAATCTTAACTCAAGTGAATAAGGATAGACAATAGGTTTTTTTTAAGATAGATAATATCTTCTAGGCATTCCTTTATTTAGTAAATAATAATATCTTTACTACATGTCAAAAATAGTAATTTTTGGTACTGTGCCTATAGGGGTTCTGAGTATTCCACTTTGGCAGACTGGTTATTTGGAAATAAAGGTACTTAGAAACAGCCAACATATAAAGGAAAATCTGATAGTCCTTTGTCCCCCTGGAAGTAGATGAATTTCACTTGTGAAAGACAACTTCCCTATTCACCAGAGACAGGGAATATAGGGCCTGGAAGACAAAGCAAATCTTGTTATTTCTTCACTAGTTTACTATCTCTAGCCCAAACCTTTTGTCTTGTCAATTCTTCACAAATGTATTGTTTCTTTGTCTAAAAGGTATAAAAGCTTCCTGTTCTGGTCACTTCTTTGTGTCTCATCTCTCTATGGGGTTCCTTTGTGTATTACATAACTAAATTTGTTTTTCTCCTGTTAATCCATTTTTTATTTGGGCAGCATCTTAGGGGAGAACCTTGAAGGGTACAAGGGAAATTATTTTTCCTCCTTGTGCATGACTTATGAACAGTTGTGCATGTAGAACCGTTGTCCATGTAGAAGACATGAAAAAGAGCAAAAAATAAGTCCTTAAGAAATGTATGGAGCCTGTGGGGATCAACTCAAATGACACATCTATATGTTATATATGTATCTACTTATTATTGAGGGTGATATTCAAAATGCTTAACAGCTGTTCAGCAGTGACAGCAGCTGAGCAGAAAACAGGCCCCTGCCGCTGTCAGTTAATTTGTTTTCTGAATATTGGGTGGACTTGGGGAATTCCAAGGGATGGATCAAGATCTGAGGCAGACAGATGGGCAACGCTTAGAGGCTTGGTTATTGGCTGTTTATCTGCCCGATCAGAGGTATTTTAATGTTTTAACAATGTATGTGGTTGTGTCAATGCCTACTGTCTGCATTTCAGCCTAAGTAATAGCTCAGCATTAACAACTGATCAGTACTTAAGGGTAACTATTTCATGATTAAAATTTTTTCATATGTTCAGTTTTTTAAGGAATTTTAAAGAATAGATCATTGTAAATGTATTGTGAAGGTGCTCTCAGAAAGTTAAAGACATATCCACTTTCTCGTAGAATTGCAATAATGGTAAAGTGAAATAATGGAAGTGACTTTATTTTTAGTGTTATAATAGATTTTATGTTGTCTGAGATCACTATTCTAGACAATAGACACTTAGCCAGTTGTCACTTACGGGATCACTCAATAGGGCTATAAAGATAGCCCTATTTGTCATCATCAGTTCTTCAAAACACCCCAAGAATTAACTTACAGAGACTAATCCAATCTATGGAATAAGAATGTACCCAATTTCTTTCTTTTTAAGATTTTATTTATTTATTAGAGCAGGAATGAGAGCATGAGCTGAGGGAGAGGCAGATGGAGACTGAAAGGCAGACTCCCCACTGAGCAGGGAACCCAATGTGGGCTTGATCCCAGGACTGCATAATCATGACCTGAGCCAAAAGCAGACCCCCAAATGACTGAGCCACCTAGACACCCCTGTATTCAATTTCTTTTAAAAAATGAGTATACATACATAAAATATTTTATGATATAAGGATTTTGATATTGTGATTTATAATAAGAAATATGTACTTGGTCTTCTTCCAAGACACAGAGCTCCAAAAACCCTTGGAATTTGTTACAAATGAGAATAATAAAGTTGTAGTTTATTATGTGAATAAAGTAACCATATAAAGACTGGGGGTTCTGGTTGCCAGTGGAACCAATCATGTAATTAAAGGGTTGGAAATCTCTGTCCCCAGGGAGGGGAGTGGGCAAGAAATTGAATCAGTCACTAATGACCAATGATAGAATCAACCATGCCTAGGTGGTGTAGCCTTCATGAAAACATTAAAAACCCAAGTGGATGAAGTTTGGAGAGCTTCTGGGTTGGTGAACATATGCAGATGCACAGAGAGTGGCTGCCTGGACAGGGCATGTGCCCCTTCCCACACACCTGGTCCTATGCATCTCTCCCATTTTATATCCTTTTATAATAAACCAGTAATCTAGTAGGTAAAATGTTTCTCAGATTTTTGTGAGCTGCTTTAACAAATTAATCAAGCCTGAGGAGAGGTTTTTGGACCATCTAACCTGTATCAGGTCAGTCAGAAGCACAAGTAACAATCTGGACATGTGATTGGCAATTGAAGTGTTTTTGGGTGGGAGGGACAGTATTGTAGGACTGGGATGTGATACTATCTCCAGGTAGAGGACATCAGAATTGAGCTGAATTGTACGACATTCAGCTGGTGTCCAAGAATTGCTTGGTGGTGTGGCAACCACCCCTCACCCTCACCCCGCCCCCACCAACACACACTGGAATTATGTGGGGATCAGAACCTTTAGGAAGCATTTCATTTAATAAGCTTGGAGTTTGACAAATGCAGACTTTAAACCTGATTTTGACACATAAAAACTGTGAAATCTTTCTTTTAAGTCACAACTACAATAAGATTCAATTTCATCCACATTAAATTGTGGTAATTTTACCTACCTACCTTACAGAGGGTAATGGGTTAAATGGAGGTCCTCCAAAAGATATGTTTACTTGTAATCTCCAGAACTTACGAATGTTACCTTACTTTGAGGAAGAGTCTTTGCAGAAGTAATTAAAATAAGGATCTTGAGATGAGAAGATCCTGGATTATTTGATTAGGTCCTAAATGCAATGTCAACTATCCTCTAAGAATATGGGAAGAGAAATCTGATATAAAATGAAGAAGGTGAGGTAGTGTGACCATGGGAGATAGGACTGGAGTGATGGAACCAACAGGGCAGGAATGCCAACTACTAGAGCTGGGAGGGGCACAGACTACATCCTCTCCTCCGGCCTCCAGAGGGCAGGACACCCGGGTGAAAACCTGATTTCAGATTTTACAGCTTCTTGCACTATGAGGGGATAAATTTATGTTGTTTTAAGCCCCTCAGATTGTGGTATCTTGTTATACTAGTCCTAGGAGATTGATATGCAGGGTCACAGTGAAGATTGAATGAAAAAAAACTTAGAAGGCTTGGAAAAATAAGTCTTAGGATGTCTTGGGAAGATAAGTCTTAGGATGATGTACACACACACACACACACACGTAATTCTAATAATTTCTCATTAGTAATACGCTACTGCGATTAGCGGTCTATTTCTGTGTGTCTCTTCCAGTTTATTTTCATCTATCAGCCCAATATCACTTGCTTTATAGTTACTTTGGTTTAGCTCTTGATTATAATGGTTTCTATGACAAAGACTTTTAAACCAAGTGGGCATTTGGTATAGTGGAGTGGAGGTGAGATCTTGGTTCAGAAACAGACTGAATTACAGTATTTCAATATTTCTTATAGCTACTCATATGATTTGGGGCAAGTATCATATTCTCTTCCAAACTAATGTTCCTCATCTAAGAAATGAGGTAATAACATTTATCTGATGGGATTGTTATGAGGAATATTAATATATACACACATTTAACCATATACATACATTTGATTTGTGTGTATGTGTTTGCGTATATATGTGTGAATATATTTGTATATTATTACATCTTTCTTTCTCAGAAAAATAAATGAAAACTTTCTCTTATGGGTGGTTATTGTGGATGCAGAGAACCCGAAAACAAGGGATAGGAAAGAAAGTATAAGTCTTTCATTAAGGGGCACCTGGGTGGCTCAGTGGGTTAAAGCCTCTGCCTTCAGCTCGGGTCGTGATCCCAAGGTCCTGGGATCAAGCCCCACATCGGGCTCTCTGCTCGGCAGGGAGCCTGCTTCCTCCTCTCTCTCTCTCTCTGCCTGCCTCTCTGCCTACTTCTGATCTCTGTCAAATAAATAAATAAAATCTTTAAAAAAAAAAAAAAAGTCTTTCATTAAATATCTAATAAAAGTTCCATATCATAATATGTATTTTTTTATTTAAATGTATTATTACTATTATCATTTCAATTTTTATTAGAGGGCTATGCACTCATGCCTATGCTTTGTACCAAGCCAGGTATTTGCAAAATCAAAAACAAAACCCTAAGACTCATTTTTTTCTGGTGACTGAGATCGTATAACACATAAGTTTTCCCTTCTGTATTCTGGAATATTAATTATATAGCTTTCTTACTTTCATAATTAATTGGCTATGTTTATTTTTAATAGACAACTGGCATTTACCTGGCAAATGTTGGGAGAATGTAATCTCTCCATTTGCTGCTAAATTGAACAAAATGTCCTCTCATTTCATTGAATTGCTCTATATTTTCCATTACCTGGACATCAGAATAGCAGATGTAAAATAATTCTTGTGTAAAAGAGTAGTACATACTATTTTCAGCTGAACTTATTATATCCATGAAACATTAGTAAAACAAAAAACTGTCTGTAAGAAGCATATTTATGAAAAATTTAAAATAACTGAGATGCAGAATTTCTACAATAAGATTTATATAACATGTATTAGTAAAGGGTGATATATTTTTGCAGATCTGCTATGTGAAATCTGTATGAGTTATAAGTATCATTTTACTACCACTGAATTAGAAATTCAGAGTGAAGTGAAAAAAATTACAAAAAAGCATGAAGTTAGAAATCTTCTCCGAAGAAAAACGTAAAACATTTCCTTATGTCTACCAATGGAAGGATAATTAATTAACAAATGAAATTATAGGATATCCACACCTGAAATTTGAAGCTAAATTTTAAACAAATAAAGTTTGTATTTACTTTCATAGATCTTCACAATATGGTCTTATGAAGCAGACAACCTTTCCAATTGATGTTCAAAAATAATGACATAAAACAGTGTATGTATGTGTGGGTGTGTGTATTTAAATGCCTTTGTGGGTGTATATGAAAAGATCTAGAAGGAAGCATCAAACCGTAACTAATGGCTACCACTGGAGAGGGTAGTAGGATTGGCGGGTGATCCATGTGGAAGGGAAAATGGGCTTTAACATTTAAATCCATTCATTACATAGCATTTAAATGATTTCACAGTAAGCAAACAAATGCAATGTATTTGTTATAAAAATAATGAATAAAAACTAAATCCTACAGATGGTGTATGATTCCCCAAACGATTAACTGCAAAGAACTAAGAGTCTGGCTATATTGAAATGAAACCTCAAACTGACAATGCCTTCTCTGTCACATACTGTCAAGGGAGTCACCCACACAGCCACTTTAAAATCCATTTTGAAAACACATGATGTTCCATCTTTAAAAATAAATATGTGATCTTTCCCAGTTTGAGAGAAATGATCCAGTGGTCCCAAATCAGAGTAGTATTTGGTGTTCTTCCAGGGTGCAAATTTATTTCTGAAGGCTATTTTACCTGTATCACAATAGCTGTCACTTGCCCTGAGTATGTTGGTGGGGAGTTACTTGCACATGGCCGGAATGGAGATTCTTGGCTTGAGGGTAAAATGTGCAATGAGGAAGTAATAAGAATGGCCCTGCGGTAATGACCATTTCTTTGAGCTGGCTGAAGACAGAGGATTTGAATTTTTGAGAAGAGTGCCCACTTAGCACAAACAACCCCTTTAGTCAGTGGAAAATTTAGCAGCTACTCTCATGACTGAGTCAACTTTCACTCTCTGGAATACCTTGTCCTAATGAAACAGCAGTACTTAAATGCCTGTTGCTGGGAATTTTGACTAGAACTGTAGCATGGGACCCCAAAATGAAAAATTAAATAGGATAAATGAAACCAGTCAAAAGGTAGGGTACAATAAAAGAAAGTCATGAGGGAAGAAGGAAATTCTTAATATCTCAATCAGTTTAAATTGCTCCTTCTCTAAAGTATTTATCTGGAGCCAGTCATAAGCCACATAGCAGATATTTAAGCTATGCTATTCTTTGCTTCATTTTATTTCTGCTCTAGAGTCTGTAGGACACAGAAGAATAATAAGTTTTGTTAATTAATCCCCAGCCCTGCATCCAGTTTTCATGGAATGATTAACACTTCATCTAAAGTATCCCTCCTAAACCTATCCTATAAAATCTGGCTTCTAATGATTCTCTCTTCTTGTCTTCCACATTTTCTCTTTTTTCTTTCATTAACTTTCAGTCACTCTACCCTCCTTTCTGTTTCTGGGACACGCCATGCTCATTCCTGTCTCATAATACTTAGATTTCCTATTCTGCCTGCTTGAACTACTCTTTCTCTAGATGTTTGCATCTTTGATTCTTTCGGTCATTCCTGATGCTGTTCAGATATCACCTCCCCAGAGAGACTTCTTGTTAATGTCACCTGTCACACAGTCTCTCTTCTATTATTTTCATTTTTCGTAACACAGATTGTTTTCTGAAAATAGCATTTGTTACTTATATTGATTTCCCCAATGCAGTATTAAAATTGGGAGATAGGATACTCTGTTTTGTGAATTACTTTGTCACTAGATTTTTAGACATCTACTGATAAAAATCTGATGTATTAATTAATATAAAATAATTATTAGTTATGATTTAAAAGGAATAATTTCCCTTTCAGAGATAATAACAAACGAATAGACAGGATGCCAGGGTAAATATGATAGGAAAACCAAAATAGTGTTTTATAAGGAATTTTAAAAATCCAGAACTTATTAAAATAAAGCTTTTTAATTCTGGGATCTACTTTGAGGATCACTGTGTCAGGCGACCCATAAGACCCAGATTCGTTCTAGGTGGAAAATTCTTAAACATTTTCACATCAATTAAAAGACCTTTGCAGTAGATCAATTATGTTATGAAGTATGAGCTCTTAATCGCCTTTCAGATCTATTTCTGAATTCATCTTTTACTATTTTCCCTTATTTCCAAAAATAAGGCATTTAATTCTAGAATCTGTATCCAGCAAGGAAAGGGAAAAAAGGAGGGGGAGGGAGTCGATTTCTAACTCTAGCGGGATCACGGTGTCCACTTTGTCAAATATAGTTAGGTAAAATAGCAGCTTCACTTCCAATTAGAAGTAGGTAAGAATCACCTGCTCTTGAAAGGAAGGAAAAAAAACACAATTTGAGAAAATGTGACAAAACTGTCATGCTCTAAAAGTCACGGACTGCTCTGGAGACAAAGGTAATATTATGGATAAGAAAAAGTCTTCACTGGTAAAGAAAGGACTACTTCTCTTAGACAAGTGAAAAAGAGGATAGATGTGGTTAAAATGATTCAGTAACCAAACTACCCTACCAATGGTTCTTTTTGTCATCTTTAATCACAACCCACGTGGCTTCTAAAAAGAGGGCTAATCATGACTACCTATTGTTACTGAAAATGAGAAGGAGTCCTTAGAGTTTTCTGATGTTTAACGTAGATCCAGAAACACTGCTGATTTTAAGTATATCCACTTAAAGATACCACAGCAATCGAGATTTTTTCTTTAGGATATCAGTTCCACAAGAAAGGATACCATTAGCTGAAACAAATTACTTCGTGGTGATTGAAGAGGGAGAGTTGGTTTAAATTATCATTAGCACAGTATATGCGTTCAAAACTTTATTGACTCCACATAACAATATGTGCCCATTCAGATAGTACAGTCATTCAAATGTCACGTGCTTACTCAGCCAGTACAGGTCAGTGCGGTGCATGTCTGGGTTTGCAACCGCTGAATCTTTATCTTCTTGTGCAATCAGATTTCTGTCACAGAGAACTGTTACTCTTTTTTTCTTTCCTTCTACAGTTAATAGAAATTTGCTTCTTGCCTTCAAGAGGGTAATCTCTTTAGTTCTAGGCTTCTCACATGACAGTGTGAGAAGCCTACATGACAGTAGGCTTTCTTTCTCATGACAGTTTTTTTTTTTTTTTTTCTTTTTTCTGTAGTATTTGATAGGAACCAAGTTTAAATAATGGGAACTGATTAATGTATCTCCAAGAAATGGCACTTCTTGGCAATTGTCGTACATCCTTGAATATAAGTTCAAGGTTCTTTGGCCTTAGTATTTGTCAGCTCTCTTCCTTTATCCAACTTCTCTCTCCTTCCCATCATATTTACACATCATCATACATACACTGCTTTTATCTGTCCTAAACTTCTTAGAATTACATAGTCCAAATCTATGGCTTCAAGGACATTACAGCTAGATACAGTAAAAGGCCAAAGAATTGTAACTCTTTATTATATTGCAAAGATTCTTGTTAGCCATTATTGTCATCTGTATGCTCAGTCTGAGTATAAGAGACTTATTGGAAACACCTATGCAAGGAATGACATTGACCTCTTTCAGAGGTCTTTCTTTCTTTCTTTCTGTTTTTTCTTTTTTTTTTTCTTTTTATCCCCCATAAGAGATAACTGTTACTATGCATTAAGTTTGAACAGCAGGGACATCCTTCCCTGTTGCTGCCAATCAGGTACCCTTCATTAGATCCTTATCTAATTAGTATTCCTTTCAAAATTAAACTTATTATGTATGCAGTGATCTCTCACTCTACACTGTTCTAAAAGTTGGCTTCCAACATATTGTTTGTACCTTCACCATATGCTGGAGTCATTAGATAATGACTTCCATCCTTCAAAGACTTTGCAGGAAAGATGCATATACATTTTTACATTTTAAATGGTCTGACTTAAGAGACTAATTAGCAATGCCATTTTTGTGTAGAAATTAGCATATCTGTTATTTTATTAACTAGCTTGAATATCAATTACATTTCCACAATGTAAGGCATATCTCTGAAGTATTGTTCTAACATCCCAGGTTGGTCTCTGACAGGCAGGCAGACTTAATCTGTCAGGTTTTACATGGTTGAAAATCAAGGATTTGGCTCTTTAAATGTTTGAAATGGCCAAAGGTGCTGGTTTATTTTCAGGGCAAATCTTACTTGCTTATAATTACTTGTACCCGTTTGATTGGATCAAGTAAATATTCTTTTGCGAAGTGCAGTCAATGTGGGATGTGCTCATAGGAATGTTTGGTTTCACAGGTCTCAAGGCACATGAATGAGTTCATTCTAGACTTTGATATTATGGCCCACTAGGAGAAAAACTTGCCTTTGGCAGAGAATGTTCTCAGGCAAGTATACATGTATTACTCAGCATCCAGAAAAATGGGTGAAAACATGTGAAAAATGTCAAGAATTTTTTATTTGAACTAGTGTAATGGAGAAAACTGATCTAAATAAGGTTTTATTGTGTATGTAAACCCCGGACCAACTCTGCTAGTGTAGCCCTCCTTTCAATAGAGATATTTTAATCTGCCATCACTTAGAGCTCTGCTATCAGGAGAAATGTTGAGAATAACATTTTATTGGTGTTTTTAAAAACCGCCTTTATTCATATGTGCAGGCAATCTCTTGGTTGGTTATAAGTGCTGTGATGAAGTCAGCCAGTTAGTAATGTTTTAAGAGGACCACCACTTCTCTTCATGAAGTCTTAAACATTGTAACAAAAACAAGAATAATAGAGGATAAGACAGGTCAGTCATTTCAAAGCCAGGTGGCACATGCAGGACGAAGATGGATAGCCATTGTTTTGAGGTAGAATCTGTAAAATCTACAGGAAAATGGCAGGGACTGCATAACAATCCATGATCCACAGGTAATTGCATATGTAGAGAGATCTGTGAGCAGCACTCTAAGAGTGAGGGTATGAGAGGCCAAAATCAACTCCCCTAGCCCTGCATTTTACGGCTAGTTATTCAGGCACAAGAGTTTCTCTGATGCTAATATTCTGTAATAAGAGCACGTGCTTTACATTGATGAGCCTAGAGAAGATACTTCACCTTGTTTTCTGAGCACTGAATAGTATCTGGTCCAAAAAACTCCAACCACTCTTGAGTTCTTACAGCCAGCTATTAGTTTTCATTCTGGTTACTTCTAGAAAAAAAAGAATATAAGAGCTAAATTTAGTTTCTACTGAAAGTTGGATGGTTGGGCATATGCCTTTACATTCTATCTTTCCACGTATAAATCCCATTGAATGAGAGTAAAAATGTACAATTAGGAATAAGATTTTAAACAAATGACTTGGAGAATGGAACATCAGAATATCAGAAATTTTGGTGACTCCTAAAAACAAAAAGCAGATAGAATGTATCAAAGATTAAAAAATAGTGACTGTTAGCTAACATCTATAGAATGTTTATGCAAATGGAATTTAACTGCTCTATTTTCATGTTGTAATTGCAATAGCAATATTCGTGTCCATTTAAAATGATCAATATACTTTAAAAATTGAATGATATACTTGGACCAGGCTAACAAATATCTAGTGTAGATTTTAGCTTCTGAGAATAGAATCACTCATAGTTTAGTCTACCTGTTTCCTGCCCACCTAAAAGTTAAAACCTACAATGCTCTTCAGTCAAAGATCTGAAGATGAATAGAGAAAGTCCATAGAGAAACTCCAGTGGGGGGCTGTAATAGATTTCTGTTGCTTCTGCTGCTACTTACCTTGACCTTGATGGCTTAAGATAACCACACACATTTATTATTATCATTCAGTTCTATAGGTCAGAAGTCCAAAATGGATCTCAGTGGTCTAAAATCAAGAAGTTAATGGGGTTGCAATTCTTCTGGAGGCTCTAGAGGATTGGTTCCTTGACTTGTTCTTATTGTTGTTGTTTTTCTGGCTTGCGGAGGTCACCTGAAATCTTTGCCTTATGACACCCTGCCACCTTTAAAGTCAACAATGGCCAGTAAAGTCTTTTTTTATCCTATATCATTCTGATACTCTTCTGCTTTTACACTTAAGGATCCTTATAATTACACTGGACCTACCAGAAAAATTAGGATTATCTCTATACTTTAAGCTCAGCTGATTAGCAATATTAATTACACTTGCTACTTAAATTCCCCTTTGCCATCATGTATTATAGCATATTCAATGTTCTATGGATTAGTACATGGACATCTTTCAGAAGCCATTATTCTACATACCATGAGAGCTAAATTAATAAACTAATCTTGTGCTTTGTAATTAAACATGAATAAAAGTGAACATTATTTGGAAATAAGACTGAAAATATCAGGATCTAAGTCAATAAATTAAAAAATTGTGACAAAAAACCTAATAATTCATAAAGCACAATTTAAATACATACATATACATATGTTATATATGTAAATACAATGTTTTTAGGAAAAATTTGAGATGATATTGCAGTCATAAAACAAGAATAGACTGAAATGAAAAAGGAGAAATCACAAAGTAAAACAGTGTCCTTAATAATTAAAAATATAAATTGCACTACTGGATATTTACCCTAAAGATACAAACATAGTGATCCGAAGGGGCATGTGTACCCGAATGTTTATAGCAGCAATGTCTACAATAGCCAAACTATGGAAAGAACCTAGATGTCCATCAACAGATGAATGGATAAAGAAGATGTGGTATATATACACAATGGAATACTATGCAGCCATCAAAAGAAATGAAATCTTGCCATTTGCGACGACGTGGATGGAACTAGAGCGTATCATGCTTAGTGAAATAAGTCAATCGGAGAAAGACAACTATCATATGATCTCCCTGATATGAGGACATGGAGAAGCAACATGGGGGGTTAGGGGGATAGAAGAAGAATAAATGAAACAAGATGGGATTGGGAGTGAGACAAACCATAAATGACTCTTAATCTCACAAAACAAACTGGGGATTGCTGGGGGGAGGTGGGATTGGGAGAGGGGGAGGGGGCTATGGACATTGGGGAGGGGAGGTGAACCATAAGAGACTATGGACTCTGAAAAGCAACCTGAGGGTTTTAAGGGTCAGGGGTGGGAAGTTGGGGGAACAGGTGATGGGTAATAGGGAGGGCACGTTTTGCATGGAGCACTGGGTGTTGTGCAAAAACAATGAATACTGTTACGCTGAAAAAAATAAATAAAATGGAAAAAAATTTTAAAAAATAATTAAAAATATAACATTCAATGATGAAAAAAATTGGATAAAAGTTGAGAAATATTTCCCTGATGCCGAGTGACGTGGAGCACTTTTTCATGTGTCTGTTGGCCATCTGGATGTCTTCTTTGCAGAAATGTCTGTTCATGTCCTCTGCCCATTTCTTGATTGGATTGTTTGTTCTTTGGGTGTTGAGTTTGCTAAGTTCCTTATAGATTTTGGATACTAGCCCTTTATCTGATATGTCGTTTGCAAATATCTTCTCCCATTCTGTCAGTTGTCTTTTGGTTTTGTTAACTGTTTCCTTTGCTGTGCAAAAGCTTTTGATCTTGATGAAATCCCAATAGTTCATTTTTGCCCTTGCTTCCCTTGCCTTTGCCATTGTTCCTAGGAAGATGTTGCTGTGGCTGAGGTCGAAGAGGTTGCTGCCTGCATTCTCCTCAAGGATTTTGATGGATTCCTTTCTCACATTGAGGTCCTTCATCCATTTGGAGTCTATTTTCGTGTGTGGTGTAAGGAAGTGGTCCAATTTCATTTTTCTGCATGTGGCTGTCCAATTCTCCCAGCACCATTTATTGAAGAGGCTGTCTTTTTTCCATTGGACATTCTTTCCTGCTTTGTCGAAGATTAGTTGACCATAGAGTTGAGGGTCGATTTCTGGGCTCTCTATTCTGTTCCACTGATCTATGTGTCTGTTTTTGTGCCAGTACCATGGACATTGGGGAGGGTAAGTGCTATCGTGAGTGCTGTGAAGTGTGTAAACCTGGCGATTCACAGACCTATACCCCTGGGGATAAAAATACATTATATGTTTATTAAAAAAAAAAAATTTGGAAGGGGAGGCAAACCATAAGAGACTATGGACTCTGAAAAACAACCTGAGGGTTTTGAAGGGTCAGGGGTGGGAGGTTGGGGGAACAGGTGGTGGGTAATGGGGAGGGCACGTTTGGCGTGGAGCACTGGGTGTTGTGCAAAAAGAATGAATACTGTTACGCTGAAAAAATAAATAAAATAAAAAAAAAATGAAAAAAAAAATGTATTCAATGGGAGAAGCTCATCCCGGGCCCCTGCATGACCCTCAGAGGCCTCACGACTTTGCAGGTCACTTAGGCAATCAAGCGCTATTGTCGCTCTAAGTCACCAAAAAAAAAAAAAAAAAGCTGAGAAATATCCTTAAACTATAAAATTAAATGACATAGCTATGAAAAAATAAAAACCAAATATTCAGACAACTGATGCGTTAGTTAAGGAGGAATAATCAGTTTTAATGAAAACTGAAAGATTAGAGAAAAGAAAATTTACAGGGAAAGAAATATAGAATAAAAGTTTCTTCCTGGTTTCCTTCCCTTCATCATTTTGGCTCTTAATCTCCCTTCATTATTTTTTTCATTCTATAGCACTAACAACCATCTATGATTTTATATAGTAACCCAATTATTTATTTTCTCTGTGACTCAGAATGTAAAATCCTCGAACAGGAAATTAGATTATTTTGCACCCAAATGTAAAACTCTCACCTAGAATTATGCTCACCAGATAATAGCTCAATAAATTTTAATTAGATGCATAAAGAATGTTTGCTCAACAGTAAGTTGTGTCTGAGGAAAAAATACACATTTTGTCCCTTTTCTGCTTCCCACTTCTGTTGACACAAAATGAACAAACCTTTTAGAATCACTAAAAGTAAGAAAGAGAGTTTATTATTTGAACCCAGGTTAAAACAGGTGCCTGAGAAACACGTTCTTTACAGGGAAGAAATTGTTCTGGGGAATGGATGGTTTTCACAGAGATACATACTTTTTGCATCTTGTAGAAGTTCAAAAGATGATAGATTAATGTATAGGCAGGAATCACGGGTTTTATCATAAAGGAATGTAGGGAGTAGGAGAATTGATTGATATTTCAAGGACAAGAGAGTTTTCCTTTAGGCTACTCATTCACAAAGCATATGTACAATGCATAAATGGTAGACAATAAACAGGGCTCTTGGATTGAACAAAGTTTATATACAGTCATGCTGAGTTAGGAAGTAATCTAAAATGGCTTCCCTTGCATATTAAAACTTTAGAGAGTTTTTCTTTCATCATTTGTAATACCCCAGAGAATTTGTAATTCTGTTACAAAGCCAACCTTTAGGCTTGTCTTTAGATCGTTAGTATTCTATGGTGCTATTCTTAATGTTTATATGCTCTAGAATTTAAGATAAAGAGATTGACATGTTCGTTGAGTGTCAAATGAATAATTATTTGGACACTTTTGTAGGTGCCCAGTGCTTAAGTATGTCTTTGAAGGGGAAATCAAGGTAACATTTCAATGCTAAGATTTACATTCAGAGTTTCCGTAACTTGAAATTTTTCAAGAGTAGACAGTTTGACAGCAGTGTAGAGGGAGAAAAAATAATTTTCTTTCTATCTTTCTAGCATTTTGGTTGAGGACTCCCTCCCCCATAATAAAAAAGCTAACTAACAGAAGAAAAACAAACAGAAGTTTAATAACATGTATACTCCTGGTTACATGGGAGATGCCCAGGAAAATGAATAACTCTCTGATATGGTCCAAGCCACCACTTTAAATACCATTACCAGCTTATGATAAAAGAAGATGTTGTAGAAGGTCAAGGATCCAGTTATGGAAGGTTATCAGGACAAGCACAATAAGTAAGGGTAAATTTGTGATGCAAATTTAGATTCTTTTCTTCTCTGTTGACAAAAGTTTCTAGAGATTTAGTCCTCCTCCTTTTCCTAGTAGAGAGAGGGAGACAATCTTACACATGGAGATTTCCCTCAGAAATGTAAATTTCTTTTACAGAAGGTTAACTTCTTTTTTTTTTTTTAATATTTTATTTATTTGACAGGCAGAGATCACAAGTAAGCAGAGAGGCAGGCAGAGAGAGAGAGGGAGAAGCAGGCTTCCTGCTGAGCAGAGAGCCTAATGTGGGGCTCAATCCCAGGACTCTGGGATCATGACCTGAGCCCAAGGCAGAGGCTTTAACCCACTGAGCCACCTAGGCGCCCTCAGAAGGTTAACTTAACAAAAATTCAACTAAATGAATTTGAAAATCTAATTGGCTTTATTAAAGATTCACATATCAGCAGCATCCAATCTAGCAAATAGAACATAGTTCTGAGCAACTGTATACAATGGAAGACTTCTACAGTCAGAAACAGGCAGGACAAGAACAAATGCCTATTCAAAGAAAATGAAGGATTGGTTCAGATAAGGTCACTTTCCCTAAGGGGGAAAGGGCAATTGCCTTAATCATGGAGATTACCTCACTGGTGCTGATCAGGAAATTCTAGACTGACTGGTTTAAAATTCCACTCCTGGGAGAGATCCGCTACTACAGTGGGGTTAGGTATCAATCCTTGGTAGGTGTTAGCAGAAGTGACTCCATTTTGGACCAGTTCTGTTTATTTGTTCGTTTTTAACACTATCTTTTAGTCCTGCTAAGTAAATTCGTCATTAAATTGACTTATCTGGAAGGTATATGAACCTAAAAGTCTGTACCATTAAGAAATATTTTACCCAACCAAACTTTGGGTTGATAGGGTGCTTGAAATGATATATGACAGTAACTGTGTTCTCTGCCTTGTTAGAGGTTAAGCCTAAAGTATAAAAAATTACAGTTCCTGCCTGCCACTCCACCCCCACTCATTTTTAGCAAGATTATCTAGTAGGCTAAAGATGATAAGAGGCATATTATTGTTAATATTATATATTTATATATTAATCATATAATTATATTATATATTATTATATGTTAATATTGTTAATTATATATATATATTTTTTGCTTGTTTGTTGTTTTTAAAAATTGGTATAAGTGAGGAATTTGAGAAGATACTACTGGGGCATGTTATAATCCTAATCTGTTTAAGAATTACGACAGTTCTACTGGTGAGGATCAAAATAATTGTTTGCTTCCAGACTTTTTCAAAAATCCATTTTTGAACACTATATAATTTATCTTACTCTTATTACAGTATATATCCCCTTCCCAGAGCAATAGCTGATTTTACTCTCTACTCTTCAAGGCTCACTTCTAAAAAAGTCCTGTTTCAATCTCTCTACTAATCTTCAAGTCTTATACACTGATTTAATCAATTCTAATTAAGCCCTTCCTTAAAACCTTTGTAATATCTTACCTTCACACCCCTGTCCCAAACACTACTAAGATTCTGCCAAGGTAGGATGTGAGCACCAGTTCATTTTTGCAATTGTTCCATAGAAGACTGTATTATTATTTTAACTGCCAATGACAAAGAAAAATTTGCCAGTATATTAAACTATAAATTTTATGATTATTTAGAATTTTTGTTTTATTCTTATAAAATCAGCTGGGTCAGATTCACTTGAACACTGATTTACTATGTAGCACTCTTATACATATAAAAGGGAAAAGCAAGTGAAGTAAATAGGTTAATGTATTTTTAAGTATCTTCACATTTAAGATACATCTGGTTTTCAGATACGTAAAGATATAAATAATGTGCCTTTCAGATTTGAAGAGAAGTCTCCCTGAAACTCCCAGTTGCCAATCTGTCTCTTAGTGCACATCAGTTAATCCTGTAAATGCCTTTACAAGAGATACTGTTTGCCTCCGTCGAAGAGACTCATTTACATTGACAGAGCCTTGAGTCTGGAACAGGGCAATCTTGTCTGAAGAATTCCTGATGGCAAGGCCCATGCTCTCTCAAGCCTTTCACAGAACTGACTTGTTGGAGTCTCACAGTTGTGGGGCGTGCATATTCCATCATGTTTCCCTTATTCTGTCAATTCTGGGGAGCTGAAATAAAAATGTGTTGGACTGTAACCTTCTATATAGTTCCTCTAATGTCAGGAACTGAGAGAAGGTGGGAAGAGGTAAAAGTGAGTATATACACTTTAATAATTTTTTAATGCAAATCATTATCCTAGAACGTAATAAGCATAGGAGGTTTTACGTAGGGTATGATAAGCAGAGGACAAGAGAAGGTGTCTTTGGCAGGGAAAGGAAGAGATGTTAATCACGAAGAGATTTTTCATCTTTCTCTCTCACCCTCCTTCCGTAATATACTTTAAGATAATATCTTATTTTCCTGTCTACTATTAAGTGCATAAAGAGGTTTTGGAGGCGCATTATCTGAATAAGTCAGAATAAATGAATAAATGCCTAGTCTTAAGACTACACTGAAGGCAGCCTTACATTTAAAAGACCCCCAACTGAGGAATCAGTAAATGCCTGTTCAGTACTTTTAGAAAGTTGCTCTAAAGGAGGACCGTAATATCATAAGTCAGAAATGATCACAAGGTGTGAACACTAAAACATAAGACTGGGGTTACCTTGTAGAGAATGCAAATGTGACCCAGAAATAGGCTGAACACCTTTTCCCAACTGTGTATTTTTTGAGGTAGTTATTTAATGTATTTTTGAGCATTTTGTTTCATTTCATTTGACCTTTGGACAGAACAGGTCTGAGTTACTTGCACAGTCTAGAAATTGAAAGTTTAATGTGAAGCCTGTGTCCAGCTGCAGTCACCATAATTCCACTCACATGAGGGATATACTGGAGCACTGGAGAAGGAAGAGGAGATAGAAATGTATTGAATATTCAGCAAAAAGAGGAAAATTTTTTTCTGTCCAAGCCTTGAAAACATAACAGGCTCCCCGTTTTCTACTGTTATAGTAGAACATATAAAAATGAAGAAGATAGGAAAGGTTAGTTAAAGGAGATTTTTTTCTATTCTGAGATTCCCTTCAAAGTGGATGTGGAAGTTTCCTTCCCTTGAAGCTCTTTAACAGAGAAATCGTGATTTTCATACATGAAATGCATAATTTCTTTTGGTAGTATAAACACGAAAAATTATTCTTGTGTAGACAGAAGTCTCTACTGACTCAGGGAAATTATTGACCAGGAAGTCAAAGGATATGTCTTTGAGTAAGGAAAGGTACCTCTCCTTAGAAGTAAGTAGTCCTTAGAAAAATGTAATAGGAGAGAGGAAGTTAGCAGCCAAGAGGGGAGAAGCAAGAAGAGAATAACAAATAGAAACTCATCAGGATAATCATTGAGTGGAGGAAGAAGCAACTACCATATAAAACAAAAGGAGAGAAAATAATAAAAGGGAGAGAAAAAAAACACTGTTTATGAAAGACCTAGAATTCTAATGCATAATGATTAGTAGTCAATGGACCAAAGCCCCAGTAATCTATAACTGGAATAGCAAGAGTGAGGTGACATGAACTCTAGTCACCCAAGAAAGAACATCAGGCATCACAAACCAAGTTAAAGAAGGCAGGAGAGTACAACTAAGGTGACCAGACTGTTCTTTACTGAATGGCTGGAATAGATGAACTTTCGTTTTGTTTTGTTTCATCTGCCAATACCACTCTGGAAACCATGCCTCTCCCGTCTAAAATAAACGTGTTTTATCCTTTATTCATTTAGTTCGGTATTCACTCCACCTTTTCTGAATTCCCAAAACTTACGCTGTCCTGGCCATGTTAAACCCTCTATATTCCTGACTGCATTCCGGGATTGGTGTGTGACTCCAGCCAGGGAAGACACAAGTTTGCAAATGTTTTCACCTGAATTGTTAATCCAGGCAACCATGTTTTTTAAATCTACCTTTTCTATGGTGGGAGCATGTTAGACTTGGAGAGTATATGTATGAACAACTGAAACAAAAAAAGAGGGATTTAATGTCATTATATGTGACTTTTTTTTTTTTTAAGATTTTATTTATTTGACAGACAGAGATCACAAGTAGGCAGAGAGGCAGGCAGAGAGAGAGAGGAAGGGAAGCAGGCTCCCTGCTGAGCAGAGAGCCTGATCTCGGGCTTGATCCCAGGACCCTGGAATCATGACCTGAGCTGAAGGCAGAGGCTTTAACCCACTGAGCCACCCAGGCGCCCCTATATATGACTTTTGATTCATATCTGAAGCTGTCCTACTTGGGGATTCAGTGATATGAGCTTATCTATTCTTTCTCATTTAACTTGATAGCATAGATTCAGTTCTTAAGTTTGCTCTCGGAAGTATACTGACTTAATGATATTTTGGTGATTAATGCTAATAAAATACATGGATGAGAAAACGAGGTCTACTTTACTGAAAGCCTACTATATAATGGATATTTTATTTTCTTCTTCAGGGCTTTGCTCCAGAGTTCACAGTTTCTTTTAATGTCTACCATCTAATAAAAATCCTCTTTTAGCCCAATCTCCAAACCCCTTTCCAGCCTCTACCTAGTTGCTTCTTTTTATGTGCATACACACACACACACACACACACACACACACACCCCTCAACGGAATTTTCTATATAATTTCTTCAACTAATAACCTCTTGTTCACTTTTTAACCCACTCCAATTTACTTATACCTTTGCTACTCAACTCAAGTCTTCTCATTAATGCAGCAACTACCCCATGCTGACAAACCACAAGTCAACTTCATCATCAGATCCTCTTCTTAAACTCTCAGCTGCACTTAAGTAGTTTTTCCTATTTTTTCTTAAGGGCAAACTCTTCTACTGAGCTTCCTATGTACCCAATGTGTTCTAAGTGCATCAAGTATATTAGTTCATTTAATCCTCACAACCATACTCTGAGGCTGGTAAAACTGTCATCCCTGCTTTACAGAAGAAGAAATTGAGTATCACAAGAGAGGAAATAATTTTCCCATGACCATCTAGCTGCTTGGTGGAGACTGGGCTAGGATCCAGATATCTTGGTTGCAGTCTGTCCTCTTAAACTTTACATCACACTTTCCTCTCATTTATCCTGTACTAACTTTTTAATATTTTTTAATTATTTTTATTACCACATAATGTATTATTAGCCCCAGGGGTACAAGTCTGTGAATCGTCAGGCTTACACACTTCCAGCACTCACCATATCACATTCCCTCCCCAATGTCCATAACCCAACCATCCTCTCCACATCCCTCCTCCCTACAGCAACCCTCAGTTTGTTTTGTAAGATTAAGAGTTTTTATGGTTTGTCTCCCTCCCAATCCTATCTTGTTTCATTTTTTCCTTCCCTACCCCACAAAACCCCCACTCTGCCTCTCAGATTCCTCATATCAGGGAGATCATAATTGTCTTTCTCTGACTGACTTATTTTACTTTTTAAAAAAAATTTAAGTAACTATTTACTATTTTTTAAAGATATTTTATTAATTTGTTTGAGAGAGAGGATGAGAGGAGAGAGAAAGAGAGAGAGAGAGAGAAAGCACAAGATGTGGGAGGGTTAGAGGGAGAAGCAGACTCCCCACTGAGCAGGGAGCCCAATATGGGACTTGATCCGGGAATCCCGGGATCATGACCTGAACTGAAGACAGTTGCTTAACCAAGTGAGACACCCAGGTGCCCTTATTTCACTTTTTAAAAACACTTCTGGCATGTTACCAATTTGCTGATTTTTTTTTTTTGGATCAGATACTTTGTTTTAGTTTTTGTTTCTTTTTCTCTTTTTCTATAGTTGGTCTGTAAATTTTGAAATGCTCCTGAGTTCATTTTTAATCATGCTTCTCTGTATAATCTCCTTAGTCATTCTCATCCAGTTTTATATTTAGAATATTAGCAATTTATTCTTGACTCCCAAATCCATGTCATCATTTTTGAGATAACCTAGACTGCCAGAGTCATCTTCTCTTTGAAGCATAACATCATAACTACAGCGACATTATGTCTTCAAGCCCACCAGCCCCCATTAAAATGAATTATACCAAGCAAGACGTGTTCTTCCTACAGAATTTTTCCACCTTTGTAAGTGGTAGCATCACCTATTGAGATCTTTAAGCTAAAAAACCCAGAGTCATCTTCATTTCCTTTTTCTCATTGTTCATAAGCCATCCATTTATCCCCATCCTACCTCCAAAATTAAGATCGACTTCTTTACTTCTATCTCTAGTGCTACTACATGACTGGTTAACCCCTGACTCTTTGCCAATCTCCCTGCTTCTGTGCTTGTCTCTTAATAATATTTTCTCATTATAGTAGCCAGTGATTTTTAAAAAGAAAATCAAATACGTCACCCACCACTGCTCTCATTAAGCCTCTCAGTAGCTCCCCCCTTGAATTCAGAATAATATCAAACTCGTAAGAGGTTCATAAATGCTGTCTTTTGCCTCCATCTCCCATCTGATCTCCTTCACTAGTCATTTCATTCCAGGCATACTTATTTCTTTGCTGATCTTCAATTATGTCAAATTTGTTCCACATTCAGACTCTTGACACTTTCTGTGTTTCTCTCTGGATGGCATTTACTCATCTTTCAAGTCCCAGCTCAAATGCGACCTCCTCAGAACTACTTTCCCGAAACACTCTAATTACTCTTCATCAGATAAGCCTATTTGTTTTCTTATTAGTGCCACCACAGTTTGTAATTACATTGTCTATTTATTTGTACTTACTGATTTATTCTCTATCTCCTAAAGACAAGAATAAAAGCTCCATGGAGGCAGACATCATCTTTTTCACAATTTTATCTCCTGTACCTAGGATAAGGCTTGCCACAAAAATAATTACTTTTTAATGAATAAATGAATACACGAATAAAAAGGATTTTATTAAGTTAATGTAATTAACTTTCACAATAGGCCTATGAGATAGAGACCAAGGTTCTAAGAGCTTTTGTTTTTTTCCTCCCTTCATTTCAGTATTTATTTATTTTGACAAGGCACAAATCTCATGAGGGTTAAAGCTGTGACTACAATTCTAGCATAGATAATTTTTCTTACCCACTTCATGATTTTATTTATATGTGTGGATATATGTATAATACATACACATTTTTAATCTCTGTAAATGGAGAATTTGCTAGTTTAGGAGGGGGGAATTGCGATACTCTATAGTATGTGTAGCCTAAGTGTCTCTAAGTTTTCCAGTCTTCTGTGGTACCCCATTACTTAAGTATCCAAAAAAAAAACAAGACAAACAGACACAAGCTCAAACTGAGCATCCTAGGTGACTACCAGAATAAACATAATAGTAATAAAAATAATATATTAAGAATAGCTAACACATACATAGTGTTCACTATGTTTCAAGCATTATTCTAAGAACTGTGTTTGCTTAAGTACTCAAGCAACTTAAATACAGTCTCTGTCAAATATATTCAAAGCCTCCGTAGAAAGTGCCAATAAATCTTATCTGCCACCACCTTTAAGTTTGAGTAGATGTTTTAGGTCTTTCTTCTATTTCACTCCCTCTTCCCCAACAATTTGCCGCATAGTCCTTTAACCATTTCCACATGCTTTCCTTTAAAGCAGTATTATATCTTCCATGTTCTTTTTTTCAAAATATATAACAAAAGGCTATAAAGATTAACAAATTTCACTAAGGATCTGGAATACTTAGAAGACAACTAAGAAAAGAGAAGAGAACTGATTAGATACAACTGCTACAAATTCCATTAGCTAAATACATGATACATGGTACACACTAGGTCTCTCTATTTTGTATTGGCAAGGCACATCTCTATTCATTTCAGCCTTGGGGGTTTAATTTGCAGGTGATGTGTGAATAAATTGAAATTTAAGGATCATGACTGATTATTTCATGCCACCAGTTAATGGCAGGAGGAACTAAAAGACAAAATATTTTTATAGCAAGGACATAGGGTGTTTTGCTCACCTGGTCTATTGAGTTCAGTAAAATATTCCAGTCTTGTGAGGGATTGTATTGCTTAGGATGTAGGGAGAAATATTCAGTTGTACAGATTGACACATCTTGTAACACATAGTTACCCTACGGATCTTAAGGTTTTTGGAAGGAGACTAAGAAAAATTGTACCTGTTTGTACATCACACGTCATTCACAGGAGTTATACTAAATTCAGGAAGGTTAGGCATGAAGGTAAAAGCATGAACAATTTGAACAAAGTGTCTTGATGAAAAAACTTGAAGTTTGTTACCTCTTGCTCCTTTATTTCTCATTTAAGAAAATTTATTGATTCAATGTATAAATTAGAGATTATTGCTAGCCCATTCCTTAAAAGGAGTTGTCAGAACAGGAATATACACCTTTTAACTATGTCTTTAACATAGTCATCTTAAATACAAATATAAACCTCTTCAAACTACTTTGTTTTACAGCTTACTCTATGCCATACCATTTCTTGAGCCTATAAATAAAAAGTACCTTAAGAAAAGCAACATATTTTGAAGCAATTAATGGGTATTGATCATTTGTATTGACATGTACGAATTTGTGAATTTTATGGCAACCTAGTGTTTTATTCTACATAGACCTAGTCAATGATAAACATGTAATTTAGCTGTTGAAAGAAGGAAAGAAAGAGAGAAAGAGAGGAAGGAAAGAAGGAAGGAAAGGAGGGACGGAGGAAGGAAGGGAGGGAAAGAGGGAAAAAGAAAAGAAAAGAAAAAGGGAAAGGAGAGAGAGAAAAAGTGCAAGAGACAACTTTAGAGAAATTCAGATACTTTATGTAAATCTGATCAAATGCTAATCTAAAGCATAAAGCGATGATTATTTAAAATGTGATATTGATTATCTGTTTATAGAAAAAATAAGAAATAAAAAAATAAATAAAATGTGATGTTGATTATCAAATTTTAGTATACTTTATAATCTTTAACTTCAGGTGAAAACAAAATTTTGACACATGAAACATAAAAAAGTTCTGAGGAGTTCCATAACAGTTGAGAATTCTTACATTCTTCACAAAAAGAACCAGATTTAACTAGTTTGAATTGTGGTTTACATTGTGGTTTACAATCATTACAATTCAAGGGCAGCAACTAGATTGATAACATGATCCAAGTCATTCTTTGTAAGACAGGTTTCAATAAATAATTGTGGTTTTATGTTCAAGATACAGGGTCATTTTTATGGACTTAAAACTTCAGATAAAGGTAGATTTTAGAGGGGCACCTGGGTGACTTAGTGGGTTAAAGCCTTTGCCTTCGGCTCAGGTCGTGACCCCAGGGTCCTGGGATCGAACCCCACATTGGGTTCTCTGCTTAGCAGGGGCCTGCTTCCCTTCCTCTCTCTCTCTGCCTGAGTCTCTGCCTACTTGTGATCTCTGTCTGTCAAATAAATAAATAAAATCTTTTAAAAAAAAAAGGCAGATTTGGGCACCTGGGTGGTTCAGTGGGTTAAGCCGCTGCCTTTGGCTCAGGTCATGATCTCGGGTTCCTGGGATCGAGTCCCGCATTGGGCTCTCTGCTCAGCAGGGAGCCTGCTTCCCTTTCTCTCTCTCTACCTTCCTCTCTGTCTATTGTGATCTCTCTCTGTCAAATAAATAAATAAAATCTTTTTTTTTAAAAAAGGCAGATTTTAGAAATATAAAAAATAAATTTTGAAGTGATTTTTTGGGGGAAATGTTGGGATAAAACTAAAATGCTCACTGGTAATTCAAGTATATAAATAGTTTCTTAAAAACTAAACTCATTAGTATGTCAGTTGGAAGTTACAACCTTGTTATGAAAATCTGATTTATTTGTTCACATTATTTATCTATTTATTTATTTATAATCTTTGCTCTGAATTTTTTTTTACAATAACTGAAAAAAACCTAACCTTTGTTTCAATGTATACTTTAAGTTTTCAGGTTTGAGTTAATTCACTGTTAAGTCTTCTAAATTTAAGTTAGACATTCTTTGTAATCATATAGCTTAGACTTCCAAAAGAAGTGAGAATCATGATTATTATCATTTTAGGTTAATTCTGATTTATTTTCATAGATCTTTTAGGCCCTGATTTATGCTTGTTTTAATGCATTTGTTCATTCAAAAATCTTAGGAAGTGTGTACTAGATTAAGCTTCCATGTCTCTTTTTTGGAGAGATGGAAGACCTGGTAATCCCTACCTTAGGGGAATTTATTTAAATCAAGAAATATGGTGTGGATGGAGAAATCTTGTTGAATTTGAATGGATTAAAATCCTTTAATGAACATGAATTTGTGATATGATCAAATTAATAGTGGAAAAGAAATGAAATACATTTAAGATGCTACAATTTGTATGTACCCAAAACATTAGAACTGTTGAAAGTTCTAGAAGCTTGACAGATGGGTATTTCAAATGAAGTTGGCCTCAGCTGAAAGACACATAAACTTCTTAAAGTTATTGTGCATGTTCTGGAATTACAGAATAAATTAAATCAAATATTTCCTTCAAGAATTTACATTTATGTCTTCTAAAGATATGACTGAAATTTGAAGATACAGAAAATATATTCAGATTTTCTTTGGTCAGGTAATAAAAGTGGCGTTATACTTTGTACATACTAAATACACCAAATAAAAAGGAGCTATCGGCTTAAAAAATATATATATGTTTACACAGATTCTAGCTATCAGAAGAAAGAAACTTTGGTATAAGGGAACCAGAATTAGCCTCCCTATCAGAATTGATCTAAGGGCATAATTTCATTCTGCCATTACCAGCTATGCGTTGTTATGAACAGTTATACCTTCCTTAGAGCTACAAAATTAGCTCTAATTTGTCTCAGCAGTCAAGAGACCAAGAAGTCAGTTTAAATAGGAGGAAGGCAAAAGGGAGATGAGAAGTGTGAGAAGCACTGTATCGCAAGAATCATCACCAATGTCAACGAGAATTCGGTTTGACACTACCACTGCACAGACGGGTTATCAGTTCTCCCCATGTTCTTACATAAGACTTGGAGTTACTAGAGACCTCATGATGATTTGTGAACCTTGATCATGAGAGTGAAGAATCTCTACAGTACTTGCCACCAAAATTATATAAACTGGGAGTTTCCCAAAAGGGAGATCAAAGAGCTCCCAGGAAGGATGCAGACCAGGGTTGAGTTTTGTAATTGGTAGAATGAGAATTGTAATAATTAGCTAAGATAATTACGGATAATAGTAAAAGCAAACGTACCTAGTGCAGAATATGATGCATAATGTGCTTGAGTCTATATCAGTTAATGGAAAAATGGAGAGCATGTTTAAATCTGAGAGCAAGAAACAGTCACTTTATGCAAGGACCATATGGAAGACAAAAAATTGAATGAATAACTTGTGCTAGAGTCTGATCTTCTCTCTGGTGTGTAGGCTTTACTTTAAATCAAAAGATGATGCAAATCAAGGGGGGTTTGATTATCACAGCATAATATGCTAGATCTGAAGATTTTGTATCAAGCTATTATTCATGAGGCTTTTTTCTTCCAAAGCTGACTTGAGTACTTCCCTTCAGCAAATGGAAAGAGGACGTCAAAAGCACATAAGGTCACCATTACAAAAAGAGATTCTACTGGCATATGCAAGGTCTTTTTGTTTGGCAATGACAAAATATATAATCCTGTGACAGAGAGAGGAAATCTACTTGTTTGTCCCAAAGCTTATATTTATATGGTCATGGCTTGACTCTGAAGTCATTCCTTGAGCTCATTTGAAATCTCAAGTAGGAATAAATGTCATCTAATGCTGAAATATTATAAAAGCAATTCAATTCAATGTTTATTTATAAATATGACAGGCAGGAAACTTGCATAACTTGTCTAAAGAATTCTTAAAGATGTAGTCATTTCAACCGTACTCTATTACCATTTATTTAAATCACCATCGTGGGGCTAATATGTAGTAAGATGTTCATATAATGTTCTATAGATTATCTAATTGAACGACTTCAGGTTAAATGCATTGGAAATCTTTATTTAATTCTAATATGAGAATTAGAAGTTGAAGAATATGTTCTTGCCAAAGATCACCCTTTTATGTGATTATTCAAGTCATTCATTTTTGCTATGTGTGCCAAAATCTTTTATTAGTAATTTTCTAGCTTATTTTCCAAGCTATAGGATAATTGGAACCCACTGAAACTGTTGAACAATGTCTTCATATCAGGTTAAGTAAGAGTCATTAGTATTGACGAGTATGGAGCTAACATTTATTTATTTATTTATTTATTTATTTTTAAAGATTTAATTTATTTGACAGGCAGAGATCACAAGTAGGCAGGGGACGACAGGCTCCCTGCTGAGCAGAGAGCCGATGTGGGGCTCGATCTCAGGACCCTGAGATCATGACCTGAGCCAAAGACAGAGGCTTTAACCCACTGAGACACCCAGGCACCCCTGGAATTAACATTTAATTTAGGAATTTAGTTTATATTTCTGCTCTCTGTGTACTTTTGTGCTTGTAGCTTCAGTAGAGATAGAACCAAATGATAATGATTTGGCAGTTAAGTAGGGGTTATGAAGATATGAAGCTGGCAAATAATTTAAGTGCTAATAAGTATCTAGGGACATAAATTAACTCTCAATAAGTATGTGGGGAAATTATTTTAAAATACCCTTAATATGTTAAATGGAACAGTAACATGTTTGAATCTGAGCTGTCACTAACTAACACTGGGTTCAAAACCAGATAAATGTATTTTTATATATAACATGTAAGGCTAGTTTCATTTGCTAATAACCACAAATGATGAATAGTCAAAGCACAACGAATGAAATAAACAATTAGATTTGTGGTTTGAGATATAGAAAAGAAGTAGATTCTTAAAGCTTCTAATCATCTTCCCAACTGGTACATTCACCTTGGCATTTAGTCTCTGGTGTGACCTTGTAGGGGGCATGGGCAGCCCACTCAAAATGTTCCATTTTGGCATATTGATTATTTTAAATAAAAGTTACTCAAGGGAGCCTGTGTAAAGAAGGGTTCTGTCTTCCTGAAAGATACCCTCCCTTTACACATCCTTATCACCAGAGGTAGGAAATGGAAGGCTGAGAATGTTATATGTGTAAAAACCTTTTTTTAAACTACTTTACTGCCCAAACCCAAATTCTGTATAGAATTCCTTACTAATTGAAGCTCTGAAAGTTAAGTTTTCTTTGTCCTGTCAATTTCTTATAGATTTATTGTCTGTCTGAAAAATAGAAAAAATGCCTGCCTTGGTCATTTCTTTAGGTTTCAATTTCATCATTGGGCCTTTATACATACTTAATAAAACTTTTCTTCTCCTTTCAATGTGTTCCATGTAAATTTAATTTTTAGTCCAGGTAGAAGAATCTTGGACTATGGAAAATTTCTTCCTCCCCTTCAATACAGTAGCTCAGATCTTGCTAGGCTCAAATATAATTTTGATTTTTGAGTAGGAGAGAGAAGAATAAGGAAGGATAACTCAATTGCTTGAGGGAGCTTATTGCCAATTCTAATAAACATTCCTAAAACAGTATTAAACCTAAAATAGTATTAGACCTAAAGATGAATCAATCAATATTTAATATAGGTCACCTAATTTGTGTCCAAACTTTGCAAGGTATTTTGTGAGTAGAGTAGAAGAAAAGATAAATACCTTTTTTAAATTATGCCTTTTATTTTTTTACATCTCTATGGTCTCCTTTCTACAACACTTAGTTCATTTATATCTTTATATTTCACTTACTATAATTGCATCCTTAGAATATATATGTTTGCAAGGCTAGATCAAAGAAGTTCGTCATTCACGTGGCTTATAAAAGACCAAATACCAACTAACTGCGACAGCAGGAGAGAACAAGAAAGGGAATTTTATTATTCTTCTATTGATATCCTAAAATCAGGATATTCCTTTCATAATCCTTTCTTCTTCAAAGAGTTGTAGCCATATGAAGAATCTTTGACAGAGATCACATTTGTGGTAAACATTTTCAAATTTAAAATTTAATTATTAAAAATCAATTATAGGCCTCTGAAAGTTTTAATATTAATTACTTATAATTGTGATATAACATTAATGGTAGAAGCAGTTGGCAAACTTGTCTCTATTTCGTTAAAGAAGCTATTAGTTATTCATACTTGTACACTTACTTGGTACTAGTATCCTCTTTATGCTCTGCAAAATATATATATACATATTTTTTCATTCATTCATTTATTAAGTATCTAAAAGAAATTGGCACTTACTAGAATCTAGGTGGTATAAAATTGTCATGCATTTTGTTCATTTTTCTAGTTCATGTCAGTTTTAAACAATATCAAGAGAAGTCAATTTAAGTCTGTATTGTTTTTTTTTAAATTTTTAAAGATTTGTTTATTTATTTGAGAAATAGAGAGAGAGAACATGAGCAGGAGGGGCAAAGAAAGAGAGAGAGAGAGAGAGAATCTCAAGCAGACTCCCTGCTAAGCATGAAGACAGACTGAGGCTCAATCTCACAAGTCTGAGACCAGGGCCCTGAGATCATGACCTGAGCCAAAACCAAGGGTCAGAAACTTAACCCAATACACCACTCAGGTTCCCCTACGTTGGTATTCTTAAATTAGAGAAAATCATTAGCTTAATCAAATAATCAGTCTATTAGTTAAATGAACCTTTCATTCAGCATTTATTAAATGCTGCATATGCAGAAACTATGCATCTACCTTATTGTTCCATGGGACTAAATGAAATAGTCTATATTGTGAAGATAAGTAAGACATACAGGAATGTAAAACAAATATGAGTTACTTAAAAAACAATTAATTTTATAACTGAAATATAGCAATTTCAGGGTTCCTATTAGAGGTTGTTTTATAGACAAAAGTAAATTCTTCAATTTCTTCTTGAGAAAAAGAAATACAATTAAGTACCTAAACTACTTCTACAAAATAAAAATAGTACAGTCTAAGGAAGTTATTATCTTGATAACATTTATGGGAAACATTCACCACCTTCAATTTCCTTAAATTATGCAGATAGGGTATGGAAGAAACCTCAATTTGTTGAAGTCCCTCCTTTGTTTAATATGCGTCTATCAGTATGCTGGTGCACATGGAGACTTCTGACTTCAGATGTACCGAAACAAAAATGAATGGTTATAATAAATAATCCTTCCCTGATGTGTAAGTCTGAGCAGTCAAGTGCATTGGCGGTGTGAAATGCATCAAACATGAGAAATGCCAAAATGGCAGGAAAGGAAAACAAACAAGCCCAAAAGCATGAATCAAGATGATAACAGTAAGTAGGGTGGAAAGGTTTCCCCAAGTACTAAATAACAAGTTTCTTAGGCCTCTGCTGAGGCATCTTCTCAGAGTGGTACTTTATGTGAACCCAGATTTCCAATGAAACAGTAGCTCCAAGATTCTCCCTTCCCATGCCCCTTTGGCTCCTTGTTCCAATTCTTATTAATGACTTAAACAATAGCCAGACTTTTGTTCTATGGTTGACTCATACTTTTGTGCATCACTTTAATGCATATATCATTGTATCAAATATACTCTTGTTATTTCATAGATGAAGAAACTGAAACTTATATATATTTAGTAATTTATTCCAAAGCCCAAAGCATCCAAATTGTGGAGATGGAATTCAAACCCAGCTACGAACAGCCTTGGGACTTAACGCTCTAGAATACCTTGCTATGTTTCCTTCTTTCACAAACAGAAGGTTCTTTTTGCCTCTCAGCTCCAAGTACAACTCACTTAAACCAGTATAAAAAGGAAGGTTTTCAGAATGCAGCATCAAATTCACTCCTGACAACTCATCTTAATTTTGAACATAGCAAACATTTTGTAAAAGTTATATATAATTTAAAATTAGAAGCTGGAGGCTTGTGTCTCTAACACTAATTAATATTATTTTATTGGGGAAATTCTTGGTATTCTGAAGCCTGACTTTTCACATCTACAATATAAAAATGATATTCACCTTAAAAGGTAGTATTCAAAAGTAATATTAAATAAAATAGAGTTTGAAAAAAATCTCTATGCATCTGTAAGTTATTTGATATAAACTATCAAGTAGCCCATAGTCTATGTTTGCTTAGACCTTTCTCCATACAGAGTGCAAAGGGAAATTGATTTTAATTAGTGTACTCTTAAAAGAGACAAAATTGGTTTCATCTTATGGGCTATTCTGTTTCCCAGATCTATAATCATGGATTATATATCTTGGATTGTATCATGGATTGTATATCTTCCTTTGCGAAGTGACTTTAAGTGTTTTGTGCCAATTTTTATTGATTTGTTTATGTATTTTGTTGATTTATAGATTTTATATATATATGAAAATCATATTTTATCATATGTAAATATATCTACAAATTATTTTAAAATATATCCTTTATGATATATACATACATATATATGATTCCTCATATAAGAGTCATCTTTTTCTCTTTGTCAGATATATGTAGCATAAATATTTTTCTTATTCTGTTACTCTTTTAAATGTGTCCTTTGATAAAATTTCTTAATGTGTTAAAATCAATTACATATTTTTTCTTTTATTATTTATGCTTTTATGTGTTTAGAAGTCTTTCCCTATCTATAGATGATAAAGATATTTTTCTTTTTGAAGCTTTATACTTTTGATTTTCACATGTAGGTCTATGATTCATCTCATAGATTTTTCTGTAGACAGTATGAGAAAGTGTTCAGGTTTATTTTATTTTTTTTCCATATATATGGCTAATTATTCCAGAACCATTTAAAGTGTACTCTTTTCTCTTCCGCCCAGCTGATCCCTCTGCCTATGGCTCACTCTTCTGTTAATGTACCCACTCAACAAATGCCTCTCAGAGGTGACAGATCTCCGTTCCTCCGGGAAGAGATCATTGCTCTCTGCAGTTTAGTTTCCTTAGACATCATTATGTCCATAGCTCTCTGAAATCTTTAAAATAATGAGCACTTTGTGTGTATGTGTATGGGGAGATTATTAGTTGTTACAGGGGAATTTATGCTTAAATACGCATCAATGATTTTTTTTTAATTTTTAGCATTTTCCTAGTGTTTTAGAGAACTGTAATGAGAAGATGTGTCAGGGGGTCTATTCCACCATATAACTGGAAACAAAAGGCCATCTCATGCTCTCTAATATCATGATTCTTTGAGCTCCTGCTCACAACCCCATGTCCTAATCCTCAAAAACTGAGGGCCTCAATAAGTAACTAAACAGCACTTGAAATATCATCCAAACATTGGTGACTTAAAGATCATAAGAGTCTGAATTTCTAGCCATCTGAAAGTCTGTATTTTATTTTGTAGGGGACACAAAATTATTATATTTATATATTATTAATATTTTTTTACCTCTAGGAAAAGTAAGCCAAGTAATAGCTTGAACCTATTGATGGTTATGCATAGTTCCAGAATTACCTTCTATCTAATTTTCCAGAAAGGTAAAAACAAAGTATTATTCAGTGAGCTAAATTCTCAGCAGGGAAACAAATTTTTAATCTGGTTGCCATGGTAATTCCATCCTTGTATGCAATTCTCACTCAACTTGGCTTGATGGCATTTGGGCTGAGTAATGAAATGGGAGGAAAGGACTGATGATTTTACTTTGAAAATATTCACAATGAGAAGTATACATATTTCATTCCTTCCTTCTACTCTCCCCTCATTTTTTTTTCCTTTTTCCAAAGGTTATTATTCTCACAATGAGACTAACAATTCTAGTGGATGGATCCATTTAAATGCTTTCACATCAACACTAATAGCAGGTCAGGAGAGTAAACTGACAGAGTTAAATCCTGGACACTGATCATTTAAGGCCACATCTAGCAGGTTGTCCACATCTTTCTACCTTGAGCTAGTTGTGGTCAATTTTATGATATAAGGCTGTATTTCATGTCAGAATTAAAGCATTCACCTAATCTTCGCCATCCTAAGTATACGCAAATACATACATGGTCTTGCAAATTTGATGTGAATACTTAAAGTGAATACTTCCAGTATTTTCCCAGAAAATCAGCATAACCTATGGAATAAATTGGTCCCCCAGAAGTGAAATCCTGCCATATGTTGTAGAGAATGTAACACATGGTTATGGTATGTATAAACATGTGAAGAAACTAAATGATCACCCAAACATAGGTCAAAGGACATTGTAATACAAATTTAGGTTACGATCTGTGCATGGTCTTTGCCATGGTCTTTCCCTTCTAATATACATTCTTTTTGCTTACATAGAAAAGTAATAATTCCATACATGCCTTATGATGTTGATGTAAGGCTCAATGGAAACATGTCTGTAAAAGGTAACAAATTCAACAAATTAGTTTTCTTCTTATTGTAGATACATAGATGACTACTATGTTATGCACCATTGTATTTTTTGCAGTTCCTAACACTCAAATCCCCAAACACTCTGTGTGGAAGAATTCTTCGTGTAATTGAGTAAGTAGGTGAGAAAGAAGTCTTGTGCCAAGGCAATGTCTAACACACACAGAGGGAAATGATTCTCCTAAAAACTGCTCTGAAAGTGTGCTACTGGTTTCCACCCTCAGCATCATAGACTTCACCAAAATCATCAGTTTGGATTCATTCCAGTTAGCTATATTTTACTAACTAGAGGGCTTCTTTAATTATAACCATATATGGTAAGCAAAAGCTTGACTGCTGACAACTAAATCCATACTAAGGAATAAGAATCACCCAAATGTAATTCTAGAATTGATTCTAAATATATTAAACAAATTATAAATATAACATGACTTCTAATATAAAGTTCTCATCCCTTTTCTTTAATGAACTGATACAACATTACCAGAGTTGTTAAAGGGGGATTTGGGTGTTATGTGTTGCTTTTTTTTCCCCTAAGATTTTATTTATTTATTTGATAGAGATCACAAATAGGCAGAGAGGCAGGCAGAGAGAGAGGAGGAAGCAGGCTCCCTGTTGAGCAGAAAGCCTGATGTGGGGCTCAATCCCAGGACCCTGGATCATGACCCAAGCCAAAGGCAGAGCCTTTAACCCACTGAGCCACCCAGGTGCCCCACGTGTTGCTTTTCTAATTCAGTTTCCATTCTTCTAGCTTCCACATATTTCTGTTCCAGATAGTTCTTGTACCATTCACTCCATACTGGAATAAATTGTTCTCTTTCGCAAGGTCTTGAGGAAGGGTTTTATTCTTTTATTTATTGTGAATTTCTATGAAGATCTTGTCTCTTCAGTATGCTCTGTAGAACGTCCGCTGATTATTTGCTAAATCTGGGAAGAGATTTCTCTCTTCTTCCAGTGCTTTGAGCTGCATGTTCCTTCCATTTCTGTATTATATTGAGATACAATGATATAATATATTGTGTTCCTTGTGTCCAGAAAAGTCATCTGCACATTCAGATTTAAGATGAAAAGTTGTCCCTTGTATTTTCTTTTTTTAGTACCAAAGAAGCATCTCTTGATAGCAATATGTCTTGCATTGATTTTCAATTTAGTAGTTTATGCCCACCATGGTATGAGGTCTATCACCTCGTAGAAGCATGTTGAAGATTGAGCAGACACACTATTCAGATGGTAAATTAAAGAATAAAAAATAAGTGTAGGTGTCTCAATCTCAACATTCTCTTTCTTCTCCCACTCTTAAAGGTGGTTCCTCTACCTTTAATTCTATTGCTCTACAAATTCTCTTAGCAACTCTTAGGCTTATAAGTAATACACCAAAGTAACCTGGTGTTTTCCATTTCTGTTTCTGATTTCTACTTTTCAACTCAAGTGGAATCCATTGGATATATCCACAATAATCCCTGCCGAAGTTCCCAATCAAACATATTCCTTACATGTTTTTTCTCCATACATATCATTCTCAGTTCCCTACTTTGGCTACCTTAAGTTAGTTCCCCAGTAACCTAGACTCTAGAACTCAAGCAACTTTCACTTTTCTCCATGCCATTATTTATTTGGTATGCAGTTCTATTGCAAAAATACTTCTCCTATTTCCTTTTTTCCATTTTGTTGCTACTGCTTTCTTCTATATCCTTGTAACATTGTCTTAGACCCTTTAATTTCTTCCTAACCTCTTGCCTTGCTTCTGGAATGTATTATTTTTACCTCATATGATATGTTTCTGTAAAATTTCAATCCCAAGATACTATTATTACATTTTACTCTTTCTGAAAAATATGAAGTGGCCTGTCATTATCAATGTAGGGGACAGCAAAAATTTTCTTTAAATTTCCAGATAGATGGAGCATGTTGGTGGTTCATTCAGTTAAACATCTGCCTTTGGTTTATGTTATGATCCTGGGGTCCCTGGGATCGAGTCTCACATTGACCTCCTGCTCAGGCAGGACACTGTTTCTCCCTCTCCCTGTCCTCCTCCTGCTTGTGCTCTCTCTCTGTCAAATAAAGAAGTAAAACCTTTTTAAAAAATTGAAATATGGGGCACCTGGGTGGCTCAGTGGGTTAAGCCTCTGCCTTTCAGCTCAAGTTATTGTCCCAGGGTCCTGGGATTGAGCCCTGCATCAGGTTCTCCGCTCAGCAGGGGACCTGCTTCTCCCTCCCCCCTGCCTGTTCCTCTGCCTACTTGTGATCTCTCTCTCTATCTAATAAATAAATAAAATCTTTAAAAATTAAAATAAAAATAAAATTCCAGATAGTAAATAGTTTAAGTTTTGCAGTGTATACCTAGTCTCTGTTACAGCTGTCCAAATCTATCTTGCAGTGCAAAGGCAGCCATAGATAATATCTAAATTAATAGATATGCATATATTCCAAGGAAATTTCATTCATAAAAAACAAGAAAGGAAGATGTGACTTGTGAATAAGTTTGCTGATCTCTGCTATAGCATTAGTTTTCAAATATTTTTCCAACCAAAATATCTTACAGTAACCTTCCATGATCTAGATATTTTTAAAAAACTTTCTGGTGGTACTTTTATATTTAATGTATATGTAAATGCATATTTCATTTCTGTCCAATATACATTTTAAATTATTTACTATAAAGTAAAATTGATGATTGAGGCACATGTGTAATATATAATAGTTGGCTTCTCTTATACCTAGGATGTTCAGGGATACGGGTACTTCATTTTGAGAAGCATTGGCCTGAAGGCTTAAGCCTGACATTTTATCCTGTCTCTCAATAGCGTTCATGCCTTTTCTATGTCACGCTTCTAAATCTCTCCCTTCCCATTCTAGTTTTGCCATCTGACCTTCACCTATCTTCTTTTCTCAATCTGGATCATCCCTATAATACCTTAATACTGTTTTTACAGGGGGTTTAAAATTTTATTTTTAATTCTCATTTACTTATTCTTAGAGAGGAAGAGAAAAAGAAGGGAGGGGAGAGGGGCAGAGGGAGAGAGAGAGAATCTTAAGCAGGAACCCCGTCCAGTGTGAAGCCCAGTCTGGGGCTTGATTTCATGACCCTACCATGATCCTGAGCCGAAATTGAGTTGGACTCTTAACCAATGGAGGCACCCAGGCGCCCAATACGTTTACACTGTTTTTTAAGTGCATCTTTGTTCTATCTTTCCAAAGCTGTCTCTGAATCACCCAAGAGAGATAGATTCATCCACATATGAAACACGATGGGCATTATATGTATCTCTCTTTTAATGCATTGTGCTCTAGGTACTTACTTACATATAGCCTCTCCTTAATTAGACCATGTGATCCTAAGGAAGGGCAGGATATGTAGACAGTTCATTTTTAAGCCACCCCGACCCCCACCAGCCACCAGTGTTTTGTGCAGAAATAAGTCTTCCTAATTATTTATTTTTTAAGTGGAAGTAAATATGGTTTGTTCTGAAATAAACAATGTCTACACTGTGGGTTCCTTTCCCATCAATGGCAGGACTATCAAGAAGAAAGCCCATTTATATAGGATCTTATTTATTCCTTTTCTCATTTAATCAACAAATACTTATAAATATCCATAGGATGTTAGGTACTGCTCTAGACATGAGTTTAATGGGTATGAATAGACTGATTAGGACTTTGCTTTCAGAGATGACATTATAGTTACTGGGGTTTGGTAGGGAAGAGAAAATCATACCTACACATATAACCTCAGGCAGAAATATATTTATTTTGATGAGCAATAATTGATGCGATATTATAGACAGTGACTGGGTGGAGGTCTACTTCACACTGAGTGACTATAGAAGTCTTCTCTAAGGCAATGATAGCTGATCTAAGACCTATAAAATAAGGAGAAATGAGATATTCAAAGTTTTGAAAAAAGAGGATTCTAGGAAAAGAAAACAAGTGAGAATGAGCATAATATATTTGAGGAAATGGATGAACAGTGTACCTGGAAGGTTATCTGGGAAAGAATATATATATATATTCTTTGCCTTTGGAGACATGTCTTGAAAGAAGTTGCTGTGGCTGATATGGAAGAGGTTACTGCTTATGTTCTCCTCTAGGATTCTGATAGATTCCTGCCTCATGTTGAGGTCTTTCATCCATTTTGAGTTTATCTTTGTGTATGTTGTGAGAGAATGGTCGTGTTTCATTCTTCTATACATAACTGTCCAATTTTCCCAGCACCATTTATTGAAGAGACTGTCTTTTTTCCGCTGGATTTTTTTTCCTGCTTTGTCGAAGATTATTTGACCATAGATTTGAGGGTCCATATTTGGCTCTTTACTCTGTTCCATTGGTCTATCTGTCTGTTTTTGTGTCAGTACCATGCTGTCTTGGTGATCACAGCTTTGTAGTAAAGCTTGAAGTCAGGCAACATGATGCCCCAGCATTTCTTTTTCAACATTTCCTTGGCAATTCGGGGTCTTTTCTGGTTCCAAACAAATTTTAGGATTATTTGTTCCAGCACTTTGAAAAATGCCGGTGGAATTTTGATCGGGATAGCATTGATGAGTACTTCATAGCTTTCTGAGTATAGATTCTTTGCCTCTTTGGTTAGGTTTATTCCTAGGTATCTTATGGTTTTGGGTGCAATTGTAAATGGGATTGACTCCTTAATTTCTCTTTCTTTCTGTCTTGTTGTTGGTGGAAAGAAATGCTACTGATTTCTGTGCATTGATTTTATATCCTGACACTTTACTGATTTCCTGTACAAGTTCTAGCAGATTTGGAGTGGAGTCTTTTGGGTTTTCCACATATAGTATCATATAATCTGCAAAGAATGATAGTTTGACTTCTTCTATGCTGATTTGGATGCCTTTAATTTCTTTTTGTTGTCTGATTGCTGAGGCTAGGACTTCTAGTATTATGTTGAATAGCAGGGGTGATAATGGACATCCCTACCATGTTCCTGACCTTAGCAGAGAAGCTCTCAGTTTTTCTCCATTGAGAGTGATATTTGTGGTGGGTTTTTCATAGATGGCTTTGATGATATTGAGGTATATACCCTCTATCCCTACACTTTGAAGAGTTTTGATCAGGAAGGGATGCTGTACTTTGTCAAATGCTTTTTCAGCATCTATTGAGAGTATCATATGGTTCTTGTTCTTTATTTTATTAATGTATTGTATCACATTGATTGATTTGCAGATGTTGAACCAGCCTTGCAGCCCTGGAATAAATCCCATTTGGTCATGGTGAGTAATCTTTTTAATGTACGATTGTATCCTATTGGCTAGTATTTTGGTGAGAATTTTCTCATCTGTGTTCATCAAGGATATTGGTCTGTAATTCTCTTTTTTGATGGGATCCTTGTCTGGTTTGGGGATCAAGGTAATGCTAGCCTCATGAAACGAGTTTGGAAGTTTTCCTTCCATTTCTATTTTTTGGAACAGTTTCAGAAGAATAGGAATTAATTCTTCTTTAAATGTTTGGTAGAATTCCCCTGGAAAGATGTTTGGACCTGGGTTTTTGTTTGTTGGGAGATTTTTTTTTTTTTTTAAGATTTATTTGTTTGACAGACAGAGATCACAAGTAGGCAGAGAGGCAGGCAGAAAGAGAGAGAGGAGGAAGCAGACTCCCCACTAAGCAGAGAGCCCGATGCGGGGCTCGATCCCAGGACCCTGGGATCATGACCTGAGCCGAAGGCAGAGGCTTTAACCTGCTGAGCCACCCAGGCACCCCTGTTGGGAGATTTTTGATGACTGCTTCAATCTCCTTGCTGGTTATGGATCTGTTCAGCTTTTCTATTTATTCCTGGTTCATTTGTGGTAGTTTATATGTCTCTAGAAATTCATCCATTTCTTCCAGATTGTCAAATTTGCTGGTGTATAGTTGCTCATAATATGCTCTTATAATTGTTCGTATTCCTTTGGTGTTGGTTGTGATCTCTCCTCTTTTGTTCATGATTTTATTTTTTGGGGTCCTTTCTGTTTTCTTTTTGATAAGTCTGGCCAGGAGTTTATCAATTTTATTAATTCTTTCAAAGAACCAGCTCCTAGTTTCATTGATTTTTTCTATTGATTGGTATGGCATTCTTCTGATCCATGAGCATGGAATGCTTTTCCATCTTTTTGTGTCTTCTTTAATTTCTTTCATGAGTGCTCTGTAATTCTTCGAGTATAGATCCTTTACCTCTTTGCTGAGGTTTATTCCCAGGTATCTTATGGTTCTTGGTGCTATAGTAAATGGAATTGATTCTCTAATTTCCCTTTCTATATTTTCATTGTTAATGTATAAGAAAGGAACTGATTTCTGTGCATCGGTTTTGTATCCTGCCACATTACTGAATCACTGTATGAATTCTAGTAGTTTGGATATGGTCCATATATACAATGAAATGTTATGCATCCATCAGAAAGGATGAATATCCAACTTTTGTATCAACATGGATGGTACTGGAGGTGATTATGCTGAGTGAAAGAAGTCAAGCAGAGAAAGCCAATTATTATATGGTTTCATTTACTTGTAGAGCATAAGGAATAACAGGGAGGACATTAGGAGAAGGAAAGGAGAAGTGAGTTGGGGTAAATCAGAGGGAGAGATGAAGCATGAAAGGCTGTGGACTCTGAGAAACAAACTGAGGGTTTTGGAAGGGAGGGGATGGGGGAATGAGTGAGCCTGTGGTGGGTACTAAGGAGGGCACGTATTGCACAGAGCACTGAGTGTGGTGCATAAACAATGAATCTTGGAACACTGAAAAAGATAAAATTAAATTAAGATGTTAAAAAAATAAATGTATATTTTCATATATATATATACATATATATTTTTTCAGGATATATACTTGGGATATATATTCATTCTGAAATGAAAGAGATACCATAAAGGGATTTCAGCATCACAGACAAAATGTCCAAAATAGATACTATAGTAATAAGTATGGGGTGGCAGTCTAGTAAATCATCAAGTTGAGTAAACAGAGAAGAGGAAGCATTTTTTTTTTTCCTTTAGGGGGTATCATCACTATGAAGAACTGCAGGGGATGGCCTTGGTTTGGGACTCAAATGGCTTTAGCTATAGGAATAAAGGTAATACAGACTTGGAATTAGGAAGAGACAGTATTTTGCACACCTATTTATCTAAAGAGATAGATTAACTCTGAATGGCATCTTAGATTGTTAGTATCATTGGGTAGTTCAAAATTAGGTCATTCAGGAAAGCATCTTATTATATATGGGAAGAGTTCCTTCAAACTCTCAGTAGGAACCAGTCCACCTCTACTAGGGACTAGAAGACCTGCTAGGAGTTTTGTTTTGTTTTGTTTTGTTTTCCCCTCTTCATCTTTAATGTTGTTGATTCAGGGTGATCCAAAAGCTATCAATGTTCCCCGTTGGTTTTCAGCGCACATCAAATAGTAATGATAGGATACTTGAAGGTGACATCTTTCTAATCCAGTTCACAGAGACAAGTTTGTTCTTGCAATAGCATACCATGAAACTTTAATACTTTAATAACTTTGTAAAGAAAGTATTTATCTATCTCCAGAGTTCTCTCTGTCTCTTTCCCTGACATCTCCTTTGGGACTTGCAGGAAATTTATGCTTATTGTAAAGTCAAAATGTGTTCCAAGATAATTCCATGCAGAGAGTAGTAAGGGTGTTTGCTGTGATTCTCTGAAGAGGAGTGACTTCCAAGAAGGGAATGAGAGTGTAGGGCTCATGGTAAACTTTCTTCTCCCAGAAATCTGTACATCTCTTGCTGTTTCTGAGGTTAGCACAAAAGTATGGGGGCAATGATAAACTTTACTGTTATGAGTAAGTGGGTCAAATGGGAAGAGAATTATTATCAATAACTACTATAGGAAAGCAGATTTCATTATAATCTTACAACCAGCTAGTCTAGAATTTATGAGATCTGATTATCTTGCTGCTAAAGAGCAAGCTTTTCTAACCATCTAAACTAGGAGCTGCTGGAGTAAAATAAATCTGTGCTCTTGTTCATGGAGGAAAGAATATGCATTATCATTTTTGTTTGTTTGTTTAAGGAAATTGAGCATCACATAGATAAAAGGTTGTATACTAAAAATTGTGTTATATTAATATAAAACTACAGAACCTCAAATCCACAATTAAGAAGAGATTTCTGTATTTCCCATAAAGGGAAACTAATGTTCTGGCTTTGTTCCCTGGGGCTTCTATGTCTAGACATATGGTTCTAAGTATAAAAATAAATGCACACATATGTATATAATATATACTGTATACACATTATATGTAACATATGTATATGATTCAGCGTCTTATAGTAACAACAATAAAAGAAGTGGAGAAAAGTTTAGTCTATTAGATTATTTTTTCCTTGATAAACATTTACTAAGTATTTTTTTTTTAATATTTTATTTATTTGACAGAGAGAAATCACAACTAGGAAGAGATGCAGGCAGAGAGAGAGGAGGAAGCAGGCTCCCTGCTCAGCAGAGAGCCCGATGTGGGGCTCGATCCCAGGACCCTGGGATCATGACCTGAGCCGAAGGCAGAGGCTTTAACCCACTGAGCCACCCAGGTGCCCCTACTAAGTATTTTTAAAGTAGCAGATACCATATTAGATGCCAAAATACCAAGATGTTTAAAAAATAGTTTCTGCCTTAAGGGATCTCATAGTTTACCAAATACAAACTTTTATTACAATTGTAATATAGAATAGTGTGGACTATGATGGGTATCTGAAGGAAGTGTCCTAGAAAGAAAAATAAACCTATTGACAACTGGATCCCCAATTTTTTTATTTATTTTTTTATGGTTTGTGCTTTTTCTGTCCTAAGAAACATTTGCCTAATCCAAACTTGTAAGGATTTTCACCTACATTTTCTTCTAGAAGTTATATAGTTTTAGCTCTTAAAGGTAGGCATATGATCTATTTCATGTTAATAAATGTATATAGTATGAGGTAAAAGTCGACACTTGCTTTTTGCGCATCAATATCCAATTATTTCAACATCATTTTCTAAAAAGACCACATTCCCCCCGCCCACTAAATTGTCTTGTCACCTTTTGCAAAACTCAATTAACCATCCATGTAGATAACTCAGTTTTTTAATACGTCTGTATGTGGGGATGTCTAGTCTCTTCCAGGGAGCCATAAGGAGTCTCCACTTATCTACCTGTCCATGGCCTGGATGGCATTTTTCTCATTTGGGATATGTGATAAAGCATTTTATACCTGAGACATACAAAGAGGCTTAATACATGAGCAATGTAAGGTTGAGTGTTTATTTGGTCACAGTGGGGAGAAGGTTGGGAGCAGAGCAGGTAATTGTTTGTACTTTAAAAAATAATTGAATCTGTCACTATGATATCTTGGATTTCAAAGGTTAAAAGACCTTAAATTATGTTTGATCACCAAGCAAATTGTCACTTGTTCATCACCATGGGGTGCTGATAACGCTGGTTGGCCATCTGGCCCTTATTTCAAATGCCAGGAAGCAGTCACTTGGCAGGGCTGAAGCTAGGAGAATTTTAGTTATAGTAAAAGGCAAACTGGACATTCTTTCTCAGTTTGAAGCCCTGAATCATACAGTTTAACTACAGAACTCAGACTGGGAAAATAAGGAAATGTTTTATCTTTTTATGTCAACTTTGACTTCTCAGTAAACATACTTAAACCACTTAGAGTTTACATATTGAAATGCAAATTGAATTGGGGTCTGTGTTTTTTGTTTTGTTTTGTTTTGTTTTGGGTCTTTTTTTTTCCCCTAAATTTTTTAAGTTAGCTCTTCAAAGTTGTATATGCATGGCATAAATTTCTCATTTGAATGCAAATGAAAATATGCTCTATTTTATCTAAAGGCATTACCTTTGTATCAAAGGGCTATTAAGGAATTATTTTTAAAACATTCTAACAAAAGAGTTCTGCAGTTCTGGGACAAATTAATTGTTATTTGGTCCAAAAGTATTACTCAAGTCCCACTGATTCTGTTGAAAATTTGGATACTCTAACTTTATACTTTGGACACCATAGAAGCTTAGGATTGAAGAGGCCAAGATCAGCAGCTCTAACAAAGAGCTGGAATGCACATCCTTGGCTGCCAAATAAGTCAAAACCATCTTCAAAACAAAAATTAGGATTGTATCTATTTTTCTATAGAAAATTCTCTAGTGCTTTTTTAAAAATTTTATTTATTTTTTATAAACATATAATGTATATTTATCCCCAGGGGTACAGGTCTGTGAATCGCCAGGTTTACACACTTCACAGCACTCACCATAGCACATACCCTCCCCAATGTCCATAACCCCCCCTCCCAACCCCACCTCCCCCCAGCAACCCCCAGTTTGTTTTGTGCGATTAAGAGTCACTTATGGTTTGTCTCCCTCCCAATACCATCCTGTTTCATTTATTCTTCTCCTATCCCCCTAAGCCCCCATGTTGCATCTCCACGTCCTCATATCAGGGAAATCATATGATAGTTGTCTTTCTCCGATTGACTTACTTCACTAAGCATGATATCCTCTAGTTCCATCCACGTCGCAAATGGCAAGATTTCATTTCTTTTGATGGCTGCATAGTATTCCTAGTGTTTTTTAAGGAAAGCTGAGATCCTTGGATATTTCCCTTAGATAGTTCCCTACAAAAATTCTGGGTGTTCCCCACTCTCAGTGAAGTAAAATCTGAACTTCTATGTTTGTCATTCAGATTTCTGTGTGATCTGGTTCCACCATCCCCTGCAAACATTTTAATTTCCAAGTCCAGACTTTACAAATCTCCAGGTGCTTACAGGGTGCTATGATCTTATTTTAGGCCACCCATTTTCCTAATTCAATATTATCATATGTCTAGTAATACTTTTCGTGTGTTGGATCTATGTAGCTAAATCTTAAAAGATCAAAATCTAACAAAACTAATCTCAAATGGAAACTGACCCAAGAATTATTGGTTCTTAGGAGTCCACTTTTCTTATAGCATTTATTTAATTCACTTTTGATATATCCACTAAGATATACCTATACTTTTTAATTCATATTTTGAGAGCACGATCCATAGCTCAACTAGCTATGAATTAAAACCTACCTCAGAGTCTTGGTTATAGTAAATACCTACTGCAAGATGATAGAATAATGAAAAAAAAAATATAATCATTTTCCAACTTGAAAAATTCCATGCATGGAATGTTCTAGATACTTCAAACCTAACTCATAAATCTTTCTAATTCCAGCCGTCAGTCATTTCTGAAACTGACAACCTCCCATTTTAATAACTTAATATTAAGTTCCTCTAAATGAAGTGTATGCATTAATCAGCATCTGATATGAATAACATCTGGCATGACTTTCATGAGTGATTCAATTTCACTGTTCAGGTTCAACACTCCAGAGCCTTACTACAATAAAAATTACTCTTGTAAAACACTTCACTAGGTCATGGTTGGTAACATTGCATTTTCAATCAAGCTCACTCTGTCCAAATGTTCCTTTCCCTGAACTATGTTAACCTAAACATATGTTATCCTCCTTTCCAAAGCACCAAGGTTAGAGTCAAATACAACTTTATAGATATATTTCAAGTGACATTTCTGTGTTGCTATCTGAAAAAAAGAGATATCTCATAGGAATCCTTTTTTTTTTTCCCCTTTGCTGCTTTTATACATACAGACCCTCAGTAATTACTCATCCAATAGCAGAGAGGATTGAAAACATGACAAATGCCAATTACTGTCAAGATTGTCCATGTGAGCTAGATTTCAATAGTTGAAATGCAGAATTTAATTTTAACTATTTATACATCATTATTTGTAGCATATATATTGTAGTCTAAGAGGTTTTATATGAGTGTTTTTGGAATCAGTTATCATCAGAGAATTGAATATTGAACATCCTGAAAAAGTAAATTAGAATAGTGGTGGTAATTTTAACTATGTTGTTATTTAGAATATTTGAAGAGAAGTTCTTTATTATAGAAAATGTATTGTAAACTAACAAAAAACACATGAAAATTTTAGTATTCAAGAATATTCCTAAGTGATAGATAATACATTGTTCACAGAATACTTCTGGTTTGGAGTATAAAAATAATTCTCTTCTTTGGAGATGAGAAAATCTTTTTGCCTGATCCTTGGTAATTCTTTTTTAGATAAATAATCATAGGTATTTACAACTTCAAACATTTTAATTCAATCAAAAATATCATTGATGAGGGGAGGACTAGGGACAAGACCATATTATTAGTGAAGTACTAAGTGAATAAGATGATTTTTGTAATAAACAGTACTGCAAGGAAAATAATAATTATTTTCCTAACTAAAGGCAAAGTGGACTATATCTTGCAAAAATAGATCCTGAGTGGGAAGAAATACATGTGCTTTACCCCATAGACTGAGAATATATTGTGAGACCATCATGGGATATTATATGCATTTAACATGAAATGATGAGACATCTGCACAGAAAAAAAAAACAAACCCTACAAATGTAAATAAATATATGCATATATACTTATGTATATATAGTCTAAAACAGTTTTGTCTAAATTATTATTTTTATAATGACTTGTTATTTTTCAAACAAAACAACTGATAATTGATTATTACCACTGACTAACATGCAGTTGTAGTCTTGGCACACTATTAAAACCTTTTCTTTTTTGATTTTCCTCACCAAAACTCTGTGACTTGGAATATATCATTACTCCATTTTGCAAATGGGAGGAAAAAAAAACCCAGAGCACTCTGACATGAGTTTAGGTTAACCAAAATCATAAGCTATTAATTGGTGGTCCCAGAATTTAATCTCAAATGTTCAAATTTCTTTGGCAGTATAGAGTAAAAATTATCCAAAGAATGGAAGGAAGAGGAGAGAACATACATACATATATGTTTTTCTAGGTACAAAAATAAGAAATCTTCATTCTGCTTTTCCCTTTTTTTCTGTTCTTGTCTTTGAATCTATATAGTAAAATAAAAGATAAAAACAAAAAGCCCCCAGAACTCTAAATCAGCACCAGGCACTAACTAATTTATTTTATTAGACTTAGTCATAAAAATGCACGCACCTGCTTTTCTCACCCAGGTGGTCCTTGGTGTGACTAGAGAAAGCCTTACACCACACAAATACCCCTTGCTCTCTGTAGCCAGGATATTCTGGAGTTTATATACATCTCTAGGGGACTGGGAAATTTTTAGACTTCTGTTGGGTTACAGTTGGGGATATGGTTCTTACCAGCAAATTTAGCATTTTTATAGTCTCATTTGGAGCACAACTTAATTCAAATATATTTGTTGCTCTCAAGAAACATAATCAATATCAAAGTCATAAGAAAATAATAATCATTTAGCCATAATATGTTTTATAAGGATCATTGACTAATGAGGATGATCCTTATCCTCTCTTCTCCTGCTCTCTACCTAGCACACAATAGATTATCATTAATAGGCACAAAAATAACTTGGGAAAATAATTAAAATCCAGAGTAAATTAGGGTTTTACATAAGTTCTCCTTAGCATATTTCAAAAGTCACAAGAACTAATATTGTCCAAAATACATTTACTAGTCTCCATGTATCAAAGGAGAAAAAATAAATAATATTCCCTCAGAAAATTCATTTAATATATTTTATCTTCCAAGCACTAATTTTTCTTGTGCTTTTCATTTCCAGGGAAGCCTTTAGAAGTCAGATATTCATACCTGGTTTCTGCTTATGTTAGTATTCTCGCCGTTCTTAGATTTGCAGCTATATAACTCTCATCTCTAACTCTGTGGCCACATGATATTTCACTCTATTCCTTCTAGAAAAAACCTTCTCTTGCACTAAGGGGTCCTCCTACTCCAGCAGGACCTCATCTGCAACAACTTTATTTCTAACGAGATTGCCTTCTGAGGTAGTGAGAATTAGTACTGAAACGTAACTTTTTAGAAGACGCAGTTCAATCCATACCAAAGGCAAATAAGATTAAGGGAATCATACAGAAAAGATTAATTCTGAATCCATTTTTGGCAGAAATTTTGGTTGTCCTGTCCTTCCAACCTCCATTCCGCCTGTACACAATTCAGCCATAATTGTTGGGGTGGCCTAAACCACAATTGCTATCTGCAAGCAGGCCTCTTAGGTCAATACAGATGACATAAACTCTATTAGTCTTAATATGTAAACTCAAATCACAGTGTACTTGAACAATTATTAGAGGCATCTGCATTATTATGGGAGATGCCATATGTTGAAGCTTCATGTCTTATTTTATACAACTGAGTTATAAAGTATATTACCCTGAGTCTAGGCTCTTACAAGTATTTCTGTTTTAGAACCGATTCTTCTCTCTCACATACATGTTCTTTATTTCTAGAATATTCAAAAAGAATAGAAACTAACTGCATTCATCTAAATTAAAGACACAGAGAACTTTAAATCATCTTTGGTATACTTTTCCTGTGTGTTTGTTTTATTAGTCAGAAGCTACTATAAGGATAATACTTTTCTCAAATAAAATTATCGACTTAAAAATAAATATAGTTGTATTTTTGTGTTCCTTTTCTTTTCATTTTCTTTTGTGATAAAGGACAGTAGAAATAGAGTTTTTATTTACTTTCTCATTCTTTGTCTAGTAGGATTCATGTATCTCAACTGCAAAGATACAGAGGATTCTAAAATTTACCTGTTATGTTTAAGGCTAATCTCAAGGCTACAATATGCCAAAACCCTTTTAGGAAAGTAAAAATGCCAATATGGCTTCTAAAAAGAAGTGTGCTCTCCCTACCCATCCCAGCCCCTCCTTCCCACCCCTCCCCATTCTGAGAATTTCTCCTTATTTGGTGTAAAATCTTGGTTGTTATGGTGATTGTAGTGGGCTGAATCTGAAATGGATTAGAAAAGATATTGCACAGATGAATAGAAGTCTTAGCCTATGCAACATTCAGTACAAAGTATAAATATTTGAACTGGGTCTAGAGAGACTATGATTGTGTTCATCATGACAGGAAGTTAGATTATGCCGGGATAACAAATCCTCCAGACTCTCCATGCCTTAAAGTAACAACATTATATATATTTTTACAAACAATTTTGAGTTCTGCTTATTGTAGCTTCTTGAAAACAGAGATATATGAAATCTCCAACTTATGACATGGTCATCTCAACAGAAGGATTCAGTATTTATGATGGAAGGGGAAAGGACATGGGGAAGCACAGGCTGGATTTTAAATACTTCCCCCTAGAAGTGATAAAAATCATAACTTCCCAAATTTTATTGGCCAAAGTAAATTACATAATCAGGAAAGAATAATCCTCCTACAGAGAGCACTGTATATCTACTAACATTCTTATGAAGATCAACTTTACATACTTTGAAGTTGACCTAGCTCAAGTACATATTTTCTCTTCTGTTTATATATCTTATCTTTTAAATAAGTAACAACTTTCATACTATGTGCTGATGATAGATGAAAATGCAATTTATATTTATTGACCTTTTATTCAAACTCCTAACTAAAAATATTTTATGAATTCAAATTTGCATATATCATTTTAGGCTTTCTATATAGATGATAATGTCACCGTTAAAAATAACAGTCGTATTTTCCTTTCCAAGCATTATAAATTATTCTTTTCTCTTATATTGTGCATGGCTAAGATTTTCAATGATACGTTGAATAGAGAAAGCAGTAATATCACTTCTCTGGTCCCAATTTTAAAAAGAATTATTTTTGTATTTCAAATTCAGTGTCACCTTAGCTGTGGTGTTTTAGTAGACCTTGATGAGATTAAGGAAATTTCTAGCTTTTATTACATATGTCTTATGTATCTGTTTTTCTGTATCTGGCATTAAGAGGACTGTCTCATTTTTTAATTCTGTTTATTACATATGAAAAACACACCCACAATAGTGTAAATTTCAATGTAATGTTCCTGAGATTTGACTGCTGTCTATTCTTCTCCCAGAATCTGTTCTCAATGGTTATCCTTAATAAAGTATGGGGGATTATTAGGGAAGTGCAACATCACCCTGTACTTAGGAGGAGAAGCTGAGTGCCCTTGAGTTATCAGTATTTTCTTTGGGCAACAAATCCCAGTCTAATTTACCAGGAATTCATTGGAATCTTTGCTTCTGTCTTTGAAGTCTCAATCATAGTATCCAGAAACATCCCCTTTTCTTTTTTTTTTTTTTCATTTTATTTATTTTTTCAGTGTAACAGTATTCATTCTTTTTGCACAACACCCAGTGCTCCATGCAAAACGTGCCCTCCCCATTACCCACCACCTGTTCCCCCAACCTCCCACCCCTGACCCTTCAAAACCCTCAGGTTGCCCCAACCTCCCACCCCTGACCCTTCAAAACCCTCAGGTTGTTTTTCAGAGTACATAGTCTCTTATGGTTCGCCTCCCCTCCCCAATGTCCATAGCCCGCTCCCCCTCTCCCAATCCCACCTCCCCCCAGCAACCCCCAGTTTGTTTTGTGAGATTAAGAGTCATTTATGGTTTGTCTCCCTCCCAATCCCATCTTGTTTCATTCCCTTTTCTACCTAAGCCTTAAACTGTTCCTTAGTAGTATGAAACACACCATAGTCCAGATTTTATTTAGATGACACCATAAGGCTTCTGGAATTCTGATTGTTTTATTAAATCTAGGGGAACATAAATCTCTGTTTTTTCCACAATAGAATTGTTTGGACATGACATGATGTTATGACAGGACTTACCTTAATTTGCTTTCATCCATCATTTTAAAGCCTGCCTTTGTGTCCTCTTTGGTACTAGGTTCATCTCAAGTATAACAACATTCTTCTCTTGTTTGTAATTTTCAAAGGAGCCCTTCTAATGTTGCATGAATAATTACTATGCTTGCTGAGATAATCATAACTCTAGCTATATTGTATAATCCAAATTTGGAGATTGATTCATGTGGGTTGCTTGGTTTATTTATATTTATTGCCATTACTTATATGTTTTGTAAATTTATTTCTAAGCTACTTTGTGATTTTTTTTTTTACTTACATTCCGTTGGGTTAATTAATGGATTGATGGGGAGTTAGATGTGCATTTCTTCTAACCTTTGTGTCTTTAAACAACAAATGTGAATTTGCTCATATTTCTGTGGGCTGGAAATGTGGGCTAGACTCTACTCCATATGGAATGAGCTAGGCTCACTCAAACAAATTGACTTTGTGACACCAAAGCAAGTGGAACCTGTAATATTATGGTAGCGAGAGGACCAATTCCTGAACCAGGGTGTTTCTTTCAACCTAATGCAGTAACTATAAAAACTAAAACAAAATTTTGCTACAAAAAGATAGACCTGGGTTTGTTTTCAAAATTCAGGCAGCTGTCATTTACCCTGCTTTGCTAAATCAAAAGTTCCTAATAACATCCTACAATTCACTTCTTGCCACTTCAGGTGACATCATGCATCACTCAGGAACTTCCACCAGTTTTTGAACAGATGAGGCTAAGAACACTTAGAAAGTCAAAGTCTGCATACTCGGATTTGCCTGATAGAGCCACTTTAACATCCAGTCTCCTAGAACACAGCACATTGAAAGTGGGCACTGCCTGTAAGTGAATTAGAAAACAAATATGTGAAGATGGACATGATCTTAAAATAAAACATGGTGGCGAAAGCATCACTAAGGCAACAGCAGTAAGGGCAGAACTGTTCTGTACAATCTATAGATGGCCATTTCAAAGAAATACTCCAATTGTTTTGCAAGTGATTTGGCTAAGGTGCATTCAGAGAGAACAAGCTGATAACCTATCATACTAACTATTTCTGGCATAGTCCAGGATGCTGTTTTGGATTACACCAACTAAAAGTTGACAACTATCTTCATCACTTATATGTCACTCTAAAAGGACTTGTTACATGTAGCAGTTTATGGAAATTCCTTGTGTGCATGTTATTCTTTACAACTGGATTTTACTGTCTATGGAGGCACATTTTGTTAAACCCTGATATTTTAGAAGATAATGGTATCTGTTGGCAGAACATTCACTGTAGTGAAAACCAAGAGATTAAATTTTGGATCTAATGTGGTCACTACTAAATAGTGTGAATATGGATGATCATCGGATTTTCCCCTGGGTCTTAGATTCTAATATAACAATGTGAAAGTTGGTGTCAATCATTTTACAATGATTTTCAGTAAATATTCAACAATATTTATTATGAAAAAAGCCATGGTGACTTAATTTGAGTAATTAAATTATATGTGACTAGTTCTCTATTGGAATCTATTATATGCAACAAATTAATTTTTAATTAACAATAATCAGGACATATATGTTGCACTGGCGAGATAATAGAAGTTACAGATTCATAAACTATGCTTAAGAGTCACACTGACTGGATTTAAATCTTGGCTCTGCCACTTCCTAGAATGGGCAATTTATTAAATATCATTCTGCCTCAGCTTTCTCATCTGTAAAAGGATAAAATAATAATACTTACTTGTAGTCTTATTGTGAAAGTCAAATAAGAGGGTATCAATAAAGCAGTCAAATGTGCCTCACACTGAAATGGATCATTATATAGTGGTTTTTTTTTTTGTTATTACTTATTATTTTGAGAAGGACTTGGGATGTTTTCTAGGGCAGGTTTTATTTATCAGAACACCCTGAAGAACGACTAGCCCACGTTGTCACGAGCTGAACACAAAGCAATGCTTGTTCTGTCAGTGGAAGGATTCATGAAGAAGTTGCCTGTTTGCCAACAGTTAAACTGTAGAAGATTATTCCATTGTGGTAAAATTGGACTGAACATCTTCTAAATTTTCTTATAATTATAAAAATCTAAGACATTTTTAAGACAACATAAAAGGCAAACATGGATTCGAAATAGAAGCAGAAGTAAACAATTCTGCAGTGGAAGGTATGAAATGGGAGCAGCCCTGCTATCTCCTGGGTGTGTCTTTGGACATTTCACCTTAAGCTGATAACATCACATTTTTTTTTTACATCACATCTTTTGATTGCCCCCTTGCTGAGTCCCAATTCACCATGCCATGGGGGTGACTCTGGCATACGTTCATTACATGTGTCGTTTTCTCTCCTACTATTTATGTGTGGTGCGATATCATGCTTTCCATATTATATGCTTGCTTTTTGCATAAAGGGATGATCTTTATCCTTATGTCTTTAAGTCATAAATATCTCTTATCAGTTTGAAGTCTGTATTTTTTTAAAAGATTTTATTTATTTATTTGACAGATAGAGATCACAAGTAGGCAGAGAGGCAGGCAGAAAGAAGAGAGTGAGACGAGGAAGCTCCTTGCTGAGCAGAGAGCCTGATGTGGGGCTAGATCCCAGGACCCTGGGATCATGACTGGAGCCAAAGGCAGAGGCTTTAACCCACTGAGCCACCCAGGCGCCCCCTCAAGTCTATATTTTTTATATTTTGCCTAGCATTTGATAATTCAGACCATGATGAACTAGCTGAGGAGAAAGTATCCTATACAGGGTTATATGGCCATAATTAACAGAGAATATTTCAGGTGTTGGGTGTCCTTTTATTTTGTGGGTTTAAACTTTAAAATATATTATTTTTAATGGGATTATCCACAGAGAGGTTACAGTTGATAGTCATAATAAGATGTACAAAAAAAAAAAAAAACCTACTTTAAGGAAGCTAGTAAAACTAAGCTTCTATTTTCATTCAGTAAAAGCAAACTAATTCTACAAATTCAAATACATTATACCATTCCTGAGTTTAAAAGTTTCATTCTTGAGTTGAACTAAGTTAATTCAATGTTCTCCTTTCCTTCTTCTCTTATTTTACTCCGCTGAAGTAGGGGAAGGTGAGGCTTGTGTTGTCTTGGTATGGGGGAGGCAACATCCTACATTGCCTGCTGTCCTTTGTTCATCCTGGCCTCTGCTGAGGTGTAAGGCAGATGACTTTTATCATTGTGCAGTGTGGTCCTCTACATGATGTCCATGGTCTAAACATCCTCTGCTTTTCCTATGCATATATTCTTTATAACAAAATATGAACTTCATTCACACTAGCCCCAAGGCTTGGGTAAGGTGGGGAGTAGAGATCATGAGGGCATAGGACTCATTTTCAGGAACCCAGACAGTTTCTCATACAATGACGTCTGTACTCTACAGGTAGAACTTTAAGTTCCTTTGAGTTGGAAATAGCTCTGGAACTTTAGCTTTGTTTTCTCATTTTTCCTTAAAAAAAAAAAAAAAGATTTTATTTATTTGACAGAAAGAGAACAAGCATAAATGGGGGGCTGGGGCAAAGGGAGAAGGAGATGCAGACTCCCTGCTGAGCAAGGAGCCCAGTGCTTGGGGGCCTTGATCCCAGGACCCTGGTTTATGACCTGAGCAGGAGGCAGAGGTTTAGCTGACTGAGCCACAAGTCACTTCATCATTTTCCCTTTCTTTCATTACCACATTTCATTTTGCATCCCTTTAGGCTTTGGCACTTGATCTTTCCAAGCCAACCCATTTGGAATTCAGAAGAAAACACACACACACACACACACACACACACACACACACACACACACACACAATTTATCTTCCAAGTTCCTAACTCTTAGAACTTTGTTTTTTAAGTGTGATTTTTAAGAAACTTTTTTCTTCCTATAGATTTTATAAAGTCTGTTTAAGAGCTCAAAAGGCTAAAATTGGGCACCGTTATTTCTCTCTTATACTCTGAAATCAGAACAGGATGAAAATACTTGCTGCATTTGATTAATGATGGGAGACATTAGAGTTAAAAAGGATTTGTCAAACTAGGAAATCTGATCTAAGACTTTCCTTTACTGTATCTGTAATATGCAAAATATTAGGCAAAGGACAAATTTAGAAATGTAATATGAATTGAACCAGGGAAAGTGAGATTTTCTTGAAACTTCCAATCATGTGGTTGAAGAAAAAAAGATATTTAAGTAACTTTCAGTTAGAAGGGATGTGTTGAGGTTAAGACAGAAGACTGAGGTACATGATAGATGGATGAAATGGAGTCAGGTGGATATCAGCAAATCATGTTTCATTGTTCTGTTAGTCTTGGCTGTATGTCAAAGACATGTAGGGACCCCTGTGTGGCTCAGTTGGGTAAGCATCTCCCTTTAGCACGGGTCATGAGCTCAGGGTTCTGGGATCGAGCCACATGTTGGGCTCCCTGGTCAGTGAGGAATGTAATTCTCCCCCTCCCTCTGCCTCTTACTGCTGTTCATCCTCTCTCTCTCTCTCAAAAAAAAAAAAAAATAAAATAAAATAAAATAAAATAAATAAATAAATAAAAATAAAAATAAAATAAAATTTAAATGACATTTATTATTAATTTTTATGAATTAGAAACACTTTTTTTCTGCTTTCATTTTAATTAAACCAGCCAATAATTAAATTTTAAAAACAGTACCATTTATCCTATTTTTTTAAAGATTTTATTTATTTATTTGACACAGAGAGAGAGATCACAAGTGGGCAGAGCAGCAGGTAGGGAGAGGGGAAAGCAGGCTCTCTGTTGAGGAGAGAGCCCAATGTGGGGCTCAATCCAGGACCCTGAGATCACGAGATCATGACCTGAGTTGAAGGCAGAGGTTTAATCCACTGAGCCAACCAGGCATCCCCGTTTATCCTATTTTTATCCCACCTTTCCTACTTTAATTTGTAATATTAATTCAAAGATCACATCAATAGAACCAGCATCATCACTTGATTAACATCACAGAGTGGTTCTAAAAAGTCTTTGGCTCAAGTAATTGTTCTTCTCCTCTCTTACTTCCTTCTTCCTTTCTGTATAAAATTGTCATCAGATTATAATACTATCTATGGGATTGTTAGTCATTCTAAGAAACTATAAATATCCTGGTATTTTTCTTTTTTTATAAGGAAAATGTTGGATAAAGATGACCATAGGAAGATTGAGCTTTTTCACTCTATCAGAACTAAAACTCAATATTATGTGTTATGTTAATATCTGGGAAAATAAGAGGGCCTCTAATTGCCTAAATTTAAGATCTCTTTACCTGGTTCCCACGGATAAGGTGCCAAAGCCAAACAACCTTTTTTTTTTTTTAATTCCATGTTTTAGGTATTTATTTATTTATCTAAATTTATTTTTTTCCCCAGCGTTCTAAGATTCACTGCTTATGCACCACACCCAGCACCCCATATACCACATGCCCTCCCTTAATACCCACCACCAGGCTCAAACAACCCTTCTTCTCATATGGATTGTTATCTATGCAGTCAGGTGCTGTGTGTTTGACCAAATCCATCACCCTAGGGCAGGAATTTCTCCCTAACCAACAAAAAGCATAGATGACCTCACATCAGGTCATCTATGCTTTTTGTTGGTTAGGGAGAAATTCCTGCCCTAGGGTGATGGATTTGGTCAAACACACAGGACATGGAGAAGCAACATGGGGGGGTAGGGGGATAGGAGAAGAATAAATGAAACAAGATAGGATTGGGAGGGAGACAAACCATAAATGACTCTTAATCTCACAAAACAAACTGGGGGTTGCTGGGGGGAGGTGGGATTGGGAGAGGGGGAGCGGGCTATGGACATTGGGGAGGGGAGGCGAACCATAAGAGACTATGGACTCTGAAAAACAACCTGAGGGTTTTGAAGGGTCAGGGGTGGGAGGTTGGGGGAACAGGTGGTGGGTAATGGGGAGGGCACGTTTTGCATGGAGCACTGGGTGTTGTGCAAAAAGAATGAATACTGTTACGCTGAAAAAATAAATAAAATGGAAAAAAAAAAGCATAGATGATTTTTAAACAATTACTTTGTTCATTTACTCAAAACCTATTCATTTTAGTGACTTCAGCTGGTTAGCCACTGAGCCAAGTACTTTGCTTGTGTCTATATTTTCTGCTCCTCATGGTCCCCCATATTGGGGTCATTATCTCTGTTTCATGAGTAACAAAACTGGGATTTAGAGAGGTTGAGTGATTTGGTCCAACTTACAGAAAAAGTAAGACTGAACCTAGGTTCTAATTCTAAATTCTGCACTTTTCACGACCCACATTACTTCTGTTAAAGAGAAGTTTACTTAGTGAATAAGTGCAAGGCAGTAACATATACTGTTTTCCTTGAAATCATTAGAAAAAGAAAAGTTTGTTTCTTAAAATGGACAAGCACCTCTTTCTTATCCTCTTCACTTTTCACTGATATTGCTATGTTAAAAATACAAAAATACATTCATGTTAATGATGAAAGTAGAATGAAGGTGTTAATTATATTTAAAGTATGTGTTACCTGTTAGCTTGGGTCTTTTGTGCTGGAAGCAGGGATGTAAAAACAGATTGAAGTCACTGGGACATCTTTGGCCTTGGGCTGTCTTCTCTTTCACCAAACTTCTTGAGCAGCTCTACAATACCCTTGTCCATTTTGTCTCCATTTATGTTCCTTCAAACCTGACTGGTAAGGTTGAGTGAAAGTTCCAGAGGATGGATCCTAAAGAGACTCAGGAACCTGAGTTTTAGATTCTAACTGGGTTAAGAGTACAATTGCTCTCTCTTCCCTAATTTTTCTGTTTTTCGTAGAAATACAATGAGCTTAGAAATAAAAATACCACATGAAACCATTTACCTCTATCTCCAAGAATTATACTCCTTTCCTCACAAAGGATGAACTAAATGGGGACGTGCTCTGAGAAAATATGTTTACATACACTTCTAACTAAGGATATTCTTAACACATATATTCCACTCTCTAATTTCAATTTCTCTCATGACTCATTATCACAGTTATAATGGATTAAGAGTCTAATATGTGGCAGACGCTGGTTGCTATACATATACCACCACATTTCTGCGTTGAATTGCATCCTCACATTAATTATTTCCATATGTCAATGAAGAAATAAATGCATAGATAATGTAAGAATGTGCTTAGATCACATAACTTATTAAGAAGGAGCCTGGAGTCAAACCCAGGATTGACTCCACAGCTTATCCTTGACTGATTAATTGCGGTTAGACTGAGTGATTAGGAAACACTGTAGCCTGCTTTGAAGGGAAAAGCTACTAATAAATATACATTTTGGTAGAGACTAGTATGTCTGCTGCCTACCTGATTCCTAAAAATAACACTGTTGATTGTTCATAGCTTCAGAGAAAATCACTTTTCCATAAAGTGCCCATTATAGTGTGTCAATGAATGTGATAACATCCATAATTTATCTCAGGGAAGTATGTAATTAGAAAATTAACCTTTTTCTTTTCTCCTGCTAATTAGTTATAGAAAATGATGGAAGAATAATACATTAGCAGCCATCTACACTGTATTATTGTTCTTTAATTTCTAAGTTACTCGATAAGGACAAAATGCTAAGAGACAAGAACCTCAATGTGTTAAATAGAAATGGCATTTTGCACATATAGGGGACCTACTTCCTGTGTCTTTTATTTGCTTTATAAAATTCTTTAAAAAAACCTTTCTATGTTGTGGTAGTGTTTTACTCAAATGACAAAGAAAATTCAGGATTCTATTTTCACCTCTAAAATCATCCTTACTTTTCAGAAAGCATGGTGTTTGTATAAGTACATCCATGCTTGTGCTTCCATGAGAAGATCAAGAACATGTAAATTAAGTGACATGACCTGAGAAATTGAGAAAAGCCAGCAACTCGACTCTTAGCCCCTATCCTCCCCCACTGATGGCTGACTTGCTTGCTCAATTCCCAGAAGAGCTTAATTCTCTGAACTACAAGAAAGCAGAGTCAATCTCATCATTATTGAAAGAGCTGATCTATTTTAACTTGAGATCTCACAGATGCTGATGGGCAATATTGGTTTTGTGTCTCAAAATTATTGGGTGACAGCTTTGATTTTAGGTGCATCATTTGTGATTTTTATTCCTTAGAGACATGTGTGAGAAGGCCAAAAAAAAAAAAAAAAAAAAAGAAGAAGAATCTGAGATATATTTAAACTGTGTGCTACAGAGTGAGGGGCATGGCATTGAACTTGGAATCAGGAGACAAAATGCTTTACTGACTGTCTAGTTTTGAGTATAGCACTTAAGTCTCAGAGTCCTAGCTGTTCCATTTGCAAAATTGAGAATTTCTAAAGAGGCAAACACAAAAAAAAAAGTAGGTCTAACATTGCAATTGTAATTTTAAGAGTATGAAAGAGTGAAATATTGTTATTCCTACCCACTGCTATCTTTGAATGGCTAAATTTTTATTTTATTTATTTTATTTTTTAAAAGGATTTTATTTATTTATTTGACAGACAGAGATCACAAGCAGGCAGAGAGGCAGGCAGAGAGAGAGAGAAGGAAACAGGCTCCCTATTGAGCAGAGAGCCAATGCTCTGGGATCATGACCTAAGCCAAAGGCAGAGGCTTTAACCCACTGAACCACCAAGGCGCCCCATAAATTTTCATTTTTAATAATAAAAGTGAGGTAAATGCAGAATTCTATATCTTCTTATTCTGAAATTCTCTGTAAAAGTAAATTCTGAGATTCTAAAAATGTTCCATACCATAGCATCTCCCCCCTTCCCCCTTATCATGGTTTCAGGTTTCAGTTTCCATGGTTTTAGTTATTCACAGTCTTTCTGAGAGAGAGGCAAAGGAACATTTGACATAGAGAGACAAGAAGGCAGTGTGATTACTTAGGCAGAGATTGAAGTGATGCACGCATGAGCCAAGGAAAGATGGCAGCCACCAGAAACAAGAGGCAAGCAACAGATTCTCCCCTAAAGGATTCAGAGAACACACATCGCTGCTTAACACTCTGATCTCTGGCTGCTTAGTTGAAACTGATTTTGCATTTCCGGGTAAGGAAGAGTAAGAGAATGAGCATGTGTTATTTTAAGCCACCAAAGTCTGTCATAATTTGTTAAGTAGCCATAGGAAACTAATACACTGTCCTTCCCATCACCTTAAAGAATATTCTAGATAAAATGTTGGGTGACTGTGGCAATTTCTCCCCAAACCCCTAGCTTACTACCTCAAACCTTTATTTCACTGTCCCCTTCTAGCTCTTGAAAAGTCCTATTTGTAAAATCCAATATTGCCTTCTCAATGAGAAATCATGGGATGCATTGTCTTCTCATAAATGCTCCCTTGCATCCTGGGCCATTTATGATACAAAAGAAAACTTTTAGCTGGTGAAATTGTTAGAGTTAAATGAATTGTAAAATATGAAGTAGAGTTTCCAAGTGGAATGATTCAAATTTCTCTTTAATGGTATGAGAATAGATCTGATTTTTTCTTAGTTAAGATTCTTTCATTTTCCCTTCTGCAATGAGTTGTTGCATATGATGTGTCTTAGTGGATTCTCTTAAGAAATTTTGCATAGGTAAATAGAGGATTACATCTCTTAGAATTTCTCTTTCCTCTTCATTCAGGCATGTTGTTTGTTTGTTTGTTTAAGTCCCCGTTGGCGACTTACTGCCCCTGTTTTTACTGGGAAACGAACTTCACACTAAAGGATCTTTATACTATAAAAAAAACAATGGACGAGACCTCTTACAAGATTTAAGATCATACGTTTTTAATATGTTTAAAAAGAAGCAGGTTAAGAGAAAATAATTTTGTTGGAATATCTAAAATTTGTCACTTCTCTTAATTGAAAGATTTTTCCTTCCTATATAGGTTAATATACTGCTGTCTTTGTCCTCCCCCCACTCTTATACTTAACTGAACATCGACAATTCAAGAGTTGTTTCTTCAGTTAATTTGGATAAACAATAGCAAAAGAGGCTGTTTTTAATAAATAAATATTGAATTAACAAGCTATTTCTCAGAGATCATTAGTGATTGAGAGTATCTATGGGTGTAACCAAGTTGTTGAGATATCCCTTAATCTCTATTTATATCCAAAGAGAATATATTTATTTTGGGTCACATATATATTTGGGTCAAAATATATTTTGACCCAAATCATGTGCTAAATTTACTCAGATTTTGATATCTAAATTGCCTTAATTTTTCACTAACAAAACCACCACTAACAGATTTTTTTTTTAATGACTTATTTACTTGTGGGGGGAGAACAGAGGGAGTGACAGAAGAGGGAAAGAATCTCCAAGCACACTCCCTGCTGAGTGCAGAACCCTACAGAGCTCCATTCTAGGGCCCCAAGATCATGACCTGAGCAGAAATCAGATGCTTAACTGACTGAGCCACCCAGGTGTCTTGATAAAGTGTTTTTTTTTTATTTGTTTTTAATAATACTCCTAAAAACAGTGCACAGCAAATTGCCAAAACACCAAACAGGAAAAAATTTAAAAAATCAGGTAAATGAAATAAGTGAAACATATGGCTTTAACTAGCATATCTATAGATCTCTAGCATACTGTTATATTTCTAATCCTTAACTCTGTGACCATTTCTCTTTCAGACTTTATCTCCATTCACTTACTTACGTGTTTTATTATTATGTGTGTATGTGTGTTTTAGTTAGTGAATGAAAGAGTTAAACTAGAAATTCCTAAATTGGAGGAAATGGAGGTAAAAATCAGATAAAAAGATGTACTAGGAAAAGGTAAAGGGAGTGGAACTAACACTAAGATTTTTGATCTAGGCACTGATTACAAATATATGTTTATTTTTAAAAAAATATAAACCTCTATCATTTTAATTCATGTGCTTTTCTGAACATGCTATATATCTAAGAAATTCATTTAGAAGTAGAAAAAAGTGGCAAAGTGATTAAAATGTTTGCATTGATGTAAAAGGAAAACAATTTTAGATGAAATAGCATTGGGGAATATAAAAATCTCATTCTTATATTTTTAAGAATATGTTACCTTTTTTGAGGAAAACACCTTATGTATTATTTAACTCAACTACTATATTCTCTTTTGGTTAGTTAGAAATGTTGTTGGTTTGGGTCAGTTATAATGAATGCACCATCCCATAAGTAATAAGTTGGCATATCACTGTAGTCTAATTTAAAAATTTCAAAGTATTATTGTCTGAACTATGAAGAGTTAATTTCAAAATTATCTTTCTATTAAGCAAGCAACAGAGTTATTTTGTACCATATATACAAATTTTGGAGCAGCAAAAAAGTTCCATTCTTTTTTTAACATTGAGTAATTTTATTTAAAACCAGTATCTTCTGAAGGCACCTGGGTGGCCTAGTCAGTTAGGCATCTGAGTCTTGATTTTGGTTCTGGTCATGGTCTTAGGGTCATGGGATTGAGGCCTCCATGAGGTTCACACTCAATGTGTAGTCTGCTTGTTCCTCTCCCTCTCCCCCAATCCCTCCTCCCCTCCCCCTGCCAATTGTTCATTCTCTCTTTCTCTCAAAAAAAAAAAAAAAAAAAAAATCTTAAACAAACAAACCAGGATCTCCTGTAATAAAATGAATTAAGGGCTTAGAGTAGCATACAGTTGATGAGGAATTATTCTGGAGAATATTCTGCTTAATGTCCACATTTTGAGAATGAGAGTGTCATAAAATTGGGATCTTTTACTTCTACAGGATGTCAAGGCCCAGAAATACTCACAAATGTTGTAATATTCTTCAGGGTCCTTTAATTAGAAAGGAAAATTCAGGATTACACTAGAAATTTTGTTGTTAACTGGCAGACACTTTGACAGGGAAAGTATATAAAGGCCTAATGTGGGAAATGAGGAGTGGGTAGATAACTTAAGTCTCAGATGAAAGTAAAATGGAAGAAATAGAAGAGTGGGAGTAAACGCTCATTAAAATAAATGGATAAAAGCACTTGCATGAACAGGTTGATATATTAGTAAGCATTGGAAAATCTGTAGGTGGGCAATGGAAAGGATGTAGATAAAATGGAAATGCCTTCATTCATAGAGAAGTGGTGGGCTGACAAAATAAAAATATAGACATAAGTTGTGCTCTAGTACTTGAAGTGTTCTTCCATCAGGGAAATTTGGGTGCATATCAGTGTGTGTACTTCTGTAAGAGAAATAATAAATCAGCATCAGAGTTTCAGGACCCTCTAAGCATACTTAGAGTTTTTTTCTTATATGGGTATTGTTAAATTTACCTGGTGTCTTACTCAGTTTGGATGGCTGCAACAGAGTACCATAGACTGAGTTACTTAAACAACAAACATTTATTTCTTTCGTTCTGGAGGCTGAACACACAAGATCAAGGTGTGAATGTATCTAGTGTCTGGCAAGGGCATAATTTCTGATTTGCAGATGTTTGTCTTTTTTCTGCATTCTCTGCAGGGTGGAAATAGAGGGATTATCTCTCTCTTGTCTCTTTTCTTATAAAGGAACTAATGACACTCATGAGACATGACTTATGATTTATTTTTATACCAAAGCCACTAACACCCTCACGTTAGGGGATAGGACTTTGGGAGGACACAAATATTTTGTCTATAACATTTTCAAATTATATGAAAATAATATTTTAGTGCCTCCCAAATTTAATATTTTTTATCATTTAGCCCTTTGTGCAATAACAAAATAGATTTTTTGTTTCACTTGGCTCAGATACTATACTCGTGAACAGAAGTGGACAGTCTCAATGCATATAATGAATTACCTTATGTAGTCTGAGAGGAGGGGAGCATGGCATGGAGAAAGACTTTTGAGCACAGTCATGAAAAATAATGCATTAGGGAGAAAAATGGCGAGTGTGCCTGGAATGAAGGTGAATCATGCTCCAGACAGAGGCAACTATATATGTAAATTCAGATTAGATGTATTAGCATATTAGAGTATTAGACAAAGCACAGCACATTTGGGGAACTGAAGCAAGTCAGTGGTGCTAAGAAACAGAACAGGTGGCAATGCCATTTGAAGTACGTCCACAGAATCAGAAAATAGTCTTGTGCATGTATGTATGTGTCAATTTCTTTATGCTAAATACAGATTCTAAATATTCCAAACTCTAATCTCCTCCAGCCCCATCCAGATTTGTGGAACATAAGGAATAGCTTGGAGGACATTAGGAGAAGGAAGGGAAAAACAAAGGGGTTGAAATCAGAGTGGGAGATGAACCATGAGAGACTATGGACTCGCAGAAACAAACTGAGAGTTTTAGAAGGGAGGGGAGTAGGGGGAATAGGTGAGCCTGGTGATGGGTATTATGGAAGGCATGAATTGCACGGAGCACTGGGTGTTATACACAAAAAATGAGGCATGGAACACTACATCAAAAACTAATGATGTAGTGTATGGTGACTAACATAACATAATGATAAAAGTAAAAAAATAAAATAAATAAATACATACAAGGAAGCCATTGAAATATATAAACAGGGGATAAAATGATAATGTTTGTGTTTCAGAAAATCTCCTAGCAGCAAGCTAGAAAAAAGAATTGGAAGGTGATTCATGCAAGGCTATTGAGATAGTCCAGATGAGAGATGGTAGTAGTTTGATTTGCAGTTGGATGGAAAAAAAATAGGTAAATTCTAGAGAAATATAGGTAAGAAAGTCTTAATACTATATGCTAAGAATTGAGTAAGAAAGAGATTTATAGCTCATAGCTTCCTGGTTTGTATGTCTTGGAATATGTGTTGGGGCCATTTAAAAAATGGTGATCCTATTCTATGTGAAAGTCCGTGAGTTAAGCTTGGAGACAATGATATCAATATGCCTTTGAAACATCCATGTACAGATGAGAAATAAGTAGAATAGTAGATTTTGTTTGCCATAAATAATAATATAAATGATATTTGAGTCCAAGTGAATGAAATTACTCTACATAGTGTGAGAAGAGGAGAGAACCTAACATTGAGCCTTAGGGAGTATATGAATCTTTCTAGAAGCAAAGAGTTAGCAGCAATGCCAAATGCGAGTAAGAAGTCAACAAGCTGATGATTGGAAATCAACAAATTAGAGAGAATTCTTCCTATAGATGAAGCAGAACAGAGAGCATGGCTGGCTACCTGAGAGAAAAGCAAGATAACAGAGATAGTGAGTACTAACATGTTTCATGAAGTTTAGCTATCAGCTGAGGAAAAGTAGGGCAGCGATTGAGGGGAATGTTGAACAAATAGATCCTTTACAGGGAAGGGATCAAATGGAGAGATTGAATAGGTAAGAAAGCCTAAATGATTGATAATGAAAGTAATGAGAAAGGAAAGAGTGGTTTTCAAGTCACAGGTCTGAAAATATGAGGTACTTAAATAAGCCAGGGTATTGAAGAAATCAGGATTTTTAAAGATGTTGTAAAAGTCTGAAATACTTGTGAATTGTGATACAGCAAATAGATCAGACCAAAAAGAGAACAACTGGTGGACCAGGTAGAGATTGTGTTTATGCTTGTTAATCATAAACATAAAGTAGAACCTATATGCAATTTTGTGTGACTTTTTCCAATGGAACACAGTTATTTTGGTTCTGACTACAATACGTAGTAATTATAGTAGGTGGACTTATCTAGTTTGGAAGTTTTGTTGGATCTGTAAAATAGAAAAAGAAACAAGTGTGGTAAATTTTGCTATTGATAAGTGTAAACTTGGAATGATGGACCATGGGCTTTGTTTGAACAAGGAAGCAAACAGATATTGTTCCAAACAAGTGAAGTTGTTTTCTGCCCTTGTGTATGTAAAGTTTGTAAAGATATGGAAATCATGGTTAAATAAATGCAGAAGTTCCATATTGAAAGAGAATAAGGAATTCAAGGCAGTGTTCACAATTTTGTTTACCTACAAGATCTACATTGAGCTATTTCAAGGTCGCAATAGTTATATTTGTTTATATTGTCTTTTATTCAACTCTGATCTTACTCAGTTCAGGTCTTGAGGTGGTCATTCATCAGAGTGCACAGAGTCTTTAAACTGAACTATTCTTGTCTGATACTGTAGCAGCATCTTACAAGCATTAAATTTAAGGATAAAACAAGACTATGGAGATTATTTCAGTCCCCTCATTTTGAAGATGATCTCTTTAAATTTTAAAGGAAAAAGGGGTGCTGGCTGAGTCAGTTGGTAGAACATCAGACTCTTGATCTCAGGGTCATGAGTTCAAGCCCCATGTTGGGCATAGAGACTCCTTAAATAAAATAAAATGAAATCAAATAAAACTAAAATAAAACAAAAAAGGGGCACCTGGGTGGCTCAGTGGGTTAAAGCCTCTGCCTTCAGCTTAGGTCCTGATCCCACGGTCCTGGGATCGAGCCCCGCATCAGGCTCTCTGCTCCGCAGGGGGCCTGCTTCCTCCTCTCTCTCTGCCTGTCTCTCTCTGCCTGGTTGTGATTTCTCTCTGTCAAATAAATAAAATATTTAAAAAAAATAAAATAAAATTCAAAGAAGTGGCATGATAAAAGATATAGAGTAGTTAGGAGAGCTGTAACTCAAACTGACATTTCTTTAACCTCAGTATTGGGCAGTCTCCATAATCTTAATTGTCAGTGACATTGTAGATTGTATATTGTCATTGTAGAAGATTACTCAGACAAAGTATATCCAAAGCAATTAATCTTTGATTAATTTCACCAAATAACTACCCTAGTATACTCCAAGGTACATCAATCCCTGAAATAACATTAGAGATCTTTCTATGGCACTATGGCATGTGATTGAAGAGTTACTCCCAGAAGGGTGGAGGAAAATTATAGGTAGGGGTTATTAAAAAAAAAAAAAAAGAAAGAAAGAGAGAGATTTGCTTTGGATGACAATAAACACTAACTCTGTCTATTTAATATTTTTTTCTCAAACAAAAGCAATATAATGTTAACCTGATTTATTCTTTGTTTAAGTAATACCAGTTGACTTTTTGTCAGGAAATTTAAAATTGAATATCACATCAGAAAAGTCTGCTACAATATGGATTAAAAGACGTAACATCTAAAAGGTACAGATAACCATTGCCTACACGTACTGTGAATTTCTTGTGAGTTATAAATACTCATCAGCTGATAATTACATGTAATGTGCTTGGGTAAAAAAATCTCTTCGGATTTCTGTAATCTCTCAGAATCTAACAGAAAGCTTGTAATTTCAGAAACCCTGGACTGACGTGCATCATTCATAAAGTTAATTTCCCTGACTTCTAATACTAAAACATTTACTAATGTTCTACTGTCCACCTATCAAAAGGCTGATTGTTGGCAGGCTAAATATCCATGCCATTCAACATGAATTCTTCTCGACCAGATTCATGTACAATGGTCATGATTGATATTTTTTGATAGTTGATTGAAATAAGACACCAATGCTGAAATAAACAAGTTAAAGATATATCACCAACTCTCCTCACCTTATACTACAATAGTATAACTCATCTCATATATTTATACAGTTCAGATTCTGCATACTAATCACTACTTATCAGTAGAGAACTCTCTTATAACAATGATGACATCATTTAATCTTACTAGCTTCTCCAAAAGCAGGAGATATCTGCTCTTCTGATTCCAGATGTCTGCTCTTCCAATTCCAGATGTGAAGGGAACAGCTTCTCTGAACTTAAAATTGCTAATTAAGATGTTCACTAAGCTTATGTAATTCATTATCAGTTTTGTTTACTGTAGTATCTTAAGTGCCTATGTTGATTTCTGGCACATACTGGGTGTTCAAGAAATACTTGTCAAATAAATAAGACAGATACAAAAGATTAAACATGAAGAATCTCTGTCAAGGAAAGAAATCATAGAGCAAGTCTATGTCATCTCATACTTCTTTTCCTTATCATCAGCTTTTGAAGCCACTGAAGAAATCTTTTTATAAAATTTTATTTGAGATTTAAACTATAAGTAAAGGCTTTATTTAAAAATATTGAGTTTATGTCCATTAGCCAAAAGAGAGACATTTAAAGCAAAAATAATAACAACCCTGAATTGTTGTGAGTGGATTTCACTTTAGGTTGCCAGTTTGATCATATATTACCCACCAGAAAATGCTATGTGTCATTACAAACTCACGTCATTAGACTAGGGATTACAATTGTTTCCAGAGTAGAAAGTCAAACAAAGGTCATAAAAGCAAATTAATTAAATGTTTAAATAAGAAAGCTGCCTAAAACTATCACTTGTTGTTCAAATTTACAAAATCCCAAATCATCCCAAGAGGTGCTCTAGTTAGAACACTAATAGAACAGAAGCAGTATTTTCTAGAGGTTGAGAGTAACTTGTGAATAGTAAATTGTGATTCCAGAGGCAAATATCAATTTTAGATATTCTAAGTCTCTAACCAAGTTTTATCAAGGAATGCACAATATCAGGGAAGAGGCATCTTTTCTCCAAAATTTAGTGATGAAATGAAACTATGAGATGGAACAAAGATTCTCGAGTTGAGTGGGCATTCAAACAATCAGGTCATGGGTTCATTACATACAGAAAGTGGATACTTTATCAAGAACAGCAACAAAAGTAGTATTATAAGTTAGCTCTTTTATTCAATACAAGATACTCCATACATGATAATGCCATCAATTGAAAGGTGTTTTGGAAGTAATAATGATCAAAGTATCAAAATTAATTTCTAAGTGGTTAACTTTTAGATTTATATTCAAATATATTTAAATATACTCCTGATTTAACATCACTTTCTCTTATATTTGAACATATCACTTATGAAAGAAAAGAAAAAGATGAATCCAGATACACTAGTGAGCTAGGATTCTGATCCAGCCCACCACCTATCTGATCCTTTTTTTTTAAGACTTTATTTATTTATTTTACAGACAGAGATCACAAGTAGGCAGAGAGGCAGGCAGAGAGAGAGAGGAGGGGAAGCAGGCTCCCCGCTGAGCAGAGAGCCCGATGCAGGGCTCAATCCCAGGAGCCTGGGATCATGACCTGAGCTGAAGGCAGAGCCTTTAACCCACTGAGTCACTCAACCACCCCTGCCTATCTGATCTTTAACCAACTGCAGTAAGTGATCATTTCTGATTGATTATATATCTATAGCAATTTCAACTTATTTTGAATTAAAAAAAGAAAGCTTATCTTGAATTATACTTAATTATGCCTGGCATAATCAAGAAGTAACAAAAAGACAAGTATGGCTGGAAATTTCTGGAATTTCACAACCAGTTTTCAAATTTACTTTGGAAATATTCCTGGAAAGGGACAAGATAAGAAAACAAAAATATAGACCAAAGCATGCTGGAAAAACAAAGAAATATAGATCAAACAAAGAGAGATCACCATCTTAATGATGAAAGGTTAATTATACTTATTAATTTTTTAAACTAGAAAGTTATGTGATATTAAGGCACTCTCCCTCCTATGCAGCTGGTAGGATATTAATTGGCAAAGCATCTTTGAAGCAGAATCAAACAGTACTTACTGGAATTAATATGCACATGTTCTATAGTCTTGAGAAAGTTTTGAGTGAATGTGAAAGGAGGTATGTAAGATGTTCCTATTAATGTAATTTGTTGTACCCAAAGCTGGAGGCAATGTAGGTGACCATCACAAGGGTAATAGATAAGATATAAGCTAAATCTCCATATTGCAACATGATTAGAGCACTGAAACATAATATTTGGGTGAATAAGAACCCACTTCATGAGTGGGAAGATGGTTAAATCCCATTCAGAATGCACCACTGCCTGAAAACTGGGGAGGGCTTAGCCATATGTTGGACAGATTACATTAACACCCTCTACGAATGTTCTGGCTTTTTGTTATTTGGGTCTTTAATATAAGCATGATCTTTCTTTAACATTATTTATACTGTCTTCTTCACCCCCTCAGCTTCAACCATATCAGCCTCCTTTATTGTATTTCATTATTCTAGATAACATCACAGTATACAAGAGCTTTTGCATGTGGTGCTTCCCTTGAATGTGAGAAACATTCTTCTGTGAGAAACAAACATGGCTCCTCAATTCTTCTCCATGTATCTTTTCGTAAATATTATCTTTTCCGTGAGGTCTTCCTAGCCACTGTATTAAAAATTTCAAGTCTACCAGAACCATAGAATTCCTATCTCTTTCCTCCTTTTCTGATTTATGTTTCTCCCTAGTTCTGTCATTTACCACTCTATCTATCTACCTATATAATGTATTTATTATCTCTTTCTGTTTTTACCTGTCTTGTAGAATGGTCTGCCTATTGTAAGTGTTCAGTAAATATTTACTGAATTATTTAATTTTTTAAAAGATTTTATGTATTTATTTGATGCAGACAGTGAGAGAGGGAACACAAGCAGGGAGAGTGGGGGAGGGAGAAGCAGACTTCCAACAGAGCAGAGAGTCTGACATGGGGCTGGATCCCTAGACCCTGAGATCATGACCTGAGGCAAAGGCAGACGCTTAAAGACTGAGCCACCCAGGTGCCTCTATATAATTTTTTCTAAATATCTATTTGATCTGGCATTAATATTGCTAAATCAAATTTGTTAATTTTTAAATTTGCCTTTGGCTTCTATATATTTTCCACCTATTAGTCTTATTTTCTAAATCAAATGTAAATAAATTTATTTTATCTTAATCCAGTCAGATTCGTGGTATTTGTTTAATGTTTATTTTTCCTGCATATGATAAAAAGAAAATTTTAGATAAATGGGTAATATGTGTTGTGCTTACTTTTATCCAGTGCCTAGTATAGTTTCTTCATATAATTGGAGCTCAGCAATGTTTTTTTATTTAAAGAAATTGGTACATGAATACTTTTTTTCAAAATATGTAACTAGGTAGCAACTTATAATGAAGATAGTGTAGACTGTGAATTCAAAATAACACAAGCTGAATCTTTCACAATAAAACTAAATATTTGTTCAAGTGTTCTCCATGTATGCATATGTACATAAATATTTATGATTAGAAAATATACACATATATTTTGTCAATTATATATGTATATTCATTATATTTTATAGTCAATTGGAGTGAAAACAAAAATAAAATTTAAGTAATTTTAGTATCTTTAGGAAATATGAAAATCTATAATTTTATATTATTATACATATTTATGTGATATTCTTCTAAATATGAAGAATTGATTTTTTAAATATTCAGGTTATGAAGATGAAACAACTTATTTTTTCTTAAGTTTCTTAAATTTTATTTAATTTTTGACATTAATATAAATGCATCTCATGAAGCAGTTTACTATATTACAGTAGCAAATCAATTGAGACATGTTACCTATTTTCTCCAATAATAGATAATGTTATTAAGTGAAACCATGTCAGGTATTGGGCATCACGAAGGTTTCAGTTGAAAAATAACATGATGCTTTCTATTTAAAATTAAATTTCACTAGCTTAAAAAATACTGGTGACTAAAATCCTGAATTATTTTTTACTTTTACCTGTTCTACTTTAAATAATCTTTCTACATTGGGAAAGGTTGCATGCATGGATCACGAATCACATTTTGGCAAACAGAATTAAAGGGGGAGAGGACTCTGGGTAATGTATTAGGGTTAATATAATACAAATCACCAAAAAGGATGATAAAACATAAGCAGCTAAAATCACACACAAAAAAGTCTATCCTCATGAATTTTGTGGCTTTACTACTGCAGTAGATAATCACCATGGTAAATGCTTTGTAGACAGAATAAGGGTAGCGTAAGTCTTGGAAGATAAATTAAGAAAGCAAAAATCCCATTATTATGGATAATACTATTCAGATTACCATGTCAGAAGGGCTGAATAGATTAAAGAAGTTCCATCTTGCTGAGAATTAAAATAATGATTTGCAAAACATCACTTTATACTACTGAATCTTTGGGTTTCTTCAAAGAAAACTCGGATTTAAAATTCTAGAAAAGTTCCTACATAGATAATGAAGATGAAAACAATACAAATCTTACCGATCTTTTTAAAACCTCTGTTCTAGATTTCTGGTCTTGATTTGTTGGTCTTATATTCTTAGGAAGTGAAATAATAAAGATCTAAGTAAGATAACTGAAGATTTTCCCAGAAATTGAAAAATCTTATTTTATCATTGTTTCTTTTTCTTAGTTTCTTCTTTTTCCAGAATTCATTGCAGTACTGATTCAAGTTAGGAGAAAATGAAATAAACTTCCAATTAGACTGGATAATGGACTATGCTATGGGCTGATATTGCTCTCTCTCCAATTTAGACTCTGTCTAGGATAAATCTACTTTCTTTAGGTGAGAAACACATAAACTCTAAACAGCATCATGTGCCTTCTGTTCTGAGAAGCTCTTAAGGAACATATTCCAGCGGCAAATGCATTCTACTGGGATTGCAGGTAGAGAGCTGGGTCCTAAATTATAGAGAATTAAGTCCTGGGAATCTGTCATTTCTCTAATGCCAGTGTCTAAGGAATATTATGGATAATTATTTCTAAAGAGAAAACTTCAGGCCACAATGTGGTTACATGTTACACAGGTACATAAATAGACAGGTGCAGATAACTGCAGTATTTTTTTTTCTCTTTCTCCTCTTCTATCCCCTCATTCTTGCTCTTATCCAGTCATCTCTTTGCCACATCCTTGTAGGTTAAGCAAAGAAAATCCAGAAAGTAAGTGGATAAGTAAGTTCCTTGGTGACTTTCCATCTGTTTTTCGAAACAATGCATACACTCTCCCAGCTTATCCACCTCCTTCATTTACTCAGAACCTTTATTAAGTCTGAGAGGCTTATCATATTGCAAAGTCTTTGCTACTTGTTATTGGGTGAATAAATTTAGAAGACTAATATTCTAATACTGCGAAAATATAAAACAGCAGAGGAAAAGAATAAGGGAGAACTTTTATGCATTAATATGGATGGAACTCTAAGTCACATCTTTCAACCAAGTACCGACAGTTTTAACTAATATGTTAACACCCTCACACAAACACACATCATATCCTCCCCAGCTACAGAAACACACATATGTCTTACTGGTACCTAAATAGATGTAAACATTAGAAAAAGAAAATGACTATCTGGTGATAGCAAGATTCAAATTTCATAGGTGCAGGATGCTGAAAGAGGAGTTTCTTCCTGTCTGTAAAGTTTTTATTGTTGATTTTTTACAAGCAGAATGTATCTATTGCCTTACTTGAGTAATTTACAAAATAAACAGAAGAAAGTGAGAAAGGGATGAAGAGAAAGAAAGAGAAAGAGTAAGTCTTTTGATCCATTCAGAATATTTTTTAAAAAACCCATAATTATGCAGTGACCTGGTTTACAATAGATGGTCAAAAGATTTCTGCTGAAATGGTAAATAAATGACAGCTTTAAAAGACATATGCCTTTAGTCTTACAGCGATGTTGTTATTGGAAATTTAATGAGGCAGAATAATCTTATTAGGGAATTAACTGTCTCATTTTTCTGCTGTAGGCGTCTTATAAATAATAAAATGTATGTTGCATCTATATTCAAAGAAGGCATAGAAAGCTTTGAATCTTTGAGTTTCCTTTGCCAATGAAAACCTTTTGATTCTAAATCCTATCAGGACCATAATTCCCTTAAAAGTATCTTTATACGCCTCTGTCCTATTCTGATTGAAATTTATAGATAATGTAAACCACCTAAACATTTATTTTTTTTTTTTCCCTTTTTATTTATTTTTTTTTTCAGCGTAACAGTATTCATTCTTTTTGCACAACACCCAGTGCTCCATGCAAAACGTGCCCTCCCCATCACCCACCACCTGTTCCCCCAACCTCCCACCCCTGACCCTTCAAAACCCTCAGGTTGTTTTTCAGAGTCCATAGTCTCTTATGGTTCGCCTCCCCTCCCCAATGTCCATAGCCCGCTCCCCCTCTCCCAATCCCACCTCCCCCCAGCAACCCCCAGTTTGTTTTGTGAGATTAAGAGTCATTTATGGTTTGTCTCCCTCCCAATCCCATCTTGTTTCATTTATTCTTCTCCTATCCCCCTACCCCCCCATGTTGCTTCTCCAAAGTCAACTCAAAATAATTGAAACAAATAGAGAAATAAAACATGTTAACTATAAAGCAATATGAAATTTAATATGTGCATATTTGCATTACTTTATTAGATGTCATGGATTAATTAGTGGTTAAAACCATGCATGGAAATGCAAACTAACGCAAGTGCAGTGGTTACACAAATGCTTTAGGAAGTGTTGTCCTTGGAGATATGGTAAATGACAGAAAAGTTCTGAACAAAACAATATACAGTCTTCCATCAATATCCATACATGAAGTTTGGATGCTTCAAGAAATTGTTTTTATACAACAATCTTGAAAAATTAGTTTGTGTTCATTTGTAATATGGGGTTAGATTATATGATCATGTATCTATATTGGAGTTTTCACCTAAATGAATACCTACCAAGACACTTGAAAGTCATAAGCATGTAAAAAATTCTTCATTATGTGCAGTGAATTGCAGAATGTCTGGTATAGTCCTTTTCTGTTAAATGCAATTCTCTAAACTATCAACATGGCCATGAGAAACATACCAACCAATCAATGTTCCCGAGGTGTATCATCCTCATTAATAGCCCCTGGCTTAGACCCTTGGAAGTGATTACCTTGCCCTAGGTGGAAAGTAGTCTGATGGAAGTGGCTTCTCAAAGACAAGAGAGGGTAAGGGGACTAGGATACAGCTAGCATGCAGCTAGGTTTAGTGAAAGCTCATGGGAATGATACTCTTTCTCTGAGCAGTAGAAATCTAGTCCCAGCTCCTATGGGGTGTATAGAAGTGGTAAAGTATTTGTGTAAATGTTTGGTAACTGTATGCACCAGTTTGGCTCAGATGGATGAATGTTAACAATGGAGCAATTTGCTTTTGAGTGGACCTTATGAACCTGAGCAAGGACCCGAGAACAGCAGACAGAATGACCGAAGAACAGATGAGAGCTTTTTCTCTGGATTCTATGAGCCCAAGTTTAGATGCTAAGAAAGTAGATTTATCCTATTTTCCTTTTTATTCACAAAATAAGGTCTGAATCAATTATAATTTTCATTTTGAAAAGCATTGAAATAAGTTAACTTTTAGTTAGAGAAGTTAGACTGAACACATGCACTTAGTCTACTCTCTTTTTTTTTTCCCATTTTATTTATTTTTTCAGCGTAACAGTATTCATTCTTTTTGCACAACACCCAGTGCTCCATGCAAAACGTGCCCTCCCCATTACCCACCACCTGTTCCCCCAACCTCCCACCCCTGACCCTTCAAAACAGACACATAGATCAGTGGAACAGAATAGAGAGCCCAGAAATCGACCCTCAACTCTATGGTCAACTAATCTTCGACAAAGCAGGAAAGAATGTCCAATGGAAAAAAGACAGCCTCTTCAATAAATGGTGCTGGGAAAATTGGACCACTTCCTTACACCACACACGAAAATAGACTCCAAATGGATGAAGGACCTCAATGTGAGAAAGGAATCCATCAAAATCCTTGAGGAGAATGCAGGCAGCAACCTCTTCGACCTCAGCCGTAGCAACATCTTCCTAGAAACAACGGCAAAGGCAAGGGAAGCAAGGGCAAAAATGAACTATTGGGATTTCATCAAGATCAAAAGCTTTTGCACAGCAAAGGAAACAGTTAACAAAACCAAAAGACAACTGACAGAATGGGAGAAGATATTTGCAAACGACATATCAGATAAAGGGCTAGTATCCAAAATCTATAAGGAACTTAGCAAACTCAACACCCAAAGAACAAACAATCCAATCAAGAAACGGGCAGAGGACATGAACAGACATTTCTGCAAAGAAGACATCCAGATGGCCAACAGACACATGAAAAAGTGCTCCACGTCACTCGGCATCAGGGAAATACAAATCAAAACCACAATGAGTCTACTCTCTTTTGATACCCACAGCCACAACAACAAAAAGTAAATTTAAAAATGAGAGGGAAAATAATCAACTCTTGAAAATATAAAGTAGTAGTTAATTAACAAAAGTAGTCCTAACCTAGAAGTGGGGATGCAAAGAGGCAACTCTCTCTCTCTCTTTCTCTCTCTCTCTCTCTCTATATATATATATGTACATATATATATATATTTTTTTTTTTTTTTCTGGAAAGGAAAGTATTTCTTGAAATAAATATTGAGGGGTGCCTGGGAGGCTCAATGGGTTAAAGCCTCTGCCTTCAGCTCAGGTCATGATCCCAGGGTCTTGGGATCGAGCCCCGCATCAGGGTCTCTGCTCAGCAGGTAGCCTGCTTCCCTTCCTGCCTCTCTGCCTACTTGTGATCTTTGTCTGTCAAATAAATAAATAAAATCTTTAATAAATAAATAAATGAACATTGGGCCAAACAATACGGTAATTGGTTTAAGTCTATGTCTTAATCTGCTTAGGCTGCCAGAACAAAATATAATAGACTAAGTAATATAAACAATCAAAACTTACTTTATCACAGTTCTGGAGACAAAAAGTCCAAGGGCAAGGTGTAGCAGGATCAGTGTCTGGTGATAGCTCTCTCCCTGGGTTGCAGACAGTGGTCTTCTCCCTGTGTCCTTACAGCAGAAGGGGTGGGAGAGAGAGAGAGAAAGCAAAACCTACCTAGAGAATTCCGGGAAAGATTTGAATGTATTAAAAAAAAGTTGTTTTTTTTTTTTTTAACTTAAGCAGTATTTGCAGATAAATTGATAATACCTATATTAGAATCAAAGTTGTTATTTTAAAATCAATTAATCTATATATTAACCCATCAAATATGTACTGACTGCATTAGACTTTGTTACACTATAAAAGAAATCATTTTCAGAAGTTTAAGTTATATTCATTTCTGATTAAAAATTATTTCAATGTTCTAATTCCTCATTTTACTTAAACTAATCATTTTAAAAACTCTAATCATCTTTACTTTTTTATTTTTTATGTCAAATCTGACTCGCTTTATTTTTTTTTGTTTCAAGTTTTTATTTAAATTGCAGTTAATTAACATGCAGTGTAAGATTACTTTCAGGAATAGAACTCAGGGATTCAGCACTTACATATGACATCCTGTGCTCATCACCATTGCCCTCCTTAATCCCCATCACCCATTTAACCTACCCCTACCTCCCCACCAGCAACCCCCAGTTTGTTTGCTCTCTGGTAGTTTGTCTGTTTTATTGTTATGCCTCTTTCTTTTTTCTCCCCCACGTTTATCTGTTTTGTTTCTTAAATTCCACATATTAGTGAAAGGAACAACATGGTTGGAGATAGAGCATATTACGCTCAGCAAAATAAGTCAATCCAAGCATCTTCTTTACATTTTAGAAATGGGATAGTAATTCATTTCCTTGGATTACTGTAGGCATTAAACTAAGTAAAATATTGTGCAAAATTGCCAAATTGCCAAACAAGTATTTGTTCCTTCATTTTCCTTCTCATGGCTTACACTATATGTAACTTGTCATTTCTTTCTTGAATTTACAAAGCATCTCTTATGAACATATTCACCTTTAATAAAGCAGACTTTTATTCCCTATTATTCTTATATATTCTTTACCATATATATCCAGACAGATACCTATTTAGAGATAATTTAATGAGCTTTGACTTCTTGTAACTATAAATATTAAAACTGATAACATTGTTCAAAACTACTGTCCAAAAAATTTTTATTGATATTGATATGAACTGATTTTTTTAAAATAATGAATAATATAGTTTCCTTAAGGATTTGAAATATAATTTTATTTAAGACAAATATATTTTTATGCAACATTTTTGGAACACATGTTTTATACAAAGCATATCTGCATATAAATTCAGAACATAATTGTAAATTCTAATTGCTTGGGATTTATTATGAAATATCTATGAATTGAACTAAAATATAGAAAATTTCTACTGAGCAGAAGTGGTAGAGTATCTTTCTAAACATTAATTGGAAAATTACTTTCTGAAATTAATCAATATGGCTCTGGACCATAATTTGAAATGAGATTAAAATCAAAGGTACAAGCCCTTATGTTAATTAAATAATTCTTGGAAGGCTTGGGGTGGAAAGCTGGTTTTAAGCTCTGTTAATCTGATTAGATTCCAAACAATATGATAAATGTGACCTACTTGGATTTTGCAATCAGTAGAGTTCCAACTCTTGTCATGATACCATGATTTTTTGAGTATTTGTATTTCTTTGGTGTCTCTACTGTTATACTTAAATCTGTTAATAAAGGTTGTGTTATATATTAATAGGGAAAGAGAAAGAACATTTCTGAAACTTCATTCAGTTGGTGGGGCAATTAAAGATACATCTAAAAAAATTCCTTATAGAAAATGTTTAAAGACTAGAAACCTTAATTAATTAAGTTTCTTCTTACATCGTAAGAATTACTTTAATACATTCACAAAGACTAAGTGCGGGTCTTCCTTACTTTGGGCCAAACTGTATTTCTGACAAGCTCTGTATAAATCATACCTTATCTTCTTGCTGAACTACAAAACAAATTCCCAGAGGTTTTAACAATGCATGCAATGTACTCTTAGAGGGCTGTAGTTTTTAAGAGTTCTTATTGAGTTCTTCTATTGCACCAAGCAGAGACCTAGGTCACAGACATCAAAAATCAATTGTGACTTATTTAAGCAGAAAAAGAGTTTATTATAAGCATGTTGGTTAGTGCCAAGAAATGCAGAAGCCTGGAAAATCAGCCTCAGAAAATGATCAGGAAAAAATGAAAACTGAAGAGCAGCTAGGCTCAGAGCCCAGAACTAGTCCATCAAGATGGCTCTTGCCACAGCTTGTCCTGATACCCTATGAACTGGATGTTTCTGCTTCTGACGCCAGCTGCCTCAAATCCTTGCTTCAATAGCTTGTGATTCAGTTTGGGGTAGGTCAAAAATTTGTCAAATGCATACATTTTAGGGGCAACAAAAGCCAGGGAAAAGAATGTCTGGCTTCTGTAGTGGAATTGGGGCTTCTGTAGTAGGAGACTGCTTTCTGTATCGTACCAACATTTTCTTCATAGGATAGTTCCTACTAAATACTGGTAACCATGAAAAGTATTCATACTGTCTTGTTCCCAGCATATGAGATTATCAATGATTAATTTATTAATTAACGTTATGTCCCAAGGGAGCATAATAAAATGAAAACCTATCATTGCTATTACCTAAAAACTTATTTTCATGTGAATAATCTCACTTTTAATTCAATTATTGTTTTGATATTTTTCCATTCTTCATTTGTTTAATGAGTGCTACATCTGTACTATTCAATATCACTGCTATGAGAAAAAGTGGTTCTGTTCTGACTTTGTCAGCCTCTCTCTCAAGGTGGCAATCTACCCACATATAAGCCCGGATAATTAAATTCATATTGTATTAAGAACCCCACAGTTCCTGCTGCTGCTTAACCATGTGGTTCTAGGGGCTGTCTTAGCTCTGGATAGCCTAGATCTGGTTTACAATGATCTGCTCTCCTTGACCCTGTGGATCAACCTCAACTACTCACCAAAGTTGGGTCAGTAAGAATTGTAGATTTGTTTCCTCACAGAACTGAGGGAGAGAAAGCTCTTCATTAGACTATGAGGTCTGGGCCCTGTCAGTGATGACTGTGGATCCTGTCAAGGGGTCTGAAGCGTAACAGAACACAGGCATGCATGAAGTGTGTTTTCCAGAGGAAGGCAGACATGACAGATGGATAGAGTAAGACTTGGTGGCATCCTAATCTATTCATTCCTCTCCTTACAGTTTAGTTTTCCAACATTTCTTCTATTACAAGTAATACTCTCACATTCTTCCAATAAATTAACCTTCTTGCCAAAACATGTTCTATTGATTTTCTGTCACCTGTAACTCAAATTGCTATGACTACTACTGATATTGAAAAACAACTCAAAGCACCTGCTTTACTGAAGATTTTATATAGAAAATCTCATTTCTCCATCTTTCTTTTTCTTTTTGGGAGAAATCATTCCACTTTGCTCCCCAGCCAGGGCTAGTATATAGCAGAGAATTTTTGAGTTTCTTTCCCCTCTTTATCTATCCCAAGAAAAGAAATCTGGTAAGAACATGATGATTTGATCAATATTATCTAAAGGTGTGTTTACTGTTTCTCTCCTCCCTCCTCCCTCCCTTTTTCCTTCCTCTTTCCCTCCCTCACTTCTTTCCTTCCTTCCTTTTCTGTTTTCCTCTAGCATGAACTACATATGCATCACAGCACAAATCATTCCTTCCTTCCTCCCTTTCTCCCTTCCTTCCTCACTTCTTTGTCTGTCTGCCTCTCTCTCTCTACTCCCTCATCCCAGTGTCTTGAATCTATATAAGAATCAAAGCCCACCCCCTCTACTTTTTCCATGTTGATAGTTACATTGCACATGTTGAGGTTGGTATTTCTCTAGTTTTATCTTTTTCCAGTGATTAAGTTAGTGAGGTTGGCTGGGTTCTGTGTGGTTCATGGAATCTGCTTTGTGGAATTCATTCCTGTCATAAGTAGGTTAAAAGGCAAAATTTAGTATGGAGGGAAATTCTCGGTTGTTTTAGGTCTCAGCTATGTTTCCTACTCCAGTCTTACAGCAAAATCTTTCCCTTTTAAAATATTAAGACTCCAGTGATAGAGCTCACACCCTGGTCCTCATTAGGTTTCTTGAGTCTTATCTTTAAGGTTTAAAGCTTAGGACCAGATGAATAGAGGCTCAATAAATTGGCATTTATCGTGGAATAACAATGTTAAAGGATGATCTTTATTATCAGTTTAATATAAGCCCACATATATTCAGCACTTTGTTCTGTGTTATGATGTATTCTTCTCCATTGGGAATCATATATTGTCTGGCTAATAAGAAAAGAAAAATAATCTATTTTTATTCCATATCATATTTGTAAGAACAGGTCATTTATTTATTCACTCACTCAAAAGTAATTCAACAGATGTTTTCAAAACAACAACTGTAATATCAGGACCTTTGTACAGTGTTAGGAAACAGAAAAACATATATTCCTGCCCTCAATGTGTTTAGGAGAGTGGTGTATCAACTTTGATCAGAGATATTTCTTCTTTATCAGGTCTTTGTTTTTTTTTGTTTGTTTGTTTAGAATACTGGGAAAGTGTATTTTCCTCAGAAGTGTGAAAATGTCTACTTCAGATAGCAAGTTTCTATTGGTACAAAACCCTGAATGGTCTTTTAAAATATCTTATATTGATGGGTGCCTAAGTGGCTTCCTAGATGAGGCATTCAACCCTTGATTTCCCCTCAGGTCATGATCTGAGGTTGTGAGATCAAGCCTTGCATTGGGCTCTGCACAGAGGGGCAAATCTACTTGAGATTCTCTCTCTCTCTCCTTTTGTCTCTCCCTTCCTCTCTAAAATAAAAAAAAATCTTTTTAAAAATGTGTTTAAAATATTTTATGTTAGAAGGACTGACTTGAATTCCTTTTTTCTAGCATGAACTAGATACGTATCACTGCACAAATCCTTTAAACTTTATGGGTTTTGATTCTTCTCATCCATAAAATGGGAGTACATTTTCTCATGCAGATTAAGTAAGATATGACAGTATGTCAGTATAGGCACTCTTGCTGTGTAGAATCATGTGCAATAGTGGAGACTGTGAGCCTAAGCCATGCATTCTCAGTGGGATGATCTCTTCCACAAGTGGTAAAAACATTTGTTCTCGAGAAAAAAAAAAATCAAAATCCATTTTATGGATGATACATAAATATACATATATTACATAAAAACGTACATAGCTTACTTGTGTTAGGATTTTGTGAGAAGGTGACAAAGAAAATAATGTTATTAAGAATTCTTTTGACTGATTAAAAAAAAATGTGTTGAGAAACACTGACCTGGCCATAATACAGTTTTCTCATCTAAATGCCTATAAGGACATAGAAATATCACTTCTATAGATTCTATTTCTAATATTTGTTGTGTATAATCAAAATTTTCTTACCCTACTTCATAGGGTTATCATGAAGGTCAAATGAATCTATCTCTGTGCAAATACTTTGAAGTGTATGGATTATTGATGTCATTAGTGACACTTTGCCATCATGACTATAAATAAGATTCAGTTGCTAAAGAGAAAATAAACAAGAGTCTTATATTTGGGAACATTCAAATTCTATTTTGTAAATGAGAACTCGTTTACAAAGGGAAGTGATAATAGCAACAACTTTGAAATGTGGTTCTTCTGCTTGACAGATTCAGGCATATTACTAAGTTCATTTTGCAAAAAGCTTGCCTGTTTCTCAGTTTAGGAAAATAGTAAAGAAAGTAACTTTCTCTTCCCAGAAGAACATCACTTCTTATCTCTCAAGTTTGGTGCCCTACCCTCCACTCCTCAAATCAGACACATTGTCTTTTAACTATGAAATATATCGTGTCATCTAGAATAGTTTGAACACTTATCTCCTTTCTTCTCTATCCCAGTGAATCTTATTTCCTTTATTTATTTACTCTCCATTCAAAAATATGCCCTGAAGCCCAATAATGAACTGGGTGCTGTCCTAGGTACTGAATGTACATTAGTAAACAAAGCAGAAAAAATTTCTAAGAGCATGATGCTGACATTGTTATATTTTATTGTATACCAGTGCTGCTGGAAAATAGAAACAATAAGAAATCTTCTCACCTTTTTGTGCTCTGGAAAGAACTTTATCCTTCCCATATGATTTACATAAGATTCATAGTTGCCCACCCTCCTTTTTTTTACATATGACAAGGCAGACACAAGCCCTTGAAATTCACATGCTTTGGTTCATAAATGTTAGTTGAACTGCTACCCACTGGCCAACCTGGACAAAACATCTGCTGTATATTAACTTGACCAAACTTGAGTTAAGCTTCTCTCTTTCCCCCAGGCACCTGCACTTAGGAGCCCTCCCCACCACTGCACTCAGCCTGAACCAGCATACAACTCCACTTTAAGGTTCCCCCTGAGAATAGCTGACCTCATAATAAAATAGTCTCTGATCTACTGTCCTATCAAACAACACTTTCATCCTACTCACTGGTACTCAGTTCTTTCTAGCTTTGTTTACTACTCCCTGTAAAAGAAAAGTCCTTCTCTGACTAACCTTTGAGATGCTGCAATTCTCACGGGCAGAGTGTTCTTGCTGAAATAGCCCCTTTTTCCATTGCAATGGTCTCTTTTCCTACTCTTGCAATAATGAATTTTATTAAGTCTCTCCTTATCTAAACCTGGACTTGTTTTTTACTTGTTAGTGCTCATGTACAAATAGATAATAATTATTATATGTGACTATCTTATACTGGGCATATTCACAATGTTCCTCTTAAACTGAGAGAATTGGCTTAGTATTACATTCTAGCTTTTTTTCTAGTATCCATTCCTGATAGGTGGCACTCAGGCATTTGATCTAGATGGGAAACAGTTCAAGTTTTATCTCATGGACCAACATTACTCATGATGACTTTTGGAAACCCAGTACTGAAAAGAATTCCAATGCAGGATGCATTCTCAGGAAGAAATAATGTTCTATCAGTAATTTGTGGATGCGGCTAGTAGATATAGATTCACATGTAATTCCTACATGTCATCCTCCTTAAGCCTCTACCCACATTTTCCCAGATTTTTTTGTTTTGTTTTGTTTTAATGGCACGTTCATCTCATTTTTTGGTTCTCATTGCCTAAACCCATGGACTTTTCCCTACTGGATCTATTAACTGCCTTAACTTGCCAGTAAGAATTATTCTCTCTCTTTCTCTCAGTCATTCCCCTTAAATTATCTGAGGTCCATATTGCCTTGTCCATTTTTCTGCATATGTAATAGATAATGAATGAAATATGGCTTTTCTCCTCTGGAACGGATAAGCCAAAATCAAAAAGAACTTCTTGACACACGACATAACTCTCACTTTTAAGCAACTTGAAGATCACTTTAGTTATAATCAACGATTAACACCTTTACTATTCTTTTGAGCTAAATTTTATAGTTACCTAAAAGCCCTGAGGTGGTAACACAGAGCTAAAACACTGCTGACTTTAAATTTGGAGATTACAAACTGCAATCCATACATAAAAAACATGTTTGTGTTAAAGCCAGTGGGAGTGAAAAAGAAAAATTGATGTGGCAGGAATGAAAGTACGGAGGGGGGACATTTTGAGTAATCATTTGCAGAAAAAGAGCTGTGGTTTGGGTCTGCTTTTTAGTTTTTCCTCTTGCATTTTTTTGGAGTTATTTTTTCTGAGAAAATGAACCATATGAATATAAACTAACATTTACAAAGGAGATAGAATGATTTCATATTCCCTGAAAATGTTCCCGTGTTTCATGTTTCATCTATCTGTATGTTTTGAAGATAAGCAAGATGCAATATGGTATTAAATACAGACTAAACGAGTGCCGTGAACAAACGGCCTAGTTAGGACATAATTCCTTTTCCTTTAATAAAGGTAAAGGTCGATGTTTTACCATTTTTCTCTGAGGGGCACATGTGTCTCCCGGGGACCTCTCTTCCATTCCGGATCTCACCTTCCTTCAACATGAAAAATGCAATGACAATAATAAAACTTTTTTTTTCTTTTTTGCAAAACATCTGCTAATATAATATAAACAGGCCAAAGGACTGTGCGGAAGAGAAAAAAATCTGGCATCACGGCCACATCAGCTGGCCCAGATTTCCGCCAGGCTCCTGCCCCAGAGGTGTGGAGAACCCGGGGACACTAATTCTGACCCAGCATTCTGTGAGCATGCTGGTGTTCACCACACAACAAGGAACAGCTGCAGGGAGCAGGATGTGAAATGAGATACGGGCTTATGTCAGAGTCATTAAGCTTTTCTGATAAATCGGCTGCAAATTAATTGGTGGTTCCACTAATTAATTTATTTGGGTTGCTGAAATCCTCAGCCCTCACTGTGGCCGTTAGCCAGGCGGAGCTATCCCTCTACATGGGGAGTTTTGTTTTTTTTTCCCCCACCCAGAGAATTTGTTGGTAGGGCTTTTCAAGACACATCAGCAACGAAAGTATTAAGTGATTCAAAACACTTTTAATGTCTAGAAGTAGTTGACTGGTGATGTTTGGAATCAGAAGAGTAATCAGACTGCAAAAGCTTATAAGTTTCTATTGGATGGCATGTAGAATGCCCAAAAGGCCATCAGCGAACCTGCATGGTAATGTCATTGTTGTAACTGACTAAGTATGCATCTCTGGCTTAACAGAAAAGCCAGACCATTGAAATGGCAGGATCAAAAGAAGCATGTAGATAAATGTGTTCATCTGTTTCAGGAATGACTTCTGATATCTATACCAATACTTATATCTATATCTATATCTATATCTATATCTATATATATATATATATATATGCACATATATAGGTATACGTGTGTATGTTTTTCTTAAAATGAGATCTCACCTTAATAAAAAGAAGTATTTCTATCCAGTATGTGTCAGTGTGTCTCACTGGATTTTAATTGTATCAAAGATCATAAAAATACTCATAATTTTATGAATATAACCAAATATCTCTTATATATACTTGTTTAAAATAAATATAATTATAAGCACATAGTATAAAATGTATTTCCTGGGGCTCCTGGGTGGCTCAGAGGGTTAAAGCCTCTACCTTCTGCTCAGGTCATGATTCCAGGGTCCCAGGATCGAGCCCCCCATCAGGCTTTCTGCTCAGCGGGGAACCTCTCTCTCTCTGCCTGTCTCTCTGCCTAGTTGTGATTTCTCTCTGTCAAATAAATAAAATATATTTTAAAAAATCTATTTCTGTTATTTCCCTTTTTGTCTTTATAATTTAATTAGAGAGAAAAAATATATTTTCCTCAAAAGTATCAAGTGCAGAAATATATGAAACAGAAAAAAAATCCTGACACTCCCCCTTTCACATGGATAACCAAAATGAACATGTTTTATTAAATGAATATAAAAATGTCATATATATTATATATATATATTTGAGTGTGTATATATATTCATATGTTACAGACTCTGCTTTTTTTAACCTAGTGTATTTTAATCATCTTTCTTTATAGTTGATTTAGTTATCTTTCTTTTTTAATGGTTTTATAATGCTTCATTTTTTAGATAACCATACGATTTTTAATTTGAGATCATAAATGGGCATTTAGGTAGTTTTCAGCTTTTCACTATTACAAGCAATTCTTCCTTGATAATCTTAGTACATATCATTTTCTCTATGTGCTTGTTATTTCTTTGAATGAATTGCTAGTAGTGGCATGTTCTGCCAAAAGATATGTACATAATTAATTTGAAGGTTGAGTAATCAACGGATAGTTTTAACTAATTAAAAAACAAAAGTAGAATAAAGCAAAATTAGTTAAAATAGGGAAAAATAATGCTTTGTAATAAAACTTACACCTCTCACCCTGCTTTTATATAGACTCTTATTTTATTACTTACAATTAATCTTTACTGAATACTGAGTTTCCTTAAGGACATAGAAGTTATATCTGAATGTGGATATGTTGTATATGTCACAGAGGATGGGAAGGGTGACCTCTAACTAAAGGTTTTGAATTATAAGGCACACAAATGGAGTGATTGGGGAAATTAAATATATTTCCAATGCCTGAATTATTGCCCTCATTTCTACAAGCATTTAGCTAACAAGAAATAAGTTATTTTAAACAAAGACCAAATTTGGCTAAAGTCAGCTATAAAAAGAATAACTAAAAGGAGTCTATCTACACTTGCAAATAACTAATTTTGAATAAAAGTTGTATCCTTGCAATAGAATTAATAACTTTTTTGGAAGAAATGAACAGACACAGAAGCACACTTGCTGTATGTCCTAGCATGACCAACCAGTCTGTCACTGACTAGCCAGTACCCACTCTCTTATTTGTAGGGTTTTTTTTAAAATTGAAGCATAATTGACATACAATGTTATATTAATTTCTGGTGTAGGACATAGTGATTCAATAATTTTATGCATTACTTAATGTTCACCACAGTAAATGACATCACCATGTGTTACCATACAACATTATTACAGTATTATTGACTGTATTCCCTATGCTGTGTTTTTTATCTTTATGAGTAATTTTTTTTATAACTAGATGTTTGTACCTCTTACTTCCCTCTATTTTGCCCATTTCCCCACCAACCTCCCCTCTGGCAACCATCAGTTTGTTCTCTTTTAAGAATCTGTTTTGTTTTTTGTTTTTTTAGATTCCACATATAAATGTGATCATGCGGCTTTTGTCTTTCTCTTGTCTGACTTATTTCACTAGCATCATACACTCTAGGTTCATCCATGTTTTCATAAATGGCAAATTCTCGTTTTTTTATGGCTGGATAATATACCATTGTACACATATATACATGACATCTTTATTCATTCATCTGTTAATGGACATTTGGGTTACTTTCATATTTTGGCTATTGTAAATAATGCTGCAGTAAATGTAGAAGTGTGTATATCCTTTCAAATTTTTAGTATTTTTGTTTTCTTTGGCTAAATACTCAGTGGTGGATACACTGGATCATAGGGCAGATCTATTTTTAATTTTTTAAGGAAGCTCTATATTGTTTTCTTCAGTAAATGCACCAGTTTGCATTCTCACCAACAGTGCATGAGGGTTTCCATTTCTCCACATCTTCACCAACACTTGTTTCTTGTCTTTTTGATACTGGCCATTCTGACCGATGTGAGGTGTTATCTCATTGAGGTCTTGATTTGATTTTCCCTGATGATTAGTGACATTGAGCACCTTTCTCTGTGTCTGTTGGCCACTTGTATATTGTCTTTGAAAAAAATTCCTACTCAGATCCCCTATTTGTTTTTTTTTTTTTAAGATTTTGTTTATTTACTTGACAGAGATCACAGGTAGGCAGAGAGGCAGGTGGAGGGGTGGTGGGAAGCAGGCTCCCTGTTGAGCAGAGAGCCAGATGTAGGGCTCCATCCCAGGGCCCTGAGACCATGACCTGAGCTGAAGGCAGAGGCTTAACCCACTGAGCCACCACTGAGCCACCCAGGCACCCCCCCAACCCCGACCATTTTTATTCAACTTGAGGTGCTTTTTGTTTTATTTTTATTTTTCCTTTTTTTGGTGTTAGGTATATCAGTTCTTTTTATAGTTTGGATACTAACCCCTTATTGGATATATCATTTGCAAGTATCTTCTCCCATTCAGTAGGTTGTCTTTTAGTTTTGTTGATTATTTCCTCTGCTGTGCAGAAGCTTTTTATTTTGATGTAGTCCCAATAGTTTATTTTTGCTTTTGTTTCCCTTGCCTGAGGAGACATATCCATAAATATGTTACTAAGGCTGATATCCAAGAAATTAGTGTCTTTGTTCTTTTAGTAGTTTTATGTTTTCATGTCCCCCATTTAGGTCTTTAATCATTTTGAGTTTGTTTTTGAACATGTTGTAAGAAAATGGCTTGGTTCATTCTTTCGCATATAGCTGACCAGTGTTCCTGACACCATTTATTGAAAAGATTGTCTTTTCTCCATTGCATAGTCTTGCTTCCTTTGTCAAAGATTAACTGACCACATGGGTGTGGGTTTATTTCTGAGCACTCTATCCTGTTTCATTGATGCATATCTATTCTGTGCCAGTACCAAACAGTTTCGCTTACTATAGCTTTGTAGAATATCTTCACACCTGGAACTGTAATACCACCAGCTTTATTTTTCTTAATATTGCTTTGGCTATTGGGATCTTATGTGGTTCCATACAAATTTAGATTATTTGTTCTAGTTCTGTGAAAAATGTTGTTGGTATCATGGTAGGGATTGCCTTGAATGTATAGATTGCTTTGGGCACTGTAGTCATGATATTAACTCTTCTAATTCACAAGCATGGGATATATTTCCATTTTTTATGTCATCTTCAATTTCTTTCATCAGTATCTTATAGTTTTTAGAGTACAGGTCTTTCACCATCTTGGTTAAATTTATTCCTAGGTATTTTATTATTTTTGGTCCAATTATAAATGGAATTGTTTTCTTAGTTTCTCCTTCTGCTAATTTATTATTACTGTATAGAAATGCAACTATTTCTGCATATTAATTTTCTACCCTGCAACTTTACTGAATTCATGTAATTTTTGGTGGAGTCTTTAGGGTTTTCTATATATAGTATCAGGTCATCTGCAAACAGCATCAGTTTTATTCTTCCTTACCAATTTGGATGTCTTTATTTCTTTTTCTTGTTTATTTGCTGCAACTAGGACTTCCAATACTATGTTGAATACAACTTACAATACAATACAACAAAAACATACAATATTATGTTGAATGTTGAGTAAAAGTAGCAAGAGTGGACACTCTTGCCTTTTGATCTGAGAGAAAAATCTTCCAGTGTTTTTGCCACTGAGTATGATGCTAGCTGTGGGTTTTTCATATATGGCTTTATTTTTTTGAGTTATATTCTCTCTAAATCCATTATATTGAGAATTTTTGTCATGAGTAGATGTTGTATTGTGTCTAATGCTTTTTCTGCATTATTGAGATGATTATAGAGATTTTATCCTTTCTCTCATTAATGTGATGAATCACACTGATTGATTTTTGAATGCTGAACCACCCCTGCATCCCTGGAATAAATCCCACTTGATTGTAGCCAGTGCTTTTATTTAATGTACTGTTGAGTTCAGTTTGCTAATATTTTTGTAGAGGATTTCTGCATCTGTGTGCATCAGAAATATTGCCCTGTAGTTTTTTGTTTTATTTTGTTTTGTTTTGTAGTGCCTTTGTTTTGGTATCATGGTGATGTGGGATGAAAGAATGAATTTGGAAGTTTTTCTTCCTCTTTTATTTTTCAGAACAGTTTGAGAGGAATAAATGCTAATGCTAATTCTTACAATGTTTAGTAGAAATTACCTGTAAAGCCATCTGGTCCTTGGATTTTGTTTTTTGCAGGTTTTTTTGTTTTCTCCCCAATTTAATTTCATTACTAGCATTCAGTTTGTTCAGATTTTCTATTTCTTTCTGATATAGTTTTGGAAGATTTTATGTGTGTAGGAATTTATCCATCTCTTCTAAGTTGTCCAATTTATTGGCATATGATTTTTCATAATAAGTGGACACAGAAGTACACTTGCCTTATTTCTTAAAATTAGTAACCAGCCCATCACTGTCTTATTTGTGCAACAAAGTGTTCCTTTCATACCATTGTAAATTTTGTAGTAAAATGTTGAGAATATTCTGTTCATAACCTGTGTCAGTAAGATGTAGCTTAGTGAAGCTTTTTTGTAATTATTTTCAAGATCAAAACAACCAGAGAAGAATTTAATGCCTTTTTTTTTTTCTTTTTGGATTGAGAAAGAACCTTTCTGTCACTATGTTCTTTGTCCTTCCTTTGTTCTCCATAGCTAGTTACTGGACACCAGCCATCAACAAGCAAATTGACTAATTATTCCCAAATCAGGAGGCACATACACTTTTATAGAAGGGTTGCAAGTTTACTGCTCTATTCCCTAATCAAAGGCAGCTGGATGAAATTTTCCCAGGGGATATTAACTCCTAAATTTTCCAAAGTAGCTCCTGGAGACTTGGACAATTAGCTTCTACATTTTTAAAGCAGTGCATTGTTTTGAACCTCATCTGTTATTTAAATGATATAAAGCTCTATGTCCTTGTGTTAAGGGTTGATAAATGTGAAGGAGTATCTGAAATAATTTCTTGTTTATAGACTTTTACTGAAATTCCAGCATATGGATCACAAAAAAAAAAGGTGTTCTTCTCTTCCTAGTAACTTAAGTTATATGGCAAAAATTTCTGTTTACCTGACATAGCTCTTAGGTTCTGTGCTCAAAAATCTTAACATCATAAAAATTGTGTCATGTTGTAATTACTTTGAAATCACATGGTACCATATTCAAATTTCAGTTCTGTGAGTTATTAGTTAAGCAGTCTTGAGCAAATTATCCTAACTTCTCTGTTTCCTTATTCATATAATTTGTGCTTGGGACTGTGAGATACCTTGAAGGGAAAATTTAGTCTTTAATATTAGACATAAATAATAATCTTAGTTTGGAAATTGAGCTCAAACAATTAATAAATTTGCCTAAAGTTGTTTATCATTTTCATTAAGAAATAAAATTAAATTGTTTCATATGAGTTGTAACTTGTAAAGTACACAATATATCTTCAGATAAATGATTTTAATTACACAATACATCAAATTCTCATTTCAGCATTTTATAAGAAATAATTTTGAATAGTAGTCAGTCATTCTGAATTTAACCTTTTTATTTTGTATTGTTGGCATTCGTCACTTATTGAGCTTAACACAATGCCTTTGTATATAATTATAAAATATGTAACTTTTTTAAGCATTGTTATAAGCAGGCACCCTGTGCTTCACATTTATTAACTCACTTTTGTGAGGTTAGCTACCATTACTCTTTTTGTTTTCCAGATGAAAAAAATTGAGGAACTTGGAACTTTGAAACTTATCCTAATTTAAGTTAATATATGTCAAAGTCAAGATTTGTTCACAGGACAGATTCTCTCCTTAGCATATGCCCTTAATGAACATGGTGTATTGCCTATTATTTATCCCTGAATTTTAGAGAATTGTATTTTTTTAGCATATTAGAAGACTTCATTTTCTACCAGTAATACATTTTCCACAGATTTTAACCTGCCTATTTGTGTTGGAAATGTCAATTTTTGTGTTCTATTTAATCTAAGAAATGAATCAAACAAGGATTCTCAATTGAATTGTATTATTATTAGGTAGTTTTTGTTTTTGTTTTTGTTGTTTTTTGTTTGTTTGTTTTAAATTTGGAAACAAATCCTTTAAAATATTTGAAACAACTTTATAAAATAATTCATCTTTTTTCTCAAGATAGGATTTCAACAAGTAAATTCCAAGAAGTACCAACATTAGTAAAGGAAGTGATTAGTGTTTCTAGGTGAAAAACTGGCCATTTTTTCAATGTGATTGGAGATTATAAAGTACAGTATCAAATTAAAGGTTTTATGTCTTGCTGCAGAGAAACCTGCTTAACTTATTCTAGGGTAACACTTTCTAAACTTAGTTGACCAGAATCCCTTTAATAAGTTAGTTTCTTGCTTCTTACTGTTCTCCAGAGAATATTTTGGGAAATGCTGATCTAAGTGACTTGTATTGACAAGGGGATTTATGTTCTTTGACACTTGGTTTGTTTTCAATTTAAACATTTTATATTTTCTTTCTATCCTGGTTTTTAAACCAATAGTTGTAATACTAGTTGGGAGTATTTAAGATAAGCACCTGCAAGCTGTTATTTGCTGACTGTGCCCCATCAGATATGCAAACACACATGGTCCAGTACATGCAAAGTGAGGGTGTTTTATGGCCTCATGATATGCACTGGCAAATAGATAAAGGAAGTTTCATGAAGTAAGGTGCTTGGAAACTGATAAAAAAAAACAAAACATGGACATTGGGGAGGGGAGGTGAACCATAAGAGACTATGGACTCTGAAAAACAACCTGAGGGTTTTGAAGGGTCAGGGGTGGGAGGTTGGGGGAACAGGTGGTGGGTAATGGGGAGGGCACGTTTTGCATGGAGCACTGGGTGTTGTGCAAAAAGAATGAATACTGTTACGCTGAAAAAATAAATAAAATGGAAAACAAAACAAAACAAAACAAAACAAAACAAAACAACACACATATTGGATACTTAAATGCTTCTGATACTGTGCATAGTCGTAGGCAAAACCACTAAAAAAGTATTTTTAAAACTATTGCACTTCTATTATCCTTTCCCCAAAAAAGATATACCAGTCAGTCTTCAGAAATATGATAGTGTTTTCTGAAAGACAGTGACCAGCCTATAACTGGTACATACAAGAAGTTCAATAAATATGTGTTGAGTCAATGAAAGGAAGAAAGAGTTAGACTGTGAAACCCAGAGATAATCTGCTTGAGCAGCTACAGAATCCACCAACAACAGGACTATCTTTATAGTCACTCAGTATGGGACAACCTATTAGTCTTTGCAGTGTTACCTGCCTGTGGAGTTTTAATCATTACTAATAACACCATCTCATTATAGGAAGCCCACTGGTATACACAGCCTGCTAGAAAAACTTACCTAATATCATTTTGCAAAAGATTTTTAGAAAGACTCATCAAGGTCTTTCATACTTGTCAAGGCATTTTCCTCATTCAATGAGATTGCCCTTATATTTCACATTGCTGATATTCTGCTTTTTGAAATTCTCTGCTTACTTTTGAGGACACTATTTTTTCCCTACTTCGTTAATTTCTCCTTTTTTTTTTTTTTAACTTCACAACAGGTGGATGTGTTCTCTCTACCCTTTTTCCTATTCCTTCCATTCTCTTTGTACCCTCCCCTGCTTCTTTCATTGTCGTAATTCTGATTCCTTACTCAAAGAAAGTGGTTTGCAAAGTTTTCTTAAGCAAAACATAATTCTACAGAATGTTGAGTCTGATATTTTTCCAACTTTTGCAGATATTTTAAACTTGAGTATCCCACTGACAATTGAACACATACCCAAGGACCTTCTCTTCCATTCCAAAGCCACCTCCTCCATTTCCATTCTCTTCTTGGAGAGGTTCTGGCCCTTTCCAAAGAATACATCTTCTTTTTAGCCTGGAGAAGTTGTTGCTCTTTCAAATTAGAAGTGACAGTCCTGGGAATTGGTTTATCCCACTGCCAACCTGCTCCCCTGATCGAGCCATCCACAGAAGTAGAATCTGTTTAAGCTGCAGCTGACCCAGTTTGAGAGACCTGAGTACTACCAGTTGCCTGTTTTCTTTTCCTTGTATAGGTAACTTCTGGAATCAATTCTTTTAAAAAACATGTCTATTCACTTAAAATGATAGTGCTTTACAGTCCTGCCATGCTTGATCTCTACCTAAAATGTTAGTAACTGTAATCAGTGGTATTTACAAAAACCTAAATTGTGTTTCCTTTTACCTAACTCAACATTTCCTTAACCCTTTCCCATACCTCTGCCTTTTAGAATTTCTGGAATCTCTTTCCATGCTCTCATCAAATTTCCTGAACTAACAAAAACATAGGGCTCCCTGAAAGATGCTACTTTTGCATTTCTTTTGAGTAAATGCTCTTTATTTTTGTACAGCTCATGAGTATAAGTGGAATTAGTGAGTACCCAGGTATACTTAGGGATCTATTACTATTACCTCTATATGTTTAAAAGTAAGAAAGAAAAGACAACTCCACTTTTATGAGAATCTTCTACAGAGTTAGACAATTTTTTTGGTCTTCATCCTTCTCTTCCATGTTAATTTGATCAGTCTTTTGTAAGTTTGGAAGACTTTGTTACTGATCTCACTGTCATCTTCCTGTTCCAAGTCCTACCATCATATTTGGTGACATCAATATTAATCTGAGGACCCATTGCATCTTGTATTACATGATGACTTCAATTCCAATGACTAGGACAACTTTAAATTAATTATCCTAATAAGGACTGTTCTAAGAGTAAAAAGGTATGCTATTCTTAACTGCACCAAGATGACATTAAACCATAACTTACTTGGGGTAAAAAATAAAATAAAAATAAAGGGGCACCTGGGTGGCTCAGTGGGTTAAAGCCTCTGCCTTCAGCTCGGGTCATGATCCCAGGGCCCTGGGATAGAGTCCCGCGTCAGGCTCTCTGCTCAGGGGGAGCCTGCTTCCTCCTCTCTCTCTCCCTGCCTGCCTCTCTGCCTACTTGTGATCACTGTCTGTCAAATAAATAAAATCTTTGAGGGAAAAAATAAAAAATAAAAATAAAATATATGTAACTCACTCAATAATTGCTTTTTTCTCTCTACTCAGTGACACACTCCAAAGACCAAGAATTGGAAATATCCAATTAAAGACAGACAGATAGATAGATAGATAGATATAGATATAGATAGATAGGTAAATGATAGATAAAAAACAATGAATAAGTTGAATATCTGATTATTACCTTGTACCTTTCTATTCATCAAAATTTGGCTTTACTTCAAGACAACTTGAATAGCATGTTGTCAGATGAAGACATCCACAATTGAATAGATCTTTTATTCATACTCCATTCCCATCATAACTTGCACTCCCATTACCCCTCTACTTTCTTTCATATGCTAAGCCTATCTGGTTTTTACTTTATACTTTCTTTCCTTGAGAATTAACTATGAATCTCTTCAAATAATTTATTGCCAATATTCTTCTTTTTTTGTTTTGTTTTGTTTTGTTTTCTTTCTGAAATACCCACATTAACCCTTGATCAAGCCTCCACTCACATTCTTTGGATTCCATTTTTCTCCAATAATCATCAGATTTAAATATACCCAGATTTCTTACATTTTAAAAAATGTCTTTTGATTCTTAACCTTCCTTAGTGACTGGCTTTCCTTTCTCCTTTCTCAGAGCTGTACTTTCTAGCTGTATATGTTTATTAAATATAATACACATCACAATAGAAATATATACATTAAATTGAAGACATTTTATAGTTAACTGCTAACTCACTTTCTTTGTCACTCTTTGGAGACTGGGATCTTCTAAGGCAACAACTAAAGATTATTTGTGTTTATTTTCCCATTATGTTTAAGTTCTTAGAATGCAGGAAGTATCAAAAAACATTATTCAGTGATTTAATACCTGATTTAATAAATATGTATTGAAGAGGTGTGATCTACTTGTGGCCATTCTTGCCTATCACATCTAACCCTGGTATTATATCCTTCTTTTAATTCTCTCTCTCTTTCTCTTTCTTTCTCTTGTCTATTGTTACTTATCTTTCATTGAGCTTAATCCCAAAGTAGTCTGAGATAAATAAAAGGACTCTAAAGTGTTCTTGTAATATAACATATTTTGGGTGATAGTCTATTTTCTTTTCTTTAGATGAACTCTGCAGAGACTTGTCAAATCCAACTTGTTCAAGTATAACTGTGGTATTATTGGCTTTATTGCAGGCAGATTATCAATCAACATTATAACAATACCATAAAAAGCATAAGAAAAGCCCTGTGTTTGTTAATCTCCATCTGCCCTAAAGGGAAGCCAGGACTTTTCAATTCCAAGGCTTCAGTTTCTAAGACTAAAGAATAGAATCTAGATGTTAATTTTCTTTAGCAGTTACCAGTATTATTCATTTTTCCTATAATTACACCCCTTTGCCTACACATAAAGTCAAAATGCAGGATGGTATTCAAGGTTCTTCACTTACCTAACCTCTTGTATATTGTATTTGAATATAGCATTATCAGCCAAGCCAAATGGGTTCTCTGAGCACCCTGAGTTCTTCCAAATATCCTGCTGAACTTGTACCTGTTATTTTTCCTCCCTGGAATATTACCTCTTAGCCCTACTGCACTCAGTTATTGCTTCTTCCAGGATCACCTGAGATATGAACTCTTCAAAGAAACGTTTAATGCAATTTCTTAGTAGAGTTATGTTTCTTTCTCTGAACTACTTATTCTATAGCTATAACATCAACATCAGAGTGATATAATTATAAGTGGGGTTTTTTTTAGTTTTTTTTTTTTTTTTAGTTTTTACAAATCTGAGATCCTGGAGGATAGATGCTATTTTATTCATTGTGGCTCTCTTAGCATAGTGCCACACAAATAGAAATTACACTGAGAAATGAAACTGTCAGTCTGCATACACAGCCTGGACCCTGAGAATTGGAACTATTTTACTATCTACATCAACCTGACTTTGTTATTATACTGTCATTATCGGTATTAGTATTATTTTTCTGAAAGCCACATGCCCAGGCAAAGAGCTTGATTTTTCCATTATAGGAATTTGCTGAAATACTCATCAAGAGACGGTTTGCACCCTAAAACTGCATGAATCATTTGCCACAGAATCTTTGCCTTGTTTCCACCAAGGAAAAACACCACGATTTTTTTTTCCAGTTCTAATCAAGTTCCCATATGAAAAGACTTGCCTTAAATCAAATTTCAAATTTTCTATAAATCTGTCTTTTTTTTTTTTTTCCCTTCCTCTGAGACACTGCCAAAATTTTGCAGAGGATGGTGATCTCACTCTGGTGTTAATCAACAGACTCAGATTGTTTTATCAACACATTACTGATTATTTAAATTAAAGTAAATTAGGGGTGCTTGGGTGGCTCAGTCATTTGTGTGTCTGCCTTCAGCTCAGTCATTATATCTGGGGTCCTGGAATCTAGCCCCCATTGGGCTCTCTGCTCAGTAGGGAATATGCTTCTCCCTCCCCCTGTTCTTGTGCTCTATCTCTTTTTCTCTTCCCTCCCATCAAATAAATAAATAAAATCTTTTTTTAATTAAAGTAAAGTAAATATTACACTTCATAAAAATCTAAGATTTCCGCTTCTTCATAGGATAGCATGCTAAAAACTTACGTGACAACTTTTTTTTTAAATTTTATTTATTTATTTGACAGACAGAGATCACAGGTAGGCAGAGAGGCAGCCAGAGAGAGAGGAAGGAAGCAGGCTCCCCACTGAGCAGAGAGCCCGATGCGGGGCTCGATCCCAGGACCCTGAGATCATAACCTGAGCTGAAGGCAGAGGCTTTAACCCACTGAGCCACCCAGGCGCCCCTATGTGACAACTTTTATGCTTTTTTGAGGTATCAAAAATAGTCAAACACATGGACTCAGAGAATATAGTTGTGCAATGTTGGAGTATGGGAGCAAACAGTTGAGAAAGAATTCTTGAGACAATTTCAGTGCAAAAAGTTGTTTTTATTAAAGCACAGGGACAGGACCTGTGGGCAGAAATAACTGCACTGGGGTGATGAGGAGTGGTCACTTATATACTTTCAAGTTGGGAGGGGGTTAAGGATAGCGTAAGACTCTAAGGAATTTGGAAGCAAGCTTTCCAGGGCCTTGAGAGTTAGCTACTGTCATTTACTATTGTCTAGTAAAACCTTAGTCATGAGACCCTTTAGATAATATCAGTGGCCACATGTTTAAAGGATGATTGCTAACATATATCTTGGTTGGGTAGAGATAAAGAAAGTTCCCAAAGAGATTTTTATATGTTAAAGAAGACTTGCAAGATCCTGGAGATCCTGCTAATGTCAAGCTAAGGTTTCCTTTTGTCTTTAGCAAAGTATTAACACAGAGGCAGTTGAGTTCCTAAAGGAAGGGCACTCTGCCTGTCTTAAATACTGGTCAGTGGGCTATTACGTAGCAAGGAAGTTGAATGTTTTTCTACATTTCTTTTGCCTTTGCTCTCCAAGTCACAATAGTGGTTTACAGAAGCTGGGGATGAGGAAATACAACTAGTTAGTCAGTTATGCTAGATGAATAAGTTCTAGAGATCTGGTGTATAAAATATTATCTACAGTGAACAACAGAGAACTGTGTGCTTCAGAATTTGTTGTGAGGTTAGATCTCATGTTAAGTGTTTTGCCACCAAAGGAAACAAAACAAAACAAACAAAAAAACCCAGAAAACATAAGGAAACTCTGAAAGGTGTTTTATATATATATATATATATTTGCTTGAGTTTGGTGATGGTAACTACATTTGCTTGTGTATACCCAAACTCATCAAATTATATACCTTAAAATGTGTAATTCTTTATATATCAATTGTACATTAATAAAACTGTTTTAAAAATGAAACTTTTGGAGGAATTTGGGGTCTATAAATTTGGATTATTTATAGGTAAAGTTCTGTCAACAATCTTGTCTACATAACCATTTAGTTGACAGAAGCTCAGATTTGGCCAAGAATTAGTAAGAGAGAAAGAACATTTACTAGATGCCTACTGTGTTTTGGTTGGCATGCATTTTGCCTGAGTAGTCTCCTTTGGCTTAGATTTTAAAGATTTCTGCTTATTTATATCAAACTTGTAAATCATTTTAGACTCTTTTCCAATACTACTTCCAATTGAGGTTAAATGGTTAATATGCATTTAAAATGTAATCTGGCCCAACACTGATTCATTATCTGGTTCAGTGGTTCATTGGATCACTCACTTATTATACAGCCAAAAGTATGATCATAGATCCAGACTGCATTTGTCATAGGAAGCAAACTACCATACAAAGGTTATGTCCATATAAGCCTTGCATCTCTAAACCAGGTTGATTCACCCACATATCAAGCACCTGGTATTAAAAATAAACCATAAAATTGTCCCATTACTTGCCTTGTAAACTTTCTCACATACCTTTCCTTTATCTTTATTTGTCCACATCTGGATGTGTCTTTCAATTATAATCTGCAAACAAAATGCAAAAGTATTGTATAAAGAGTCATTTCTTCTGAAGGCGATATCTGGAAAAATTTATGGACTATATGGAATTTCAACTGAGTTATGAATAGATATGGAATTTCCTAATTTCTCTCTTCATGTACCTTTATATTTTGTCTCTCCACTTCTGACTTCATACTTATCACCTCAAGCTTGAATTTTGCCTGCCAGCTCTCTCTCTGTACTGTATAAAGCCACTCTATCCTCAGTGCTTCAATTCTTAGCTCTAGTCTATCTACACACTTTAGATTGCCTCATAGCTGGAAAAAGGAATAGGAAATTGTGCAGTTGTGTTAACTATGAAATTGAGCACATGTAATATAATGCTACAGATGGGAGGGAAAGGACATTAGTTTTCCCTCCTTTTTCTCAGTCCTAGTCTCGAGACAGATGACTTTTTCAGCCAGGACTTTTGTCCCTTAAGATGGACAAAATTGGTGATAGGTTAGAAATAATTCTACCTGGATCATGTCTCAACTGTGTTGGCCCCTGTGAAGACTTTTGATCAAATACTACAAAGTGTCTCAAAGAAGATTGTGTCTTAGTATATCATCCATACAGAGTCTGTTCTGCCAACGAGGTAGCTCCACAGATTGATGAGGGCTCAGCTCTTTTAGTGTTGCTTAACTTACTCCTCTGCCTCAAATGCAGAACAATTTCCTCATCACTGACTCCTTTTCCCAAGGTTGTTTCACCAAGAGCCTCTGTTTATATTTTATGAGCACAAGTCTATAACACAATAAGAGAAACTGGGTAGACTCTTAATTTTTTTAGGCTCAACTATTGTATCATGCTTAAGAATAGAAATATAAGAGAACAGATTGATGGTTACCAGAGATGGGCATGGGGTGTGGTCAAAATGGGTGAAGAGGGTCAAAAGGCACAAGCATCCAATTATAAAATAAAGAAGTCATGGGGGTATAATGGCATGGTGACTATAGTTAATAATACTGTATTATATATTTGAAAGTTGCTAAGAGAGTAGATCTTAAAAGTTCACAACATAAGGGAAATAAAAAGTAACTGTGATGGTGGATGTTAACCAGACATACTGTGGTGTTCATTTCATAATATATACAAATACTGAATCATTATGTTGTACATCTGAAAGTAATATAAGGTTATATGTCAATTATATCTTTTTTTTTAAGATTTTATTTATTTATTTGACAGAGAGAGATCACAAGTAGACAGAGAGGCAGGCAGAGAGAGAGGGAAGCAGGCTCCCTGCTGAGCAAAGAGCCCAATGCGGGACTCGATCCCAGGACCCCGAGATCATGACCTGAGCTGAAGGCAGCGGCTTAACCCACTGAGCCACCCAGGCGCCCCGATATGTCAATTATATCTTAATAAAAAAAGAAATCCAAATATAGTAATAAATATCAGTGTAGTGTCAGCCATAACATGCTACTAAACAAGGATCTTTAATTCATCTGTCTGCAAAAGTGCATGTAAAACATTCAATATGCTTGCTTTTTTGTTTTTACCCTACATTATTTACCAAAGTCACCATATTTTATTTCACTTCACCGCTTTTTATAAATCAGGGATCTGAATTGTAGGACAATGTGTAACTTGTACAAAGTCAAAGAGAAAGCCAGAAGAGGGACTTGATCCAGGTTTATAGACCTGAAGTTTATTACAATGTGGAATATTAAGCTGGCGTGGGAGGGGTGCAATTGGAGTTTAAGATGATGGCATAGAAAGACCCTGAACTTACCTTCTCCCATGGCATACCTAATCTACAAATTCATGAAATAATTCTCACTGAAAAAAAACTGAAAACTAGCCAAAAGTTTCCTCTATAACAGGGATAAAAGGGCCTTTTGGTAGGAGGCAAGATAAGTAGGAGGCAGAGATATGTTTTGCCAAAAATTCTGTCCCCAGTGTGGTGACACACAATAAGAAAAGATCTGATGGAAAAAAAGAAAGAAAGAAAGAAAGAAAGGATCTGATGGACCTGGAGCCTCTCCTTGAGAAAATAGAGGTTTGTGCCTTACTTTAGTCACCCTAATCTTTGAGATCTGCACCAGAGAGATAAGACCCCAAAAATGTCTTGCTTTGAGAAACAATGGGGCTTATCTCCAAATGACCTGGAAATTGTGGGGATCTAAGATCCTCCTTTCAAGGTGCTCATGTACAGACTCATTTATCCCAGGAACTAGCACAAGGCAGCAGTTTGAGAGGTGTCTGGATTATATGTGGAAAAAAATTAAGTTGCTAATCTTAAAGCATCTGCTGGATGAGCAGGGATTATTTGTGATTTTTCTTGAGACAGAGGCATTGGTGAATGCCATTTTTCTTTTGTATTCTTTCTCTCATTTGCTTGTGCAAGCAGGTGTACATGGACAGAAGCACACTAAAGCCAAAACTGTGCCTTGCCTGCAGTGCACTTCTGCATTGCTAAAGCCACAGATGTATCCTGATCCCTGTGCTTTTCACAGGCCTTAGTAAAACCTGGTGCATTCTGTGCCTCCAACACTCTCCTGCTGCAGCCTTTCTAAAGCTGATAGGCAAACACACTCACAAAGGGGAGACTTCTTGATTGTCTGGCTCTGCTAGTCAGAGGGGCTAGTGTTCCTGGGCCCCATGTACTTGTAACAATCTGAAAGACAGTTCTGGATAGGGTCCCACACTCAGGACACTACACAGATACAACTCATTTAATTGTCCTGGATCTTCAACCTGAGAGACAGGCTTTAAGCTTGTCACATGTCCAAAGGCTACAAGAGGCACTCTCAAGGGACACAGGCAGGGACACTCCATCTGTGAGCCCTCCCTTGGCCTTGCTGCAGCTAACTGGTACCTCCTAAAATGAAGCTTATACACTCATCTGAAACTCTGATTCTTGCAACTATCACCCTGGTGGCACCTCCAGATCTCTTGGTGTGGAGGTCAGCAGGGTCTATGATTGCATCCCAGAGAACTGCATATATTTGCATACTTTAAAAGCTGCAGCCTGAGGATCTGGCTTCCGATCAGCCTGAATCCAGGTGCTGACTGAGATCACTCCCTTTGGAACACTGATAGGTTCTGGCACACTTTCAAAAACTAGGGCTTATAAAGAATAAATAGAACTACTTAGACAATCACAGAGGTTTTAGAGACAAGAGCAAGGACAAGATTAAAAGGTAAGGTTTATCGCCTATACAAGGCTACACCTTCAAGACTGGGAGAGGAAGCTGTTTGCATGTGCATAGAAACAAACACTAAGAAGCAAGCAAAATGAAAAAAATAGAGGAATATCTTCCAAATGAAAGAATAAGACAAAACCTTTGAAAAAGACCTTAATGAAATGGAGACAAGTAATCAATCTGATAAAGAGTCCAAAGTAATGGTTATAAAGATGCTTCCCAAATTTGACAGAATAAACAATAACAGTAATAACTTCAACAAAGAGACAAAAAATATATGAAAATAACAAAAAGAAGTCACAGAGCTGAAGACTACAGTAACTTACATGGAAAATATGTTGGAGGATTTAAACAGCAAACTAGATGAAGTGGAAGAAAAAATTAATGATGTGGAAAACCAATGGGACTCACCCAAAGAGAGCAGCAAAAAAGAAAAAAAAAAAAAAAAACTTAAAAAAGTGAAAATAGCTTAAGAGACCTATAGGACAAGATGTGGAATAACATTTGTATTAGAGAGATTCCAGAAGGAGAAGAGAAAGAAAGGGACAGAAGCCTTACTTAAGGAAATAATGCCCCAAAACTTCTTTAACCTGGGAAAAGAAAAAGATATCCAGGAATCCCAGAAAATTCCAAATAAGTTGAATGCAATGAGATCCACACCAAGACAGATTATAATTAAAATGTCAAAAGTTAAAGAATATTAAATGCCACAAGAGAAAAACAACTTGTTACAAACAAGGGAATTCTTCCCCATAAGACTCTCAGCTGATTTTTCAGCAGAAATTTTGCAGATCAAAAGGGAGTAGGATGATATTATTTGAAGTGCTGAAAGGAAAGAACTTCCAACTAAGAATGTATCTACTTAACAAAGCTATCATTTAGAATTGAAAGAATTTAACAGATGAGCAAGAGATAAAGGAGTTCATCACAAGAAATGTTAAAATGTCTTCTTTAAACTGAAAAGAAAAGACACTAATAACAAGAACATATGAAAGAAAAAAACATAAGAAACATAGGAAAGTAAAAATCTCTCTGGTGAAAGTGAATATATAGTAATAGTAATGAATTAGCCAGTTATAGAGCTAGAGAATAAGACATAATATAGTATAAATAAATGAAGTATAAAGTATACTATAGTATAAAGTATATAAGTATAAGTATATAAGTATATAAATATATAGTATAGTATAAATAAATAAAGTATAAAGGCTAAAACATAAAGGTAGTAAAAATAACTATAACTATAATAGTTAAAGGATACACAGAAGAAAAAGTTGTAAAATATGTCAACATAAAATGTGGGGGGGGAGATTTTAGAATGTTTTCAAATTCAAGTTGTTAACATATATATATATATAAAATATATTATAATATATAATACTACATATTATATATTATATAACAGAAACCATATGGTAATCACAAAGCAAAAATCTGTAGTAGATACACAAAAGATGAATGGATAAAAAACCAAATGGGTAAAAATCAATACTCATCTATATGTTGCTTACAAAAGAGACTAATTTCAGAGCTATGTACCCACACAGACTGAAAATGAAGGGATGGAAAAAGATATTCAATGAAAATGGAAATGAAAATTAAGTTGGGGTAGCTATACTTATAGCAGACAAATAGACTTTAAAACACAGATTAATAAAAGACAAAGAAGGGCATCACACAGTGATAAAGGGGCCAATTTAACAAGATGATATAACATTTGTATTTATGTATCCTCCCAACATAGAAGTACCTAAATATGTAAAGCAAACATTAACAGAGCTGAAGGGGAAAATTGGCAACAATACAATACCAGAAGACTTTAATACCCCATATATCAATGCATAGATCATCTAGACAGATAATCAATAATGAAATATTAGTCTTAGCTGGCACATCACACCAAATGGGCTTAGTAGATATATACCGAACATTCCATTCCATAGCAGCAGAATACACATTCTGCTCAAGTGCACATGGAACATTCTCCAGGAAAGGTTACAGGCCACAAAACAAGTCTCTATGAACCTGAGAACACTGAAATCATTCAGAAGATACTGAAACATCTTCTTTAACTATAAGGTTATGAAACTAGAAATCAGTTACAGGTAGAAAACTGAAAAATTATAAAGACGTGGGTATTAAACAACAATCTACTAAACAACCTATAGTCAATGAAGAAATCAAAGAGGAAATACAAAAAATACCTTTAGACAGATGAAAATGGAAATACAACAATCCAAATCTATGGGCTACAGTAAAAACAGCTATAGAAGTAAGGTTATGGCAATACAAGCTTAGCTCAAAGAAACGAGAAAAATCCAAAATATTAACTTTACACCTAAAGAAATTGGAAAAAAGAAGTCCAAAATTAACAAAAGGGAGAAAATAATAAAGATAAGAGTGGAAATAAATTGACTAGAGAATAAAATACAAATAGAAAAGATCAATGAAAGAAAGAGCTGGTTATCTAAATGGAAAACAAAATTGACACACTTTTAACTAGAGTTGCCAAGGAAAAAAGAGAGAAGTCTCAAATAAATAAAAGCTGAAATGAAAGAGAAGTTAAACCTGATACCATAGACATAGAAGGCATCATAAGAGACTATTATGAAAAATTGTATGCCAACAAACTAGACAAGATAGAAGAAATTGATAAATACCTAAGAATGTACAATCTTCTAAGACTAAATCATGAAGAAGTAGAAAATCTGAATACCAATTACTAGTAAGGAGTTTGAATCAGTCACTGAAAATCTACCAACAAATAAAAGTCCAGTTTCAGATAGCTTAAGTAATGAATTATACCATTGAATATTTAATACTTATCCTTCTCAAATGCTCCAAAAAACTGAAGAGGAGGGAAGACTCTCAAACTCATTTTATAAGGCCAGCATTACCCTGATACCATTACCAGACAAGGTACCATAAAAAAAGAAAATTACAGGCCAATATCTCTGATAAACATATGCAAATGCCCTCAACAAAATATTAGCAAACAAACTCAACAATACATGAAAAAAAAATCATATATCATGATCAAATGGGTTTTATTCCAAGAATGCAAGGATAGTTCAACATATGCAAATGAATCAACATGATACACCACATTAAAGAAATGAAGATGAAAATCATATGACCATCTCAATAAACACAGAAAAAAACATTTAACCAAATTCAACATCCATTTGTGATAAAATCTCAACGAAGCAAGGATGGAGGGAACACACATCACCATAATAAAGGTCATATGTTACAAACCCATAGCAAACATCATATGCAATGGTGAAAAGCTGAAAATTTTTCCTCTAAGATCAGAAACAAGACAAGGATGCCTATTATTGCCACTGTTATTCAACATAGTATTGGAAGTCCTAGCAATAGCAATTAGTTAAGAAAAAGGAACAAAAGGCGTCTAAATAAGAAAGGAAGGAGTAAAAATGACACCATTTGTGGGTGACATGATATTATATATAGAAAATGCTTAAAGACCATTAAAAAATTCTTAGACCTGATAAATGAATTTCAAGATACAAAATTAATGTACAGAAGTAGGTTGCATTTTTATATATGACTATAGGTTGCAGAACAGAAATTAAGAAACCAAACCCATTTACAATTGCATCAAAAAGAATAAAATACCAATGAATAAATTTAACCAAGGAAATGAGAAACCTGTACACTGAATACTATAAAACATTGATAAAAAGAAATTAAAGAAGATATAAACAAATGGAAAGGTATTTCATGCTCATGGATTGGAAGAATTAATATTGTTCAAATGCCCATAATGCCCCCAAACAACTACAGATTCAATGTAATCTTTATCAAAATTCCAATAGCAATTTTCACAAGACTAGAATAAATAATTCTACAATTTGTATGGAAGCACAAAAGACCCTGAATGGCCAAAGCAATCTTGAGAAAGAAGGTTAAAGCTAAAGGTATCATGTTCCCTAATTTCAAACCGTACTGCAAATCTATAGTAATCAAAGCAGTATGGTATAAGCATAAAAACAGACACATACAACAATGGAATAGAATTGTGAACCTGGAAATTAGCCCATGGATACAGTCATTTAATTCACAATAAAGAAGACAAGAATATACAATGGAGTGGATTAAAGACTTGAATGTAAGACCAGGAACCATAAAACTTGTAAGAGAAAACATAAACAGTAAGCTCATTGGCATTGCTTTTGGTGGGTGTTGTTGTTGTTTTAGATCTGACTTCAAAGTCATTAACAGTGAAAGCAAAAATAAACAAATGGGAGTAACCAAACTAAAAAGCTTCAGTACAGGGAAGGAAAGCATCAACAAAATAAAAAGTCAGCTTACCGATCAGAAGAATATATTCACAAATTATATATCCCATAAGGAGTTAATATCAAAAATATATAAAAATCATACAACTCAGTAATGATAACAACAAATTTAATTAAAAATGGGTAGAGAAACTGAATAGACAGTTTTCCAAAGAAGATATATAGATGGTCACCAGACACATGAAAAGATGTTCAACAGTGCTAATCATGAGGGAAATACAAATAAGAACCACGATAAGATATTATCTTACGGGGCACCTGGGTGGCTTAGTGGATTAAGCCTCTGCCTTTGGCTCAGGTCATGATCTCAGGGTTCTGGGATCGAGCCCCGCGTCAGGCTCTCTGCTCAGCAGGGAACCTGCTCCCCCCACCCTCTGCCTGCCTCTCTGTCTACTTGTGATCTCTATCTGTCAAATAAATAAAATCTTTAAAAAAAAAAAAAAGATATTATCTTACACCTGGCAGAATGGCTAGTGTGAAAAAGATAAGAAATAATATTGGAGAGGTTATAAAGAAAAAGAGACCCTCATGCACTGTTGATGGGAATGTAAACTGATATAGCGACTATAGGAAATAATATGGAGTTTCCTCAAAAAAAAAAATCTTAAAAATAGAACTACCATATGATCTAGCAAATTACTGTACTTATGGGTATTTATCTAAAGAAAGTGAAAACACTAATTAGAAAAAAAAGCACACTTACTGTAATTGCACAATATTTGCAATGACCAAGATATGGGAATAATCCAAGTGTCCATCACTGGATGAATGGATAAAGAAGATGTGGCATATAAACACAGTGTAATACTACTCAGTCATAAGAAAAGAAAGAAATCTTCCCAATTGTGACAACATGGATGGACCTTGAGTATCTTATGCTAAGTGAAATAAGACAGAGATAAATACCATATGATTTAAATTAGATATGGAATCTAAAAATAAAACAAACAAAACTCATAGATACAGAGAACAGATTGGTAGTTATTATAGGAAAGGAAGTTGGTGGGTGGGTGGGTGGAAAGTATGAAACAGGTCTCTTGTATGATGACCGACGGTAACTAGGTTTATTGTGGTGCTCACCTTGTAGTGTATACAGATATTAAATTAGTATGTTGCATAACCGAAATTAATGTTATATACCATTTACCTCAATAAAAAATAATAAAATAAGGAATATTTATGCTCAAAGATCAACATCTGTATTCATGTCCTGTATTTTATTCAATATCCTTAAAAATGGAATGCCCAGGGTTCTCAAATAAAAGTGCAATGAGTTCATTGAAATTGCTAAGCATCTCACAAAGCAAAATCTGAAAAGCATTAATATGCTGAGTGTATTCATCCTTTGCCTTTAAGGGATCCAATCTGTATGTAAAGGCTGAATTATTTATTATAATTTTTCTGTATGGAAACAGGATTTTTTTTTTCACTCCCATAAGCTGTTCTTAGTTACATGTTCAGAGCTACAACAAGCCTCTCACTATTAACCCGTCCCAGATGGACAGAAAGGACTTAGATGGTCTTGAACTAATAATAATTTCATTTAGGTGAACATCAAGATTTGAGAAAACAGTCTGAAAAAGTGTATGTGTTACTTGAGTAGTTCTCTCCAAGATAACTTAGGAAAATGACAAGTTTCTACATGTAAGAACATAATACTATTTCTATTTCTGAACTGAATGATAGTAAAAATCCAAAGAGACTGAATAAATCTGTATGGTTTTACCTAAACACACTCAAAAAGAAACTGTGGTTTTTGGAGAAGAAAAGTATAGAAAAAGAATAAAAATTTGCCACCAGGAGAGCCTGGCTTCCACCCTGCTGAACATACCACAGATTGATTTCTTGTTCCTACAAAGTCCACTGTGGAGAGCAGTATCTTTCCAAAGCAACTATTCTCCATACAGAAATTCATTGTTAACAGGCTAGTGGTGGTTACACAACTTTGTGGCTCTATCATCTGGAATGTGTTATTTACTATGCCAGTGTAGCAAGGAAGAGACCACCTCTATAAAGTGTATCAGTCAGGAGTTGGCTCAAGTCAGTCCCTTCAGCTCACAACACAGAGACAGTAAGTTGGCCCTGCCCAACCATAAAAAGGGTTGAAAGTTATAATCCTTCTGTTTGTGGGGAAAAAGGAAAATTTTGTCATGTCTCTCCAGCACTAGATATGTGATCAAGGACATTTCATGCAGTCTCTTAGAGACTGTTTCCTTATCTGTAAAATGTTGATTTCAGAAGTTACTCCATAAATTTGTTGCATGTTTAAGTTTATTTTATATATGCAAATAACTAGCCTGTGGTCTAGGACACAACACAAATTCAAGAAATCATAGTTGGCTTTTTATGGCCCTTGTCAACTCTATAACAGTTTCTACTGAACTGTTTCCATTATTTTCTCTCATTTTTCCTCCTTTTTATTTTAAAATTAAAAAAAATAGAGTGCTTTTAAGTAAAGCAACATATCGTATTTCCCCTGGAAATAGAAAAAATAAAATTAAAAAAATATATTTAGTAAGACATTTCAAACTATTTTTTCAGTGTGTCACTGATCTTATTTCTAGATGACAAATATAAATATTTAATTGTCTTTAAATTGCAGAATCAGCTGGAGCCTCTGGTCTTTCTCTGGTTTAGCTGAGTTTCCTGGGAAAATATCAAGGGACAAGGCAAGTGATATTCAACTTGTGCTTATCCTCCCTTCTTGAGGACTAGTAAATCACCACCAGGGAATCTTATTTCTTGTTATTTCTCTCTAAACAAAGAGCTTGACTTCTTTTTCTTCTGACACTTGGTATGTTCTACTCTCTACTCCAAGATGGTGCAAAGCCTTCTTAAGGATTCCCAAAACAATCCATGAATTTAACAAGAATAATAGATGAAAAGTTGCAATACCTGTCTTGCTAATTCTGGCCATTCTAACTGATGTAAGGTGGTATCTCAATGTGGTTTTAATTTGAATCTCCCTGATGGCTAGTGATGATGAACATTTTTTCATGTGTCTGATAGCCATTTGTATTCTTCATTGGAGAAGTGTCTGTTCATATCTTCTGCCCATTTTTTGATATGATTATCTGAAACAACATGTGTTGGAGAGGATGTGGAGAAAGGGAACCCTCTTACACTGTTGGTGGGAATGCAAGGTGGTGCAGCCACTTTGGAGAACAGTGTGTAGATTCCCTAAGAAATTAAAAATAGAGCTTCCCTATGACCCTGCAATTGCACTACTGGGTATTTACCCCAAAGATACAGATGTAGTGAAAAGAAGGGCCATCTGTACCCCAATGTTTATAGCAGCAATGGCCATGGTCACCAAACTGTGGAAAGAACCAAGATGCCCTTCAATGGACGAATGGATAAGGAAGATGTGGTCCATATATACACAATGGAGTATTATGACTCCATCAGAAAGGATGAATATGCAACTATTGTATCAACATGGATGGTACTGGAAGAGATTATATTGAGTGAATAAGTCAAGCAGAGAGAGTCAATTATCATATGGTTTCACTTATTTGCGGAGCATAACAAATAACATGGAGGACATGGGGAGATGGAGAGAAGTGAGTTGAGGGAAATTGGAAGGGGAGATGAACCATGAGAGATTATGGACTCTGAAAAACAACCTGAGGGTTTTGAAGGGATGGGGGTGGGAGGTTGGGGGAGCCAGGTGGTGGGTATTATGGAGGTCACGTATTACATGGAGCACTGGGTGTGGTGCAAAAACAATGAATTCTGTTATGCTGAAAAGAAATTTTAAAAAAAAGTTGTAATGCCTATTAAACCCTTATCACATACCAAACTATGCTTATGATTTTACAGAAGGAGTCTTTTAACCATCATATAAAAAAGCTATTATTATCACCACTTTCAAGTTAAAGAAAGGAGATGAAAGGAAGTTTAAATCATGTGTTTATGCCATAAAACTCATAAACACAGATAGGAGATTTCATTTTGGATAAAGTCTAAGCTGCTTTTGCCACACTAGAGTTCTCTTGTGGATATGAAGTAATTTAGCCAAGGTCACAAAATTAATATAGGCTAACACAAAACAGAGTTTTGAACTCTGTTTATTTGACATCAGAGCTCTGTCAAAGCAAAAATTATACTGGACAAAGTTAAATAGGGAAGGATGACTTTATTCAAGGTTATCTGAATAGGATGGAGAGACCAGAAGGCAGTCTGAACTCAACTGCACTGAAACAAAAGTGGGAGAGTTTTTAAAGGCTGGAATGTCAGAGGAGCTGGGTATAGAATCATAGACCATTTTTGTTTGTAAATTGTCCTTACCCAAAGGAAAAGTATTTTCATGACAAGAGGTAGTTTTACAACTTGGAGTAATATGCCCAAAGGCCCAAAGAAGTTAGACTCTTACCTCTCCCAGAAAAGGAGATCAGGGATTAGGGGTGGGGGCCCTATCTCCCTTGATGATTGCATTTCAAAGGACTTGCTCTAGGGTCCTAGAAAGTGGGGTCTAAAAAGTGGGGAGAGATCTTTTAAAAGGATTTGAATCTTAGAGGCGCAGAGAAAGAATTTAGGACACTTTCTCTAAAGTAAATGCCCAAAGAAAAGAGAGGGAAGGGCTCTGTGATTAGTCCACTGGATTCTGCAAGGGACAAGAAGAGACAGAGGTCAAAACCTGAGAGGCAAGAAGAAGACCATTTAAGGCTTCATCAAGCTGTGGGAAATATTAAGGCCTTCTTGGTCACCACAAAGAATTCTAATACAGCTCTTAATCTGAAATTAAAAAAAAAGAAGATGCAGAATTAGAGTCCCAAATCAGCCTGACAATTCCGAAGGAAGGTTTTCCCATTTGTGTGACGTCTCTGACTGAACTCCTGGATTTAGCAGCAGTGACCATCTGGCCCATGAGTGGGCAGCACAGAGCAGTAGAATAGGAGTTGAATGTTCAGGCAACACTTTCCCCTGAAAAATCTTAGTGAAGTAAAGCGCTGGTTAATACCTGGGATGTCAGTTCATGTGGAGCCAATTGCAGTGCAAAAAGGAAGAGCAGAATCCAGACCTAAAGTCAAATCAAGCTATAGCAGTGTTATGACCACTTTGAACTTAGTGGCACCAAAGTACAAGTATTTTATTTTGTTCTTGTTCTGATGGGTCAGAGGTTTACATAAGACTTAGCAGGAAATGCATGCCTCTACTAGGGGAGACAAGGAGCCCGAGTTGCCAAGACAATAGACTGGACTGAAGGACCAGATTCCAAGATAACTTTTTCATTCTCATGTCTGCTTCTTACAGGCTAGCTAGAAGGCTGCTTTCAGCTGCAGCTGCCAACCAGCATACCTACGTATGGTCTCTTCAATGTGGCAGCCTCAAAGCAGTTGGACGTCTTAGGTGGCAGTTCAGTGTTCCTGTGTTGTTTGGTGAACAGTATGGAAGCTGCATATCTTTTTGTGCTCTATCTCCTGAAGTCATATATAATGACACTTCTGTTAATCTCTATTGATTGACTCAATGAGAAACTTACCCAGAATCAAGGGCTGGAGATATCCTTCCTTGCAAGGGAAGAATTTCTAAGAATTGAAGCCACCTTCTAATCAACCATGGTTCCTAATAAGATGAAACTGAGGCAGTTTTGAAAGTACAGAAACCCTAAAACTGAAATCAATGCGTGGAAGGGGAGACCTTCTTGAAACTGTATTGTGAAGGGTGAAAGTATATTATGAAGGTGCAGATCATGTCACCAAATAGAGTCCAAAAGACTTTAGGATGTGAAAAGGGAAAGGATGCTATGATAAACACCTTTGAAGACTTCAAACCTTGCTCGTGGGCCTTGGGTCTCTCCTTAAATAGCAGTGATATCCTATAGAAAGGTTTCAGAGACAGAGAGACAGTGGCTGAAATCTTGACTTTGGGTGAGATATTTATCCTTTCTTTTACTTGATTTTATCATCTTTTAAAAGAGCATAACAAAATCTCTGCAAAAGTATTGTGTAAGTTTAAGATAATTTTTATGTAGGATTTAACACCATACGGGAGATATAGGATACTTAAATGTGAATATATGTCTAGACTTTTTTGTTTGTGGCAGCTGGCCAAATGGATGTAAGGTTGGAAATAATAGAAGGTAATGTCTTTTGAAGGGAGTGGATGGTGCAAGTTTCCTGGGGAAGGACAAGGAAAATGGAGGAAATTATTTAATGGTTTCCAATTCTTATGGTAAATTACAATTTCCTGGAAAACTTGTAAAAAATACATATTCATAAGCTTCACTCTGGACTTATTGAATCAGAATCTGGTGGTGTGATGCTCAGAACTCTGTATTTTTAAAATTAGTTCTTCAGTTGTTTCTAATAGAGCCAGGCTGGCTGGCAGCAGTCTGAGGGTCACAACCAAATATATTACATTATACTGTAAAACCTCATCTGGGCTGCAGCCGTATATGCATTCGCCCTCCCCCTGAAACTATCGTTGTGATCAAACATTAAACAAAATGTGAGATGACATTTGTCAACCCTGGATATGTGAATGATAAAAGTAATTATCACCCTTCTGATTTTGCTTTTAGTTAACAAGAAAACTAATTTAAAACAACTTTTCTTTATGTCTGATCAGCATCCTGGCAATTTGCCTGCTTAAGATTAATGTTACAAATATGCAAATATAGAAAATTAAAAGTCATTCCATAGCATTTGAGCAGTTGAATATCTTAAAATATGTTTATAAAAATAATTCAAATGTATTTTTAAAACATACTGTTGAGTTAAAGGTTGACATTATAGTGTTGTTTTTTTTTTCCTGTAAGTGTGCGACAATCTGGTCAATTATTATAATTATTTTTTACTACATTGGCATGTTTCTAAGGTGCTTGAATTATAGAACATATATCTAATTTTGTCTTTTATTGTAAATCCTCATCAAAATCTGTCTTACAACTTCTAATTCTACCTAAACAATATTAAACATCACCCTTCACTTCTACAAAATCAACAAAACAGATAAATGAGTGATAATCTGGGAGAAAGAAAAGATCAGATTTCTGCAAATGAGTTAAAAGGCAGTTTTGGGCACTTGGATGTCTCAGTGGGTTAAAACTTCTGCATTTGGATCAGGTTCCCGCATCAGGCTCTCTGCTCAAGCAGGGGAGCCTGCTTCCCCCTCTCTCTCTGCCTGCCTCTCTGCCTACTTGTGATCTCTGTCTGTCAAATAAATACACAAAATCTTTTTTTTTTTTAAGATTTTATTTATTTACTTGACAGACAAAGATCACAAGTAGGCAGAGAGGCAGGCAGAGAGAGAAGGAAACAGGCTCCCTGACAAGCAGAGAGCCCGATGCGGGGCTCGATCCCAGGACCCCGAGATCATGACCTGAGCCGAAGGCGGAAGCTTTAACCCACTGAGCCACCCAGGTGTCCCAATACACAAAATCTTTAAAAATAAAATAAAATAAAAGGCAGTTTTTAGCTTTTCTAGTAAGTAGTAAAGACCTCCTTCAGCTACTTCCACTCTCTAGTCTAAATGACAGTAGCAGATTCGTAAAAGTTTATCTGCACTGGAATTATTATCAACTGTAATTTCATTTCAACAGGAAAACAATGAGCTACCACCTGAGTTAACTTCCAAAAACTAGGGACAGTTGAGGCCCTTGCTCTTTGTCATTCTAATATTTTTTTTTTCCCCCTAAAGAAGGATTTATGGCTAGTTACTTCAAAATATTTAGGGAATTGGTTCTTAAAATTTTAGGGTCTGATAATTTATCTATTTAAAAACAGAGTGAAAAATAACACTGCACTCTCCATCCCAGCCCACCCATTCCACCTCCAACTGGGCTTTCAAAGTTTCTATAACAGAAGTTATGACCCACTTCTTTGGAACACTGTCAAAGGTGCATTTTCCTCTCATATGTGATAATACAGAAAACTTGCCAGTAGAGAAAAAGAACTGAACACCCTCATGAAATTTAAATCCAAATCAGAGACACATAGCTATCTGTTCATGTAATAGACTTTAGAGTACTTTCTGTATATATGTTTTGCCATATCAATGCTGAGAAAATTGGCTGGGAATGGGGATTACTCTCAATACTTTGAAAAGGGAAATAATCAAACAAGATTTTCCCATAAATCTAAAAAATTAAAAAAAAAAGCTTAGACATTCCTTTGTGCAAATATGTGCACATACTAAACTAAATGTTTTTTGTTGACTTTCACAAGACCATAAAGTCCATTTTTTTTTCTGTCTTAATTTATTTATTTTTTCAGCGTAACAGTATTCATTGTTTTTGCACAACACCCAGTGCTCCATGCAAAACGTGCCCTCCCTATTACCCACCACCTGTTCCCCCAACCTCCCACCCCTGACCCTTCAAAACCCTCAGGTTGTTTTGCAGAGTCCATAGTCTCTTATGGTTCGCCTCCCCTTCCAATTTTTTTTTTTTTATAAACATATAATGTATTTTTATCCCCAGGGGTACAGGTCTGTGAATCGCCAGGTTTACACACTTCACAGAACTCACGATAGCACATACCCTACCCAATGTCCATAACCCCCTCCCCCTCTCCCAATCCCACCTCCCCCAGCAACCCCCAGTTTGTTTTGTGAGATTGAGAGTCATTTATGGTTTGTCTCCCTCCCAATCCCATCTTGTTTCATTTATTCTTCTCCTATCCTACTCAAAGGGTCTGTCCAACAAGAAGATCTAACAATTTTAAATATCTATGCCCCTAACGTGGGAGCAGCCAACTATATCAACCAATTAATAACAAAATCAAAGAAACACATCAATAATAATACAATAATAGTAGGGGACTTTAATACTCCCCTCACTGAAATGGACAGATCATCCAAGCAAAAGATCAACAAGGAAATAAAGGCCTTAAATGACACACTGGACCCGATGGACATCACAGATATATTCAGAACATTTCATCCCAAAGCAACAGAATACACATTCTTCTCTAGTGCACATGGAACCTTCTCCAGAATAGATCACATCCTGGGTCACAAATCAGGTCTCAACCGGTGTCAAAAGATTAGGATCATTCCCTGCATATTTTCAGACCACAATGCTCTGAAGCTAGAACTCAATCACAAGAGGAAAGCTGGAAAGAACCCAAATACATGGAGACTAAACAGCATCCTTCTAAAGAATGAATGGGTCAACCAGGAAATTAAAGAAGAATTGAAAAAATTCATGGAAACAAATGATAATGAAAACACAACAATTCAAAATCTGTGGGACACAGCAAAGGCAGTCCTGAGAGGAAAATATATACTGGTACAATCCTTTCTCAAGAAACAAGAAAGGTCTCAAGTACACAACCTAACCCTACACGTAAAGGAGCTGGAGAAAGAACAAGAAAGAAACCCTAAACCCAGCAGGAGAAGAGAAATCATAAAGATTAGAGCAGAAATCAATGACATAGAAACCAAAAAAACAATAGAAAAAATCAATGAAACTAGGAGCTGGTTCTTTGAAAGAATCAATAAGATTGATAAATCCCTGGCCAGACTCATCAAAAAGAAAAGAGAAAGGACCCAAATAAATAAAATCATGAATGAAAGAGGAGAAATCACAACTAACACCAAAGAAATACAGACAGTTATAAGAACATACTATGAGCAACTCTACGCCAACAAATTTGACAATCTGGAAGAAATGGATGCATTCCTAGAGACATAAACTACCACAACAGAACCAGGAAGAAATAGAAAACCTGAACAGGCCCATAACCAGTAAGGAGATTGAAACAGTCATCAAAAATCTCCAAACAAACAAAAGGCAATTTTTTTTAAAAAACAATTTATTGAGTCATTTGGGCTTATATTCATTCATATTTAAGAGTAACAGGAAATACCCTAAATTTCTAATTCATAGCACTCACCATATTCTTTTTAAACAGTAGTCTACAATCTTGGATCACAACATCTTGGACAGAGAAATATGCCATCACACATCAAGTGGAAAGAGAGATTACATAAAGAATCAAACACCACACCTTAACTGGAAAAGCTATCTAGCTGGTTGGCAATTATTCTATTAAATCTATTTGTTCATTTATGTAAACTGGTAGATACATGTAGCAGCAGACATGACTTAGAAATACGACCTGTATCTTCTTTCACAGAGAAACAAAACAAAAATTACCTCACTTCTGGAGTATCTCTCAGTCTAGCCTATATCTTTGACTGTTAAATGCTTTTCCTTTTCTAACATCAGATCCATTTTTATCAAATGGAATCTTACACAGAGCTCTATAAAGCAGATCCAAAGAACGTTTTGTTGGTGTAAATTATTTCATGTTCATTTCATTTTTGGTTTCGAATTTATTTCTCAATTTTGGTGGGTTTTTTTGGCACACTGTTGAGAAATACTTGATTCTCACAGAAAAATAGTTGCAAATGATTTTCAAACAGTTCTATGTTCTCCCTTGCTACAGTTTCCAATTAAATTGTGGAAGCCTGACAAAGAAGCAGTGACTTTCCCCCCAAATTAAACCATTATCTTACCAATATGTAACTAAGTACTTATTTTCTTTAATTGAATCTGATAGTGTTCTTTTGATGACGGAAATGTTCATCGTTTGAGAAAAAAAATTTACAAATGTGTCTTGTAACATAGGAATCTTTTAAAAATGTCATCGATGTGAAACCTTGGATTCATCTATCAAATAATCATGCATTATTTCAAAATAGTCAAATTTATTTCTCCCTGCATGCTGAACTCAAATGTTATGCTTCAGTTGTAATGCTGACCGTCTATACTTAAAAGTAGGTACTCTGAATGTGAACTGGGCTTGTGAAAATTAATAAAGGGAAACTTACTGAGATAGAGTAGGGAGGATAGCAGTGGAAGCTAGCAGGGGAATCCCTACTACTTGTCGATTTATAGGAAGAATTGTCTATTACAGGCCCCAACAGAAGAATCCTCAACAGAAAAAAAAATCATCAATTGCATTCCCCACAGGGACCTCTCGTGCAACTCAGCCAATGAGAAACCATCATCACCCAGACACGCTTTTCTCCAATGAACTTTCTTTCAAAACAAGCCCTTTCAACTTCTTCCTTTAACAGACTTATTTAGATTAATAGGAACAAAATATGCAAGCTATTTCAACAATGTCTGGAGTTTAACATTTAAAATGTCATTTAAAATTCTTATACTGTAAACTTTCATAGAAACATACAACAGATTCCAGTGTAAAGTGTAAAAAAAGAAAAATTTACTCACTTTAGAATTACAAATAACTGTAAATACAATTAAAATCATCTGCCTTAACATTTTTTTTAAGATTTTTTATTTATTTATTTGACAGACAGAGATCACAAGTAGGCAGAGAGGCAGGCAGAAAGAGAGAGAGGAGGAAGCAGGCTGTCCACAGTGCAGAGAGCCCGATGCGGGGCTCGATCCCAGAACCCTGGGATCATGACCTGAGCCGAAGGCAGAGGCTTTAACCTACTGAGCCACCCAGGCGCCCCATGCCTTAACATTTAAATAAAAATAGAGCAAGTACTGATAATCTATGACAAAATTTTATAGGAAGTTTTCTTAACCAATGTTATTTTTCTATGAAACATGGAATAATAGCTTACACATAATAATTTCATAGATCTTTTTTCTTGCACTGTTTTCAAATTCATAGCTTACACATAATAGTTTCATAGATCTTTTTTCTTGCACTGTTTTCAAATTCTCAATATATAGATATCACCACATTTTTGACAGCTTCCTTTTAATATTTGAAAAATGAAAACACTTAAAATGGTTGTTTTCTCTTAAGAATCATTTTTTTCAATTTTTTAAAAAATAAGAACCTGAAAAATGAAAAAAAAATAGCAATATCTGAAGCTTCTTCCAGGTGAAGTGTGAAGATTTCAAATATTCTCTACCTTCAAATTAATGTATTAAATACATTGGATTCATATCTTTGGGTTCTTTTCTATATTTTTATTAGGAAATTGTGCTAATTGTATATTCACAGATTTTTTTCTCTTTTAAGATTTTTGTTGCAATACAAATAGCACTGATTTAATAAGTTAGTCTTTGAGATTGCTTCATTCTCAGCAGCTTGTTTTAAACAATATTATGAGTATACTTTTGAGATCAGACTTTAATTTTGTTTGCCTAAAATATTTGATAATATCGATGTTATGCTGAAAGAGCTGAGTGTGTTCTTTCAAAGTATAAATAATTGTGTTTCAAAATGACTTGAAATTTTAGGCCTCATTTAGAATTTCATTTCATAAAACACATTAAAGATCTAAGTAAGTTTTATCATCATAAAAGGTAAATCCCAATTAAAAATATCTTGCACCATATATTCTAGACTTCATGTAATCTATGTGTAAGTTTTAGGGCATTGTTTTATTTCATTTACTTTTATCAGTGTGGTTGACATTAAGGAATTGGTTGGTACGAGCGTTTGACATTTCACATTGAGCCTCATAAAATCTCATCATACAAAATTTTTTTTTTAGTTTGATTTTCTGCTCTCAATTATAGAACTATTCCTAATTTAAAAAGTGACTTCTATCTCACCAGAAATGAGCATATACTTTGTGTGTCTGTGTGGATGTATGTAGATGCATAAGACAAGAAACACTACAAAATTTAAAAAGTGCTGAGTTCTTTATATATCGTTGCCTCCAACAACCTGCATCTTCCTGTTCTTGTTATTATAAAACAATTTTTCCATGCTGAGAACTTACTCCAGCAGGAACAACCGAATCTTTGGGGGTACATAGTAAGATGTGAATGAAAATCCACAGCATGGGGGCACCTGGATGGCTCCCTCAGTTAAATGTCTGCCTTCAGCTCAAATAATAATCCCAGAATCCTGGGATGGAGCCCTGCCTTAGGCTCCCCACTCAGTGGGGAACCTGCTTCTTGCCTCCCACTACCCTGTTTGTATTCGCTCTCTCTCTCTGTGTCAAATAAATTAATAAAATCTTTAGAAAAAAAAAGTAAAGAAAATATGCAGAATGGATACAATTTGTAAATAGAGAATCTGGATAGGTTCTTCCAGTAAAGAAAATAGTCCATGGGAGTGTTTAGAGGTAGAATTCAGCATGTTGTTTGGGTCTGAGGTGTCTGGGGGTAAAGGTACGATGGAGGAGACCAAACCTGCTTTTAACAGAACATTTGAGTAGGTGTTAATTATGGAGAGTTAAAGTGGACCTAGTTTACTGAGAAGTCTGAATGTCTGTCTGTCTTGAGGGGTTCAAATTTTAATTTTCAATAAGAATATTGGCAGTTGAGAGCCCTTACTTGATTTGTGGCACAAAATTGATAAGAATAAAATAATTATTTCAAAATATTAGTTAGAGAAAGTAATAAATTTTACATTTACCAGATGTTCCCCTAGATTTACCATTTCTTAAATTTCAGGCTATTTTCATGTGACATTTGGTTGCCCTTCAGGCTTGAGGACATTATCTTTTGTGTGGACAGCAACAAAAAACACTGCACGATATAGGCAATGTGGCATATGCACTGATTTCATCAACTTGGGCAAATAAACTGTGCTCATGAGCCGTGTGATCAACAAAAACACCAGGAAACAGTTGTCTCCAGTGTCCAGATCTCAGTTCCTACTTCTACATGACAGGTTCAAAACTGACCTTCTTCCTCCCCACCTGAAAGGAATTCCATTAAAGCTTTGGGTCAGAAGGAAAGGATGAGCTATCAACATACCACAATTTTTGACAGCTTTTCCATTTGGATATGCATTTCAATCAATTTTAAATCAAAGAGACAATAAAGCAAACCTCTTTCAGATTTCAATTTGCCTCTGCAGTGATGGGTGCCCTGTCTGATATTTACAGTTCACAGTCTCATAATAATGGATGATTTTGGCATCTTGCTTTTCTCTCTTTATTTTTCTAATGCTTTCAGCAATTTCATTAGGGTTGTTTTTTCAGATGACAATTAGAATAAAATGAAAAGCTCAAGAAGCCATTTGAAGCATAACAAGAAAGGAAATGTAATCTTTGAAAAAATATATATATTTTATTTTGCTTCATCTTCATTTATTTTCTATTTTCTATTTTCATTTATTTTCTACATGAAATATTCCAGTTTTTGGGGGGGCCTTTTAGGTTTTTTTCATAACCAGTCTATATAGGAGACATTCTCCAGCACACTTCCCATGATTCATTGTTCCCTCTCAGCCTGAACAAAATGCTACTCCACAAATAACTCTACCTTGTCAATTTGCTCAAGATGGCCTTTACCTGGATCTCTCTACTTCACCATCCTAATTCCACTGTCATACTATAAAATTAATTAAAAGTGTGTCTGTGCTCTATTGCCATTAAAAAAAATAGGTCAACATTGACAAGGACTTTCTTATAATGCCACTTTATGAGTAAAAAATTTTTGTTTAAAGAGGATTGCTTTAGTAAGGTGTAGCAAGTTTGAATTTTTTTTTTTGCAAGTGAAGAATAATTTATGTTAAAAGTAACATACATACATTTAATTGACCTAGTAAGCTGATGGGCTTATCATCTCTCAAAATTCTCCTGCGAATTTGGTGACATCATGGCGACCAAAAATGGAAAGAAGTACATGAATGACTATTAATCAGTAGTTAATATATCACATTTTTATACATAAATCACAACCATATATTGGGGAAAAGTATAGGGCAAAGAAGCTTTTTAATCTAATCAGAACTACTTTGTGGGGATCAGGTCACACTTAGAATCTGTGTGCCATTTTGGGTGTTGATTTTAATAAGTCATTTTCTAATTACAAATGACAAAACATCTCCAAATACAGTTTAGGAAAGCAAATCCACTCTTATAAAAGATGAGCCCCAGGGCACAGCTCTATTTAGGAGGTCAACAAAGAATATTTTTCTCTCCAGTCTCATCTCCATTAATTTCTGTTGATCCTCATTCTCTATAGTTTCTCTTCATGTGGTAGCAATTTGGAGTGGCTTACTTATATCCTTCCAGTTTACCATTTCTTTCAGAAAATAGATTCTCATCCTAAAGTTGACTTAATTAATCACAGGATTAATTGTGTCAAATCTGACTGGCTCTGCTTGGATGGATTATAATAGAAATCGAAAGGAACCCTCTTTGAGGCAGTTTGAGGCTGCATGATTGACAGCTTCATACTTTTCTTCCTAAAGAACTTTTCTTTCCAGAGCCTGAAGAAGAGAAGAAAAACCAAAGCTTCCACAATTCGCAGAATCTTATGAACAAGCAGTAGCTATATACATTTTTGGTAAGGGCATGGGAATAAAAAGGCTACATACAGAAATAACCCAGGAAAGGAAAATTTTTGGAAATAATATGATACTTTCCTTCATTTAGGTAATCATTTAATAAACACTTATAAACTATTTATTATATAACAATATAACAGACTCTAGTCTAGGTGCAAAGAATACAATGCCACAAATAGGGGAAAGAATAGTCATTTTCCTTCCGAAGAACCAAGCAAAGGAAGAAACATAACAATTACTCTGAAGAGCCCACGTGATAGAATTTGAAAGCAGTGCATGGAAGATATAGAAAATCCCTATTAAATTTCTGAACATATATGGGAATATAACCTTAGCAGGAACAGATGTTCTCCCCAGTCATAAAATTTTTGGTATTTTGTGGTCCTTCTCCAAAACCTATGACTTCTTTATGATTCCATTCTGTGACTTTCCCTTGAAGATCATTAATTTTTGCCAACAGCTGTATATGAATACTTCTTTTTTTTTCCTAGTGATCTCATACTATCTCCAAGTTTAAAACTTACCTGATTGTTGACATGAATTCCCTTTTGAAAATTACTTATGAGTATCTCCATTCAGATACTATTACCTGAAAGCCAATGTGTTCAGAATTAAACTCTTTTCTTTCCTACTTCTTTCCCTAAAATTCTTCATGCATCAATGGCATCATGTTAACCCCAATTAAAAACACTCACTTTCATTTTTGAGTACTTATTTTTCCTGAATTTGCTATTATTTCTAAGTCAAGCAGAACCACTGATTTTTTGCAATCATGCTTCATAGGAATATATGAATCAGAACCAAGGAAAATCCTCCTAAATGGTTACTTTTATGTACCAGATACTAATATTAAAGGCATTATTTTTAATTTAAGTGACAGAATTTTATAATCACAATTTATGGTTATTTAAAACAAATGCTTATTTTTCTAATAGCTTAGCTCATGGGAGGAGGCTTTGAATTAACATCAATGGATGATATGATCCCAAATTTAAAGGAATGAATAACACATCATCATTCCTAAAAAAAAAATTCTTGGGTCTTAGAGATATCTTTAAGATGACTTGAGATGAATTGAAGACAACTGGTCAAATCTCTGAGTCAAATCATTGCAGAACTTTGTAACATATCAATTGGTTTATTTTAATGTGGGGTATTCCTGAAAATTCTCATCTTTATTAATGCTTCTTGGCACATGTTTCAGTATTTCTGGGTCGCTGTTCTTGAATTGTTAGCACAACTTAAATGACGTGCATTTATATCATGATTTGTTCTCCTTGCAGAGTGTGTCTTCCTTTGAAGACCTTTATTTCCAGTAGTTTCAGCAATGACCTTCATTTTCTCAGATATTAACTCTACATTTTCTTAGTTATTAAAATAGTTCTGATTTAGTACATTAAGTTTCTACTCAGCATCCTTTTGCTTTATTTTTTATGAGATAGGCCTTATGTACATGCAAGTTACAAATAACTTATCTTTTTATTAAATCATATATAACACTTTTTCTGAAATCAAATTTAAATCTAAGGTCTTTCAACCTTGGTGCTTCACGGAGTTGCTGAGAAATTATTCTAATATCAATACAATATAGATATGATGATGATGATTACTAATCCTCACTGAGTGTTTCATAGTGCTGGGCTCTATGCTTTACATGAATTAAATAATTTAATCCTAACAAGGACCCTAGGAAATAGATTATTGCTTTATTATTCAGATGAGGAAACTGATTAAAAATGGTATTAACTAACCTGTTCAATGTCACAAAACTAGTAAGTAGAAGTGGGATTTGAACCCAGGCAGTTCACCTTCAGATTAATCCAGCCTCCATTATTGAGTGGTCATATACCAAGCACTTATACATTACCTTAAATATTTCGTAACCATACAAATTTTAAGTAGCAAAGCATAGGATCTTAAGGAGACACAGAAATTATGAGGAGGAGATAGGATTCAGATTCAGTTATGTCTGAATCTTAAGCCTGGGGTCTTAATTACTATATATTATATTTTAACCAAATACAGTAATAACATTATAGGTAATTTGGGAAAATATAAGAATTGTAATTGATGAAGGGTTAATAAATAATAGTATGGAAGTTATTAAATTACTTTATCTATAATATTTTCCCAAATTAGAAATGACAATAGGGATTTTATTGTTTTGATCAATATTATCTTAGCATAATAAAGTTTAATTTTTCTTTTTTTTTAAGATTTTATTTGCTTGTCAGAGAGAGAAAGAGAGAAAGATAGCAAGCACAAGCATGGAGAACAGCAGGCAAAGGCAAAAACAGGCTCCCTGCTGAGCAAGGAGCCCAGTGTGGGACTTGATCCCAGGAACCTGAGATCATGACTTGAGCCAAAGGCAGATGCTTAACTGACTGAGCCAACCAGGTGTCCCAACAGTTTTAGCTTTCTGAGTCAACTATTAATTTTTTCATTTACTATTAGTGATGTGGGAAATGAAAAGCCTCCAAATCATAACAAATGCCATGGTAATGAGAATCTGGTAAAAATGGACCAATGGACAAAATTCCATTTGCCCATCTTCTTTCTAGACATCTTTAGTAAGGACCATCTTTCCTATGTCCCTAATTGTCATAAAATGTGTTTCGTGTTAAGACAAAACACTTCATGGTTAGGGACTAATCCCATTGCTATTTTGTGCCTAGATAATATCTCTTAACAGTGTGTGACTTAAAGTATATATAAAGGCCACCCAAAGACATCAAGTCCTGAACCCTGGAACTTGTAAATGTTGCCTCATTTGAATAAAGGGTCTCTGCAAATGTGTGTTAAGGATCTTGATATGAGGAAATTACCTGGATTATTTGGAAGAAAAAAATGTGAAGATGTAGGCACACAAAAGCAGGAAGAGGCAGTAACAAGATCTGCCCTACAGCATCTGTAGGACTGTGGTCCTACCAATACCTTGATTTTGTACTTCTAGCCTTCAGAATTGTGAAAGAACAAATTTATGTTATTTTAAGCCACTGGGTTTATTGTAGCTTATTACAGCAGCTCAGAAAATAAATACAATGTTTAGATATCACTTTAATGTTTAAAAGGAATAGTGGAAGAAAGAGCAGAGGACAGGAAAAATGGTTAGTAAAATATATGTTCAAATGGACGCTGTGTACCTATTTTGGCTTAGAACCCAAATAAGGTTCTAACAATAATACTACTAATGTGAAAACTCCTGACACATTTTAATGTAAAGCGCTATCGTCTCCACGGTGCTTGCAAAGGAAGATCAAAACCCAAGAGAAGCAAGAGAAAATGGAGTCCGATGACACTGTGGCACTGAATCAGCCCCAAATTTCATTAAGGATGTGGTAGAAGAACTAGGGTGTATACATGGAAGGCATAGCACAGGTATGGATGAGCAGTGGGGAAAAATAAAGGTTTTATTTTTTTCTGATAACCCCCAGCATATCTCATTTGTTTCACGTAATTGTTTAAGTGATGGCAAGAGGGAAAGATTATCCATCATCTGTCAGTGCTCCATGCAATGCTAATCCCAGTTGAAGGGGATACCCCAAGGAAAGGGGTATAGTGAAATGAAATTTTATATGAGGACTTCCTGCTATCCTTTTATCTTCTGATGCAGACAAGAGATGTCTGGACTTATTCTGCAGCAGAGAAGGGGGGCACTGGCTTTTGAGAACCCAAATTAATTTTCTTTCTACCCTTTTTTTCCATTCATAGACTCAGAGTAAGCAGTCCCTATAAAGTAGTCACTTTAAAGTTTAGTTCTCTCTCTCTCTTTCTCTATCTCTGTCTCTGTCTCTCTCTCTCTCTCTTTTTCTCTCTGTCTCTCTCACCTATTTGCCTATCATCTATCTCTATCATTGTGTTTCTGTTTTTCCTCTTTCTCTTCTCCACCACTTTCTTCCTGACAAAGTACAGAGAAAAAAAAAATGTTTGCAATTAACCAAGATGGCTTTAAAAATTCCTTAACTTGACTAAACTTTAGGTCAGCTTCTTCCTGACTCTGTGGCCCCTGGTCTTTCATTTCCTAGAATAATTTTTTTAGAGAACTTCTAATCGTAAATTCTTTCTCTATACCTTTGTGATGCAAGTTTTTTGAAAGTCCTCATTTTTACAACCCAGGAATCTCTTTCTCTAAGACACCATGTCTTTAAGACATTCTCTAAGACCAATGGAAGTCATCATTTGAAATGCAGTCACCAAGGCAGACAAAGCCTCTACTATTCTCTGTGGGGAAATAGGAGCCTAACTAGGCTAGATGCCTCACTCCAAGTTGTGTAACTACTTCCTGCTGTAAAGTTTACTTTTCCTTTTGGGTGGTGTTCCAAAATCCCCTTCACCCTAGCTCTTTAAAACTTTCCTGCCCTTTGTTGCAGGGGACTTTAATGCACATTGAATTCTGGCTTCTCTCCCTTATGCACTAGCCTTGAATACAGTCCCCCTTGCCTGTTTAATGTTACCCAGTACAGCTTTTGTTTTGATCTGATATAAAAGAAGGCAAATATTTACTCTATTAAAAAAAATATATAATTCTTTGGATGCCTTCGTGGTTCAGTTGGTTGAGCATCTGCCTTCCACTCAGATCATGATCTAAGGGTCCTGGAATGAGCCCCATGAAATCCATAGTCCAGGGTCCCCACTCAGCAAGGAGTCTGCTTCTCTCCCCCCTCTCTGCCCCTCCTCCCACTGTGTGCACTCTCTCTCTCTCTCAAATTAATTAAATCTTATAAAAATAAGTATAATTCTTTTTCTAATAATCAGAAAAGAAAATAGAAACTGGAGTCACTCTTGATAACTTTAAAATTTTTGAGCATAAATAACATCATCTTTTTAAAAATATATATATATTTTTAAGATTTTATTTATTTATTTATTTGACAGCGAGAGAGAGAGAGATCACAAGCAGGCAGAGAGGCAGGCAGAGAGAAAGAGAGAGGGAAGCAGGCTCCCTGCCGAGCAGAGAGCAGAGAGCCCAATGTGGGACTCGATCCCAGGACCCTGAGACGAAGGCAGCGGCTTAACCCACTGAGCCACCCAGGAGCCCTAAAAAATATTTTTTCATTTATTTATTTGAATGAGAGACAGAGACAGAAACAGAGCTACCATGGGAGGGGAGGGCTATGGGAGAGGGAGAGAGAGTCTTAAGCAGACTCCATGCTCAGCACAGAGCCCCAAATGGGGCTCAATCTAATGATTCTGAGATCACAACTTGAGCTAAAACCAAGAGTCAGACACTTAACTGACTACACCACCCAGGCAATCATCTTTTCTTGAAAACCCTACTTATGTTTCTGTTCATTTACTGGTTTTTTAAAATGGCAGCTTATTTTCATTTGATGGCAGCAGAATTTTTGTTTATTTAGTGGTTTGTTTATTTATCTTAAAAAGGTCAAGACTCAAAGTGGCCGCTGTGAAATTTTGGTGAATCATTTATATAACCACCTTTTTTCAGTCCTCAATGGAAGACCTGCTTAGTAAGGTAGAGTATTAGGTTATAAAACAAGTAGGAATGACTCAGTCATCTTTCAAAGTGAAAGAAAATGACAAATATGTGCATCTACGATTCATGTTACTAATTGTAAGAATTTTTCAGGTTTTGTGGAGGTGCCGTTTGCATTTACTTACCTCTGGCCTTATTTAGCCTCATTCTTTTAAAAAAATGCTTTTAAGAAAATTATAGAATAAGAGAAGTCTAGTCATATAAAGGACATTAGGTCAGATAACATGGTCTCATTGTCTTCCTGGATGGAAACATTGAGCTTCACAATGTATAGGTGACTTGTCCAAGCTCATGTGCCTAATGGAGTCATATAATCTTTTGAGTGGGTTCTGTTCCATTTTCAATTCTGCCTCTGAATCCATTGCATTTGATTCAATTTTTTTTTTTTTGTATGTAAGTTTACCATTACTTCATGACTTTTAAATTTTCTTTTGGTTGTCCCTAATATATTTAAATTGTTTTGACATTTATGCAGCAATTGACAACTGAGTGCATTTGTGAATCACCATTTTCCACACTGCCCTGCACTATTGAAGAGTACAGTGTTTAGTGATGAAACAGCTGCCATGTTTCAGCCAGAGGCAGCTAAACTTCTATGAAGACTAAGATGATCCCTGTTTATTTGACTTGTAATCAATTTGTAATTTGGGTTGAGTACAAGGAGATATTTTCATGAAAGCCCCAGATAAGGCACTGCTGTGCCTGGAGGCTGGGATTTGCAGGCAGTCCTCCCAAGGTTTTGCCTGCAGGAAATACAAATGAGACTATTTCCCTTCAATAGCAGAAATTAAACTGAAGGAAATCTTGTTGACGCAGTTATATTTTAAGACAACAGCTCTCAAAATGTCAGTCATGATTAATCATTATTATTATGATTGTCATTTTCAATCTATGGTTCTTGTTCCACTATCCTGAAAAAATAATTCTGAAAAAAGATATATATATTTAATTCTGAAAAAGTATGATTAATGGCCTCAGGCCTTCAAGTGGAATAAGACCAAATGCTACATCTTATCTTCATATTTGATAAATTATAATTTGGATAGAATCACACAAAATCTCTTAACCTCAGTTTTCTCATCTGTAAAATGGAGATAATAAAAAAGTTCCATCTAAACCATGTGATTTGTGGCCACCATGTAAGAGAATATAGCTGAGAAAATATATGCTAAAAATAATACAAGTATGGTAGAACTTTGAGTCTCTGAAATGGCCAGATTATAACAGTTTTATAAGTAGAAAACATAATAATACTTAATCATCCACATGAAAAGATGCTTGACATTACTAATTATCAAGGGAACATAAATCAAAACCATAAATAAAAGTCACCTCATACCTGTCAGAATAACTAAAATAAAAAAGACCAGAAACAACAAGTGTTAGCTAGGATGTAGGGGAAAAACAAAAACAAAAACAAAAAAAACCAAAAAAACCAAAACTCCCAACTACTGTTGGTGGAAATGTAAATTGGTACAGCCATCATGGGAAACAGTATGGATTTTCCAAAAAAAAACAAAAACAAAAATAGAAATATCATGACACTACTTAGTATTTACCTAAAGAAAACGAAAACTCTAATTCAAAAAGATATGCACCCCTAAGTTAACTGTGGCATTATTTACATAGAAGAGATAGGGAAGCAAACTAAGTGTCCATCAATAGATGAATGGATAAAGAAGGTACAGTGTGTGTGTGTGTGTGTGTGTGTGTGTGTGTGTACGCGCGCATGCGCAAAATGGAAGATACAATGAAATATTATGCAGCCATGAAAAAGATGAGATCATGCCATTTAAAACAACATGGATAGATCTAGAAAGTTTTATTCTAGGTAAAATAAGTCAGTCTAACAAAGAAAAATACCAAATGAACAAATGAATAAAAAAAAAGCAGAATCAGACCTTTAAATACAGAGAACAGACTGATGATTGCCAGAGGTATGGGGTGTGGGGTTGTGCAAAGTAAGGGAAGGGGAGGAGGAGATACAGGCTTCCAGTAATGGAATGAATAAATTATGGGAAAAATGATACAGCATAGGGTGTATAGTCAATGATATTGTAATAACATTGTCTGGTGAGAGTTAATACCTACACTTGTGGTGAGCATAGCATAACATATAGTTATGTTGAATCACTATATTATACATCTGTATCTAATATAACATTGTGTGTCAACTGTACTCAAATAAAAATTAAAAAATAATTATTCATCCTTTAAACAGAGAAGTATTGACATCAGCATTAAAATGTATAGACTATAATGATTATTCAAGTCTGAAAATATTGTTTATATTGGCATTCAGATTTTGTTCTTATTTTCTCTAGAATTTAAGATCTACTTTTATATGGGTTGGGTAATTCAATCTCTGTAAGAGAATATCCATTAGATCTGTTGCTGAAGCATACTCATTGACCTGTTAAACAGTAATTATTTCTCTAGATACATTAACGTTTGTGCATGCGTGCATGTGTGTGTCTTAAAATGGGAATGTTACCGTATCATGAAGTAATTTTAAAGTCCCCTAGATTTGAAAAGTCTTAGCAGTTCATTTAGTCTACCTTTCCAAGCAGTGTAGGAAATTCAGCACTTACTTATAACATGTACTGATCATTTACTATATACCATGCATTACTTGAACAAAGTATATCATTATTTCTACCAATTTTTTAAATGACCAAATGTTTTATTTCCATAGTAGCACTGTTGCTACTGTTCATTTGCAATTCTCATAATAAGCAAAATCAGAGGAAGCATTTATTTCAGAAGCCCAGTATATACCCCAGTACATGTTTTATAATGGTTGGATGAATACACTGTGAGTCCAATAACAACTTAAACAAAATGAAAGAAAGAAGGAAAGAAATATATATTTGGATTTAAGTGAAAATGTATGTTTGGAGTCATCCTGAAAATCTGAATGAGTCAGAGCTAGAAAACTGTGATTATCATATTTTTCTCTTGTTAACAACAGAAAGGTAAAATTCAACATATTAATTTTTTTTTAAAGATTTTATTTATTTATTTGACAGAGAGAGAGATCACAAGTAGGCAGAGAGGCAGGTAGAGAGAGAGGAGGAAGCAGGCTCCCTGCGGAGCAGAGAGCCTGATGCGGGGCTCGATCCCAGGACCCTGAGATCATGACCTGAGCCGAAGGCAGCAGCTTAATCCACTGAGCCACCCAGGCGCCCCAACATATTAATTTTTGATAACAAAGACACCTTTTCCAGGTGGTTATGTTTCCCCTAACATTCTCTCTGCCCCATCTCATAACCTATGCTGTTTCCTATGCCACCACAGTGACTCTCCAAAGACCATAATTGGCTTATAAGCTGCAGGAGAACTGTGAGGGTCTCTCAGAACAAGGCAGTTTGGCAGCATAGTGAGTTGCTTACGCCCTACTGTGTGGTGATTGTTAGGAAAGAATTAAAAGAGCAAAAAGGAAATCACTAAACTAAGTTTCGGTGTCTATCTTATCTGGATTGAAAAATGAACTGTTTTCTTTCCCACACTGTAGAAGCCATATTATGGGATGGAAGTTCAGGACTCTGTAATCAGTCTGTGTGGGTGGACCTAATGAGGTTCTGCTGTGGCAGATGCAGGGCATGAGCTTGTTTGATCCCATTAGAACCTGAAAGGTTTAGCTTTTCTGCTAAGGCCTAACAGAGCGAGGGTTTCTTTCCCTGGTTTGACTGAGAACTTGACTGAGGCTGGTAAATTGCTTCCTGTAGCTATTGGTATGGCATTCTTAGATTTTCCTTCATCTTAGGCTTTATTAGCCTTATCCACTAAACAGCCACATGTTTATGAGGGAAGAGACATAGAGACCTTGCTCACCATTATATCCCTAGGATCTAACACAGTGCTGAGTCCTAAAGGAAAGCACAATATTTGAATGAATGAGCAGATTAATTTAGTATCCAGTCTGATCAATTGGATGTTAATGGAAGGGAGGAAATAAGGACACTCCCATCTTTAGGCCATATTGAACTTAAGGAAAAACACATTAGCTGTGTAAATATGGAAGTCTTAAGTTAGATGACCTAGTAAGTTATGTTCTACAACAGAATGCTTTTATTTATTTATTTTGATTTGGCAAGCTTTTTTTTTTTTTAATTTTTTAAAAATTTATTTTTAGTGTTCCAGAATTCATTGTTTATGTACCACACCTAGTGCTCCATGCAATGCATGCCCTCCATAATACCCACCACCAGGCTCAACCAACCTCCCACCCCTCCCCTCCAAAACCCTCAGTTTGTTTCCCAGAGTCCACAGTCTCTCATGGTTCATCTCCCCCTTCAATTCCTCCCAACTCACTTCTCCTCTCCATCTCCCCATGTCCTCTGTGTTATTCCTTAGGCTCCACAAATAAGTGAAACCATACAATAATTGACTCTCTCTGCTTGACTTATTTCACTCAGCATAATCTCTTCCAGTCTTGTCCATGATGATACAAAAGTTGGGTATTCATCCTTTCTGATGGAGGCATAATACTCCATAGTGTATATGGACCACATCTTCCTTATCTATTCATCCTTGAAGGGAATCTTGGTTCTTTCCACAGTTTGGCAACTGTGGTCAATGCTGCTATGAGCATTGGGGTATAGATGAACCTTCTTTTCACTATGTCTGTATCTTTGGGATAAATACCCAGTAGTGCAATTGCGAGGTCATAGGGTAGCTCTATATTTAATTTCTTAAGGAATCTCCACACTGTTTTCCAAAGTGGCTGGACCAATTTGCATTCCCGCCAACAGTGTAAGAGTATTTCCATTTCTCCACATCCTCTCCAACACATGTTGTTTACTGAACAGAATGCTTTTTTTTTTAAGATTTTATTTATTTGACAGACAGAAATCACAAGCAGGCAGAGAGAGAGAGGAGAAAGCAGGCTCCCTGCAGAGCAGAGAGCCCAAAGCGGGGCTCGATCCCAGGACCCTGGGATCATGACCTGAGCTGAAGGCAGAGGCTTTAACCCACTGAGCCACCCAGGCACCCCTGAACAGAATGCTTTTAAGAATGAAAAAAGTCGCTGTCTGGATAAGACTAGAACAAGAGGCATAAAGCATGGCGATTCTGGGTAAATTGAGAATTAAGCATACTCTAGATATCAAAGAATTCATTTGTGTTCAAAACAAGGGGTAGAAGCAGTACATTTTTATGGAGTACCTACCCTATACAAGGCTGTATTAAGTACTGTTGTATGTAACTTATTAAATTCCATTAAAATAAGAAGTGCCAAACTAAGATCTTTCCCCATTAACAAACTGTGAACCACAAATTACACAATGAAGATTTGTCCTCTGCAAGGAAAATAAATAAATAAAAAGGTTAACTAGATGGTAAATGAGATGATAAGTTGTAGACAAGCTAAAGTTCTGATCTCCCAGAGGCATAGGTCAATATGATCATTCCAGGAGGACTACAGCATAATTTTGGGCTCAAACTTTTGACTTAAGGTAAACAAAATCATTTTAACCTCAAAATTATTTTTTTTAATATTTTATTTATTTATTTTAGAGAGAGAGAGCGTAAACATGAGGGAGAGAAGTAGAGCAAGAGGGAGAGGGTCTTAAGCAGACTCTACACTGAGCATGGAGCCTCACATGAAGTTCCTTACAGGGCTTGATACAAGGCTGTATATGCGACTCCATCCCATGACCCTGAGATTACAACCTGAGCTTAAACTAAGAGTTGGATGTTTGGATGACTGTGCCACCCAGGTTCTCCTATAACACTTCTAACATCCAGCTATGTTCATCTTTTAAGTTTTATTCTTTTGAAAACAAACTTTGAAATGAAACACAAGAACAATTTATTGTTCTATAATTCGTGAGTAAGCGTTTCCCCATTGTTGAAATTATACTACTTTCTTGATTGTTGAGTATAATATGGATCTTTGTATACAGTTCTTATTGAAGCCTTCATGGTTGAGAAAAAAGAACCAATGAACACATTTAAAACATTTTTAAAATGTTACATGAACAATCCTAAAGGAGGCATGTGTGGCATTTGTAGATAAGGCTCTAGGACCACTTTGTTGGGTCCCTGTAGGAAGGGGTAACATAAAATTCAACCTTGCATGTTCTTGCTTTTCTTCAGTTTGGATTAGTCTTTGTGTTTCCAGAGCTAAGAGGATGTTCCTTCTGGTTTCTCATGGACAGTACTGGTTTATGTCTGTTGTCCTGGTTTAATTTTCAACCATGTCAGTTTTTAGAAGATGAATTAAATGGTCACCCTATCAGAGCCTGGCAAATAGTGGATAGACAATAAATGACTACTGGGCGAACTAATAAATACATGTCAAATAGAGACTCTGTTCTATGTTGATAATCTTCAAACAGTGTCCTTTTATTACTGAGGTTAGAAAGTTTTCACACCATTGGGTTGGTTCTGTATTCTCCAAACCAGAATCCTCTGAAAAATTTATTCTCTATAAGACTGAAACTAGTTTTCTATTAAATTAGGGTGAATCCCAATCAGTAAGAAGTATCCTTCATAATAATGCAATGATAACTATAAAAATAAAGACAGTTATACCAATTTTTCATAGTTTGGTCAAATGAAGAATAAAAGTTCCCAAACTGATGAGTAAGAAGGCAGTGATAATGATTATTGTGGGTGTTAGAAAAAGAATTGGAGAATATGCATTTGTCTGATTTCTAGACTGCCTGTGGCTATTTGACCATAAGAAGAAAAAAAAATATATTTTTATATACTTGGCAGGCTTATGTCTTTAGAAGCTGTAGATGCTAAGATTGATGACAATGATCTCTTCTGATCTTCCAGTTCCTCTTACCTAGAAATTTATCTACCTTTTTACTTTCATTTTCTAGCTCTCACTGCCTTTTCTACTCAAGAAATTTAGTTCTAGCCAATCAAGAGATATGGCATTTTGGTCCAATTGGCTGATTTCCAAGTGAAAATGAGCCATTTACTGTCCTAGTGGAAAACCGTCTTTTGAGAGATTAGCTAGTGCCAATCATTGCACCAGAGTTTAATCCTGCCCAAATAAAATAAAGATCCTTGAGAAAATAAAGGAAATTTTCAACTTTTCATGTTTGTGGGCCCTGTTCCTGGGCTCCCAGCAAAGCTATACTTTAACATTTACCAAGGTCAAAATGACTTGGCAAAACCTTAAAGCATGGGCTCTCTTTCTGCCCTGAGCACATACTGTATACCTGCTTTGTTAAATAATAATAGTAATAATAACCAAAAAGGGACATTCCAAACATAAAGATGAGAAAAAGAAAAAAAAGTAAACAAAAAACTTTCCTGATTCCCATTAGACCGGTCATACAAACTTGCATACACTAAAAACACAAGATAAAGTCTATAACTTTCTGGAATGTCCTTTGTCGTGATTTGTAACTCTTTATGTAATGAGGAAAAAGAAAAAACATATACAACCCTGTACCAAATGTTCCTTCCCCGAAGCATTCTTTTCTTTGTGAAGAGCATGTATTCCAGGGAACTATGCTAACTTGGGTTTGAATAAAACTCTCCCTTAAAAAAAAAAAAAATCTTTTAAAAAGGTTTGTTCATTTTCCATCAACATCCTGAAACTGTCAAGATAAAACCTAGATCTTAGATTATTTAAAACATACCAAAATGCAGAATCTTGGGACTTTAAGCCTAAAACTGACTTTTTTCTCCCTCATCTTGTCCAGAGCAAGAGGGAAAGCAAAGAGGGAAAGCAAATGAGGCTATTAGGGCTGTATAATTGAGGATGGCTCTAAATAGTTTCCTAGTGGCCTGAAAAAAGTGCAGATCTCACATTCTGGAAATAGCCACCTCTGCGGTGCAGTTGGGCCCTTGGCACATTAGTGAAGAAAAATCTGTTTGTATAGACTTGCTTTTGTGCTTTGCTAGTCTTTACATTGTAGGTATAAGAGGTGTTATTCCCCATTTACTATGTTACCCAAGTGATTCAACAAAAATACCATCTCCAGACTAAACATTTTTTTCTTAACTTTCTATTCCTACCTCAAAAAATAAGATGGGATTTCTGTGAAATACTTTGTTTCTCTCACGTGCAGTGACTACTATGTTTGTTTTGGTATTGCCTATCTCAATGATTGGAAAAGTAGGGCACAAAGTAAGTAAAATTTATATTTTCTTCTGTGGAATAATCACATCAGTAGATTGTCTTGAAACTAGTCTTTCCACAGCTATATTCCAAAGTCTTGTTTAAATGCTGATGAAAATCTATGTTGTTGATTTTTAAAAAAATATATAATTCCATTTTTAGAAACAATAATATATCTGAGACTCTCTCTTGCTAAGGCATTGTGTGGAGTTTGCTGGGTCCTGAGCCTAGGGCGAGGTTGGATATTGTTATTAAGAAAGCCAGGGGCAGGGAACACTTGTACCCTCATCCAGATATGTGGGTGTTAATTACGTGGCTGCTATCTGCTCTCTGGGGAAAACCATCTTTTTTCTCCCAGGCAAAGGCACAATGTTGGGTAAAGAAACCCAAGTTCTTTCTTATTATTCCCTGGTCTCGCTGACCTTATTTCTCCTTCAGGAACACATTGTGCTTATTTCTACCTTCAGGATTTTGCAATTGTCTCCTCTCCCTAGAATGGTCTGCTTCCAGAATATTGTAGGTCACTAACATACCATTCAATTACCATTTCAAATATCACCTCTTCTGGATTTTATTTTCTTCATATACTAATCTCTCATGTTGAGTGGCTGCTATGCAATGGGTACTATTCCATGTTTCTAGAATACAAAAATGAAAAAAAAAATAGTGTTGTCTCTACCACCAAGGAACTCAAACTGTATATACAGGATAAGAATGTGAGCAAATAAATAATTTGTGCTATGACAAAAACATCAAACATAACTCTAACATTAGAGTATATAGTGAATGCAGATGCTCATTTCACTAAGTAGGCGGCAACCTCTTAAATTGTGTTTAAACTTGGATCTGAGTTTGTGATGATCTTGCAAATGAGCACTTTAAGCAGAAAACATGAAGTACTAAGTTTTGACATAACTGAGGAAGAGAATGAAAGCAAGTGGACGAGTGGGCAGAGAGGTGAGTTCCCAGTAATTGATAGAAACCAGATGGTGTTAGCCTTTAGTTCTGAAGCAGTAAAGGATTTGAACTTTATCCAAGTTTAATGGGAAAGAAGTGAATATTTTAAAAAAGGGAAGTGACTAATATTATACTATATGTTAACTAACTGGAATTTAAATAAAAATTTGGGGAAAAATGTTAAAAAATAAAAATAAAAAAGGAAAGTGACAAGATGTTGTTTACATTTTTTTAAAAAAGATTTTATTTATTTGACAGACAGATACCACAAGTAGACAGAGAGGCAGACAGAGAGAGAGGAGAGGAAGCAGTCTCCCTGCTGAGCAGAGAGCCCGATGCGGGGCTCAATCCCAGGACCCCGAGATCATGACCTGAGCCAAAGACAGAGGCTTTAACCCACTGAGCCACCCAGGTGCCCCTGTTGTTTACATTTTTTAATTATTCTTTTGAATACCTCTGTGGAGGATGAGTAAAAAGTGTTACACAGGAAATTTAACCCTAAATTTGTCATAGTAACACGTAAACTATACAGTTTGAGTGGCTTAACACAACCAGTTTATTTCTCATTCAAGCGAAGAGGTAAAATGAGGGCCTTCTTGATTTTATGAGTCAGCAAGGATATGGGCTTATTTTCATCTCATCACATGGCTATAAGTTTGCCATGAAAGGGTAAAAAGAGCTCAGAAGTGCAACAAACAGGAATGGTAGAAAATACCTGCTCAACGTCCTGTTTGCTAGAACTCAGTCACAGATCCAACCTAAGTACAACAGTGCTAGGATATATAAGAGAGCAATTAGTACTCCATGAGCATTAATTGCACATGGTAAAGAGAGAAAAAATGTAAGTATCAAACATGCTAGGAGAAAATTTTAGATTGAGAATAAGTGAGCCGGAAGAAAAGACATTATCAGAGAGTGCTATATTTGAAATTGAGCATTTGGGGAGAATTATGACCACAGGAGTGGATTCCTAAGGAGAAAAACATCACTAAAGAGATAAAAATTGAGAAGTCAAAACTATGTGAATTTGAAGTACTTTTGCTTATGAAAAGTAATGTATAATCATCAGTCATTTTCTCTATGTATTTATTTCTACTTTACTTATTTTTTTGATTGGTAGTTTTCTCTTTATTCTTTACGACCATTTATCCTTTGCTCACCTCTACCGAGTGATTTCTATGTATGTTGAAGTATCACACACAGCAGTTACTTTATGGATAACAAATTGTTTTCCTTTCTTTCTTCCTCTCATTTCTTTATACACTTGTCTATTATGAGTCCATTGCATGCTGCAAGCAAAGAACTCTGGACTGGAGGTAAGGGGACTCCACTCTTACTTTACTTTTGCCTCTTATTTTCTACGCTCACTCACTCAGACATATTCAAGGGATATTTATTAAACTCTTATGTGTGCAAGATTCTGAGAGAAAAGTTGGGGATAAGATGAGTAACAAGAAAGATGTGGTTTTGCCTCAATGAACCTCTATTCATTCACTCAGGAGAGGAATAAAAGAAAAAAAACCATAATAGAACTTTTCACGGATCAGTTATTGAAAATCATTTGGGAGCCATTAAAAGACACAGATTGAGTGTTTGTAGGTTGGAAAATTGTTTGCAAATAAATTTTTTCATTGTTTTTTGACTGATATATATCAGTCATATATCAGATACATATCAGTTTTCTCTATACTTCCCTATGAGTTTTGAGGATTATTTAAAGCAATATGAGACTGTAGGCTCAGCTAGCGTTCTTTATTTCCTTCTTTCAGTGGTCCTTAGACCATGACTGAGCTGTGGATTTATTGCCTATAACATTAGATCAAAGGCAACACTAACCCACCACACACTGCTTCTTCATATACAGCAATTTTAACCTGTGTGGGTTTCTGATTCCCTGTTAAGACAATGACATGACTTGCAACTTAGCTTCCTCTTGTGTAAGTCTAGTGTTTGTAATTTCTGAGACCTGTGTTTGAGACACAGTGCATAAATAGCGGGAGTTATTAATGAAGTGTGAGTATTCACAGTGAAGTCACTGAGAAATGACAGGAGCAAAGGAATTAATTCTTCTTATTACATTTCTAGCAATGAGAGCTTGAAATTAGAAAATCTTTTGATATTTATAATAGTATTTTTCCATATACATTTTGTTCAAAATTTTGCTTTCTTTAGTTCTCTATATTCATGTTCTAAACTATCAGAAAGTACAGCATCAAATTTTATTTCAATATGAAGTAGAAACTTATAAAAATATAAACTTTTTAGGAAAGCATACTACTTTTTCTATGTGAAGCAAAGATTTCTAGCCAACGTCATTATCTGACTCCTATTAAATATCTTACTTCCTTTTTTAAAATATTTTATTCATTTATTTGACAGACAGAGATCACAAGTAGGCAGAGAGGCAGACAGAGAGACAATGGGGGCCTGAGCAGAGAGCCCGATGCGGGGCTCGATCCCAGGACCCTGGGATCATGACCTAAGCCAAAGGAAGAGGCTTAACCCACTGAGCCACCCAGGCGCCCTTTAAATATCTTACTTCTATAATCATTTTATATTCAGTCAGAGGGAGCAAAGATCAAGGAAAACAAGAATTCCATGCTTTGTTTAGCAGTAGTCAAAGATGACCCGTATTCAATCCTAGAAATTTCCTCTTAACACACATTTACTTATGTGGACAGAAAAGGCTTGAATTACTACCAGACCTGCTGGATTGAATGGGGAAGCAGCTGAATTTCAACCTGCCTGGTTTTACCCTGGTTTTGTTCCCTTTCTAAGACCCTGAACAGAGTTCTATACCTGATATCTGCATATGAGTCTTCTGCTCTCCTTAAGCGTTCTTTCCCACTCAGGAATCAGCTTCCTCTCCTCATTTTTGCAAAAACTGCAGGCAGCTTTTGACTAATTCAGTTCAGATAAGGTTTTATTGTTGTTGCTGCTGCAGCAGTGAATAGCCTTCTAGTCTATCATTTTATGCATATGTATGTGTAAACATATGTATACTAATGTCATTTCATGTTATATTGTCATTATTATAGAAAGTATATAATTGTGTATAACATTATACATTCTTATATATTATTATATGCATTATAATATATAAACACATATTATATAAAATCATTATTTTATTTTATCTAATGTCCTTACTCTATTTCTATCATTCTTCCTTCATAATCATTGGTCTAATTATAATTAGCATAGGAAGCATTCAAGACAAGCTCTTCCTCAAAAAGGAGAGGGGAGGGGCAGGTGGGTGGTGGCACCGTCAATTGAGCATCAGACTCTCCGTTTCAGCTCAGGATGTGTTCTTTTTTTTTTTTTTTTTTTTTTTTTCCCCTTTTTATTAATTTTTTCAGCGTAACAGTATTCATTCTTTTTGCACAACACCCAGTGCTCCATGCAAAACGTGCCCTCCCCATCACCCACCACCTGTTCCCCCAACCTCCCACCCCTGACCCTTCAAAACCCTCAGGTTGTTTTTCAGAGTCCATAGTCTCTTATGGTTCGCCTCCCCTCCCCAATGTCCATAGCCCGCTCCCCCTCTCCCAATCCCACCTCCCCCCAGCAACCCCCAGTTTGTTTTGTGAGATTAAGAGTCATTTATGGTTTGTCTCCCTCCCAATCCCATCTTGTTTCATTTATTCTTCTCCTATCCCCCTACCCCCCCATGTTGCTTCTCCATGTCCTCATATCAGGGAGATCATATGATAGTTGTCTTTCTCCGATTGACTTATTTCACTAAGCATGATACGCTCTAGTTCCATCCACGTCGTCGCAAATGGCAAGATTTCATTTCTTTTGATGGCTGCATAGTATTCCATTGTGTATATATACCACATCTTCTTGATCCATTCATCTGTTGATGGACATCTAGGTTCTTTCCATAGTCTGGCTATTGTAGACATTGCTGCTATAAACATTCGGGTACACGTGCCCCTTCGGATCACTATGTTTGTATCTTTAGGGTAAATACCCAGTAGTGCAATTGCTGGGTCATAGGGTAGTTCTATTTTCAACATTTTGAGGAACCTCCATGCTGTTTTCCAGAGTGGTTGGACCAGCTTGCATTCCCACCAACAGTGGAGGAGGGTTCCCCTTTCTCCACATCCTCTCCAGCATCTGTCATTTCCTGACTTGTTAATTTTAGCCATTCTGACTGGTGTGAGGTGATATCTCATTGTGGTTTTGATTTGTATTTCCCTGATGCCGAGTGACGTGGAGCACTTTTTCATGTGTCTGTTGGCCATCTGGATGTCTTCTTTGCTGAAATGTCTGTTCATGTCCTCTGCCCATTTCTTGATTGGATTGTTTGTTCTTTGGGTGTTGAGTTTGCTAAGTTCCTTATAGATTTTGGATACTAGCCCTTTATCTGATATGTCGTTTGCAAATATCTTCTCCCATTCTGTCAGCTGTCTTTTGGTTTTGTTAACTGTTTCCTTTGCTGTGCAAAAGCTTTTGATCTTGATGAAATCCCAATAGTTCATTTTCGCCCTTGCTTAACAGACACATAGACCAGTGGAACAGAATAGAGAGCCCAGAAATCGACCCTCAACTCTATGGTCAACTAATCTTCGACAAAGCAGGAAAGAATGTCCAATGGAAAAAAGACAGCCTCTTCAATAAATGGTGCTGGGAAAATTGGACAGCCACATGCAGAAAAATGAAATTGGACCACTTCCTTACACCACACACGAAAATAGACTCCAAATGGATGAAGGACCTCAATGTGAGAAAGGAATCCGTCAAAATCCTTGAGGAGAACGCAGGCAGCAACCTCTTCGACCTCAGCCGCAGCAACATCTTCCTAGGAACATCAGGATGTGTTCTTGGTGTTGTGAGACCGAGCTCTGCATCAGGCTCCCGTGCTCCGTGTGGAGTCTGCCTAGATTCTCTCTCTCTTCCTCTGTGTCTCCCACTCCTGCTCTCTTTCTCTCTCTCTAAAATAAAAAAGTGAATCTTAAAAAAAAAGAAGAAGAAGAAGAGTGGAGGTTGTTCTCCTACAGCATCCCACTTTCTGCCATGACAGCATCTGTTGGTTCAGGTGACACATCTCCCAAGAGAGAGCCACTTAATTTGCTTAGTTAAAGGATAACCTCAAAGATCAAAGGGTCAATCCAGGTAAGCTCTTAGGAAGCCAACTGAATTATATAAGTGAGGGGATTCCTTCAAGAAGATATGAATTCTGTCTAGATTTGTAGCTCAAGAAAACTATTTAGAACAGTGATAAGACCAACTTGGCTCAAAAGAAATTTGGGAGTGCAGGTTTCAAACAGTTTTACAGAAGTGTGTTGTTTTCTTCTGTGAAGATTGGCTTAGTCTCTATATACAAGAATATATGAGTTTGTGTGCTCTAAACATTTTACTCAAAGATAAGAAATTCTGTGTTTGGTGAAAATCTAAAAGCGGGCTCTGCAAATCATAAATGCAAATGCAATATCTATCTGAATAGATATTAACCTGTTTACAGTAAATAAATTACGTAATAATGTAGAACAGAAGAATATTACTCATTAATAGAACAGAACATAGAAGCAAGTCAATGGCTTTCAGAGAATTCTTGCAATAATTTGAAATATAGTTTTGATTAATTTGATGAGACTCAGGAGAATGACTAAAAGTCTAAAACTGCTAATATTATACCCAGATAATAAAAATAAACATTTTGATTGTAATCCTCTTAAAAATAAAGAATGAGTAATTAAAATCCTCTATGGCAGGCATTGTTCCTCCACTTAATCTTCACAGCAAAGCTACTGAGCAGTTATAATTAGTTGTAATTTATAGATGGAGAAATTAAGCTAAAGTTGGTGAATTAACTTGCCAAAGTTCATATAAAAATGAATAAAATTTAATACTTAAATTTGTTCTGTCCAAAATGCACACTGTTGCTACTACGTAGAACTCATTTAAATTTTCTAAAGGTAATTATAAGAGTTACTTGATCTCTCAAATAACTAGCTTGGCAATTCTCTCCAGTCAAGTTTTATTTATGGGGAGAGGCTATGTTAATATTGAGTCTATATATTGTATTATTAAAGAAGTATTACATAAAGTTCTTTCATTTAGGAAATCATTTTTTAAACAAATTTTATTTTATTTCTAATTAAGAATTACTCTAATTGTGCTTATTGTAAAAAAAAAAATTGAAAATCATGGGAAGAGAAAATATTTTCCAATAATTCTTGCACTTAGTAACTACTGTAACGCCTTTACAAATGAATCTTTTTTGAATTTTAGTGCAACAAAAAAGCAGTAATTTACATACTTCTTTTTTTATTTAGTAGTACATAATTTACTTTAGATAGTTTTATAAAATATTTTATTATATCCTATGGGTATATAATAATTTAATGAAGAAATTATACTTGTAATTTTATTTAACATTAATAGTGTTCTTATAGAAAAGAACAATTACGATAAAGCTCCTTGAGGACTGGGGACTTTATTCTTTTATTCTCATTATTCTCCTTATTCATTGCTATACTCTCAATGTCTGGTACTTGACATATAGTAGATGCTTAATATCCTTTTTTAAAATCTATTCTTAATAAATAGATTTAATTAGTTAATATTAGTAGACAATCTGATTTTTTAGGATAAATAACTTGAAGTAAACTTGAAAATCAAAGCATATGCATATTTATAATATTCATTTTCTTCATATCGACATCTACTTTCCAGAAAAATTGTGGTAATTTTTGCTCAAACTAGCAGTATGACTTTTTTTTCTTTGAATCTTGCTCTATTGAGTGATATTATTCTAGCTCAGCTCTGTAAATATCTCTTTTGCAGGGTGACCTATTATTCTGTCAACCAAAAGTGACTGCTCCACTCATGGCAGAGCTCTCTGTACATAATTTTCTTCTTTGGGGATCTGTTTTGTAAAGAATATAACCTTACCCATAAAGAGCTATGGCCTTTGCCCTAGGTTTCCAAGACGTTATGTTCAACCCCTTAGAAAGTCATGACTGGTAGATGTGTTTTTCCTGCTGTTGGTTTTTTTTTTTTACCTGGGATTGTTGGGCCAGCCAGATAATAAAATGTGATTTAGGGTATGGGTTTTGAGTCATGCAATATCAGCCCAATCTCCTGAAAAGCTGGAAACTGAGGTCAGACTTGGAGGCTGTTAATTATGCCTATGTGATATAGCCCCAATAAAAACTTTGCACATCAATGCTTGAGTAAGCTTCCATGGTTGGCAATACTCCATGTATATTGTCACACATTCTTGCCTGGAGGAGTTAATGCTCTCCTTGACTCCACATAGAGAGGACAACTGGAAGCTTCATGTTTAGAGTCCTTCATACATTTCCATTCAGGGTTGATTTTAATTTGCATCTTTTCTCTCTAATAAGTCATAACTGTGAGTATGATAGCTCTCCAAGAATCCTTTTAGTGAGTTATTTACTATGAGGATGGCTTACAGAAGCCCCTGAACTTGTAGTTGTTGTTAGAAGTGAAGCCATCCTTATGATCTGTTGCCTCCCTTTGCAGTTGGCTGTTCCTGCAGTTGGTGTCCAGAGTACAGTTCAATAGAAAAGCCCCAACTCACTGAAACATGTGGTTCAGAAAGAGGAAGGATGACAGGAAAGGAGATCCTGAACTTTTAATTCCTAGCCTCTACCCTATGTGCTTTATCCTTCCGTTGATTTTAATCTCTATTCTTTAGCTCTATGAAATTATTAACTGGTGAGTGTAACAACTCAAGGATTCTGTGAATCCTTCTAATGAATGGTCAAACAAAATGTGGTCTTCAGAACCCTCTAACTTCACAGGTGGAGTCAGAAGTGAGGACAGTCTCACGGACTATGCACACATTAAACTTCGCAGGGTCTCTGAAACTTCTGTCTCTCCTTTATCACCTGTTAGCCTTGGGATTATGTTATTAACCCTTAGAATTTCTCTGTACTCAGCCCAAAGCTTTGTAAAACAGGGTCCCTGGTAAAACCTCAAATTATCCTAAGTTGTAGATACATTTCTCTTCTGCTGAGACTCTGACAGCTGTAACATCCTTCAGTCTTTCATTTTTAATTTAATGCATACAATTGTTTTAGTATATGTGCAATAATTAATTTTGGAATATGTGCAATAGGTGCATTATTTATTCTATTTTATTAAAAGCTAAGTGCTTTCTGCAATGTTGAAAAATACTCTGGCTTAATTTTGTACTCTGATATTCCTTTTGCTTCTATTCAAACACATGCAAGACTATACCCGTGATGTGCAGATATGTGCATATATTTCAAAATCCATGCAATTGCAGCTCTAGATATGCTTCTACCTTCCTTCAGGCTTTTATTACTGTATGCATTCTAATTTTATTCCATTTTTCAAACTCTTACAATGCATGACTTTCCTCATTCATAGTACTTTGAAAATCTCTTATAAATTTGTGATAATTTTTTATATTGATTATATATATATATATATGTCTGAAAAGAATTGGGTTATGAAGATAACTGACAGTTGATACTATGTAAACTTTCTAACCAAAAAGGTATGAATTACAATTTTCTTCAAATTTATTCATACTTTCAGTGATGTTTGGCATTATTCTTCATAGAAGTCTTAAATACTTACTACTAAATTACTTACTAGTAATTTAATTACTAGTAGTAAGTAAATACTTACTACTAAATTAATTTCTGTATACATCTATATTTTGACTGATTTTTAAAAATATTTTATTTATTTATTTTAGAAAGATTGAGCAAGAATGAGGGAAGAAGCATAGGGGGAGAGAATTTCAAGCCAACTCCACACTGAGCACAGAACCTGACCCAGGGCTCAATTCCACAACCCTGAGATCACAATCTGAGCCAAAACCAGAAGTCAGTCACCCAACCAAGTGATATTTTAATAAATACAACCAAGTGATATTTTAATAAATATCCACAAAAAATCAATCAAGGGGCACCTGGTGCCTTGATTGATTTTTTGTGGATATTTATTAAAAAACATTTCTGGGACATAGAAAATATTTTTGCAAATATTTAACTATGTCGTTGTAATTATTTGCAATTTGAGCTTTGAGATTTATGTAGTATTCGCATAAAGAAGAAGGTGTCCCTTCCTTTTCAACAAAACTACTTTCTCCTATTTAAATTGTATTGATATAGCTTTCCGAACACTAAGTAATAGTGATATTTGTTGGTATCCCTGTCTTATCCTGGTTTTAAAAAGAATGCCTTGTGTTTCAACATTATCATGTTTATCATTGATTTAAAATAAATATTTTACATTGTTAAAGAACTGCCTAAAAGACCTTACAAAGAAATGTTGGATTTTGTGAATTTTCATTCACATCTCTTAGTATTTACTGAGATAATCCTGTGAATTTGTTCCTTTGATTTATTTATAGGGTGCATTATATTCAGAGACAGTAATAACATTAAAGAAAGCTTGATATTTATGGAGTGCTTCAGATGAGCTAGACATTCGGTTAAGTGCTAGTTTACTAATATTAAATCATTTTGGCATTTTTGGAACAATGTTAATTGCTTGTACTCTATTTTAATATCAGGCTGTGTTATATACTTATTTTATTTAGGGTTATTTTTATTTCTATACTTAGTGGGGATTTAGGTATTGAATTGTTGTCTCAAAAGTAATTTAAAAACTAGAAAAAATATTTTCTTATATATTGGTCTTAAAATAGTTTTTTACATGTTCTCCATAGCCTTATTATTCTGTCTTTCCCACTGGCTGTCTTCATTTGTAACATGCTTATTTTTATTTCACTTACCTAAGTTATATTTAACTGAAAAAATAGTTTGTACATAAGAGTCCAATGTGGCAATCATGCCTGGGAACTGCTAGTATGGAGATTAAAGGTCCTTTTGGAAAAGAATTTCTAAGGAAAAATCAGGTTTGCACATTCAGTTTAACTATCTGCCTCTCAGTTTGTCCTGATACATCAACCCCAGTGGCCTTCAAATCTTTTGTATTTAACAGATGAAGGGTTCCTGGTGGCTCAGTTGGTTAGGAGTCTGCCTTCAGCTCAGGTCATGATGTCAGGGTCTTGGGATCGAGTCCTGCCATGGGGGTCCCTGATTCGTAGGAAGCCTGTTGTTCCCTCTTCCTCTCCTCCTCCCTCCATTCATGCTTTCTCTCTCTCTCACATAAATAAGATAAACTCTTTCAAAAAAGGGTTAAAAAAATCCCCACAAACCTACGCAAAAGCTGAGTGCTTTGTTTTGTTTGTTTTACCTCCATGAATTTTTCTGACTTCAATGCTTGACCATGGTGGGTTCATCACAATGGTGTCTGTGGAATCAGAGATGTCCCTGTTAGCAGAGGTGACAGTGCATTAGAAAAGGGAATGGGAGTGCAGGTAACTGTTAGCACTAAGGCCAGTTGTGGTGATGCATCTTCAGTGTAGACATGTGCCCTCTGGAGAGGAGTTACTGCCCTTTACATCAAACACCAACTGTGACATTGGGAATGGCGATGCCTTTATTGGGTATTGGTTGTACCTGTGTTATATTTTTTTTTTTTTTTTTTAGCAGACAATGAGTAATCTGAACAAATAAGGAAGAACTGGTGATCATCAAAATAATGAGTTTGCACGGAATCATCAGAGAGTCTTTAAGGATTCCCTGAAATATTTGAGAAGATAGGAAGAGAGACAGTCCCACACATGCTCTTAAATTGTTGTAATGCCTCTTTAATATTCCTAGGTTTCTGTGTTCAGAAAAAAGCAGGTGATAGGTGGAAACTTCAGGCTCAGTGGTTTAAGCCGCTGCCTTCGGCTCGGGTCCTGATCTCCGGGTCCTGGGATTGAGTCCCATGTCCGGCTCTCTGCTCTGAAGGGAGCCTGCTTCCCTCTCACTCTCTCTGCCTGCCTCTCTGCCTACTTGTGATCTCTCTCTGTCAAATAAATAAACAAAATCTTTAAATAAAAAAAAGAATTTCTTGTTTTTTTCTACTCTACTGACAAAAGACCAAAAAAGATTAATTTAGTTGAAAGCGCATTGGACTGTACTGGTAAACATTTGAAATTGCTTTTAAAGCAGGATAACAACACCACACAGGCACACACATGTATGTACACATACACAGTCTAGAATTTTCAAATATTTATAGCATTTAAAGAGACATAATGATACAAAAACATTAAAGTTCTACTAAAAATCTGAAGTTCCTCTGTTTTTAATGATATTTAGAAGTAAATATTCATAGTAAGGAAAGAATTTAAAGAAGATGAATATAGGACTCCTTTGGGCATTTTTGTGTAATCCCATTTGTAGAAAAAGTGCATAAATAACACAGTCAAGTTAAAATTTTCTCTCTGACTTCTAAAAAGTAAAAAATCTCAGTAACTCATTTGGCTAATACACGGGAGATGAACCTCTAAAATTAGCTGATTCAGTGATTTGAGAAAGTGTGACAATGATTTTGGATATGATGAGAATGTCAATTTCTGAATAAAATTGGTATAGATAAGTAGGTAGAAGCAATAAGTAAAGTTGTACAGTGTTTGGTTCACTTTAAATACAGCATGAGAATCTAAAATACTAAAAATGATCAACTTAGCTAAATAGTAACTGCTTGAATATTTCTAAATTCAAAGTAGGGAAGCAAACACTTGAAAACAAGCCTCTGAGTGTTTTGCAAAGGCTCAGAATGTGCAGTTGGACATAGGATATCATTCCTCTTCTAATAACTGGGAGGAAAGGATCTTGGTTTTGGCATTATAGTGTTGATGATCTCACTAGTGGTGGGATTTGGGGCAGATGAATTAACCTCTGAAACCTTAGTTTCCTCATCTGATCAATGGAGAGGATAACCTCAGGATTTTTCTGAGAATTAATTCAGATAGAGTGAGAAAAGTCCTTAGACGAAGACATGTAATATAATAAACAGCAAAGCACAGCTAATGAAATAAACAAAATAAATAAATAAATAAATTAGGTGCCCTGCTGTTCAACTCCTCTAGATATATAGCGTTTATTTTATAAAATCAAGAGATTTTATAGCAATCAATCTATTAGATAGTAACTGCAGTTCCATCCAACTATTAAAATATAATTTATTTTTAATTTAAAAGGATGTCAAAGTCTATCGTGTTAAAAAAAAGAAAAAAGGAAAGAAAGAAAGAAAGAAAAAGGCTTGTGTGTGTATGTGTATGTATTCCCCTGTGTGTTTTTCTATAAACAAAGATGGTTGAGAAACGGTGTCTGCCTTTTAGAAAGAAATCTGCAGGAAATATGCTGAGCAAATATTGTTTGCTCTATTGATTCACAGACACTGCTGTTTGTAATTGTGATAGGGCTTATTTTCACTCTGCTGTTGCAAGTAAAATTTTATAAATAAAAGCTAGGCCAGAAAAAACAGAATGTGTTAATGATGTCTGTGGCATAAAGATTTTATTGTTTTGCTTTTATTTACAAATAAACCAAGATGATATATCATCAAATCTTTGAGTTGTGAAAGGATCTTAGCAACTTTTTTGCAACCCAACTGCCTATCCCGTAATTTGCTGTTTAAAATGTCTTTGGGAATATTCCTTACCCTATAATGGCCAAGTTATTAAGAAGTGCTGAATGCTCTAAACAGTTGTATGCTTAAATAGATTACATAAGAAAGAACAGCATTGTCTATAAGCAAATAGAGGGAGAAAATTTTCAAAAGAGGGCTTTATTGCTGGAATGAGGATTGCTAAAATCCCCGGCTCAGGAAATGTATAGTTTTGTCATTTTTTTTTTTTTATAGTTAGCAGCTTTATCTTGGGATTTCTGAAAAATGATACATATTAAGCATAAGCTGAGATTTTCAATATCCAATTAACTTTGAATTCAAGTTGGCCCATTAAAAACAGAGCCCATTTAGCCTAGCTTTAAATATATCCCATTTTTTTTAGTATAGAGTTAAAGAATTCTGCTATTTCTTAGGCAAAGATGACACTTATTTGACAGTGTTATTATCTGTACATGAATGTGGCTATTAAGTCTGAATCATCTCAAACTTTTCAACTGATTATATGTAGAATATTCTACGTGGCTTTTCTATTAGAGATGCATATATTGAGAGATTCTGAAAAAAAAAAAAATCCAAAGAAAGAAATTATTTTCCCTATGACCTGTCTGGAACTCAAACATAAAAAGAACCATCCATTTCAATTCAGTTCCATTCAATTCAATTCAGTTTGATTCGATTTGATTCTATTCAAATTGATTTGATTTATTCAACAAATATTTCTGTAGAAGTGCAAAAGAGGAATGAAAGTCCCTTGGGTTTTTTTTTTTGAGAGCTCCAGTGAAACCTCACTGTGATTAGGAGATGGAGTTTATTTCTGATCTAACACAATTTTGGAAGACCTCTGAGAATAGGTAGCATGTAAGCTACAGTCTGAAGAAAAAGTATACTGACAAAGAAAAACAAATATGATAGACCAATTATTGTTGTCAAATAATCAATTAAAGTCCTGATTCTAGATAAAGCTGAGCAATTGAGAGGTGAAACTGCAAACTGTGCATATGGGAAAGAGAAGTGGGCCAAGGAACGAAAATGCATGCAACTTGGGGTGCCTGGAGGCTCAGTTGGTCAGAGATCTGTCTTCAGCTCAGGTCATGATCCCAATGTCCTGGGATAGAGCTCCACTTCAGGCTTCCTGCTAAGCGGAGAGCCTGCTTCTCCCTCTGCCTCTGCTGCTTCCACTGCTTGTGAAGGTAGTCTCTCTCTCTCTCCCTCTCTATCAAATAATAAATGAGATCTTTTTAAAAATTAAAAAGAAAAAAGAAAAGAAAATGCATGAGGTCCTAATTTTGGTAGATGACCAAAATTGGGTGGAGACCATAGTGAGCAGAAGAGGGACATGAAATGGTCGTGCTCAAAAAAAAAAATACTGCTGGAGACTTGGACATGATAAAGCAGGGGAGGCTACACAGCAGTAATTGAGCTTTAAACCACTGGCACTGGTCTAGGCTAGAAGACTAAAGGCCTGGGATTGACCCTTGGCAGCCTTTGGTACACAAGCTCTCTAGACTATCTTTGCTTCTAAGCATTCATTCCCATCACTGCTACATTCTGCCAAACCTAGAGTCAACCAGTCTTCCTGATCTCAACGTTTTCACTATCACTCCTGTCATTACTACCTTGCTTGGTCCATAGCTACCTATCAGGGGTTCAATACATATGTTTGATTAGTAATTTAAATTATTCTTTCTCAAAATGTCTCAGCATCTACACCTGTACTGCATAATTTTGAATACAATTTTATTGTTTTATATGTGCTTGTTTTAATATCTTAGAAAGTTACCCAGATTTAAGGTGGTGCTATGGACTGAATTGTGTCTTCCCCCAAATTCATATATTGAAACCCTATTCCCCAGCATGATGGTATTTCTAGATGGGGTTTTTGAATGGTAATTAGGTTTAGACAAGGCAGTGAAGTCATGGGGTTTTCATAATGGGATTAGTCCCTTTCAAGAGGAGACTAAAGAGCAACCTCTCTCTCTCTCTCTCTCTCTCTCAATGCCACCCCTTCCCTGGTCTCTCTTAATCACCATATGAGGATATAGCAAGAGCAAGCCAGTCTTTCTGCAAGCCAGGAAGAAGGCCATCACTAGATGACCATGTTAATACCCTGATCTTGGACTCCTCAGACTGCAAAACCGTGGAAAGTAAATGCTGTTTAAGTCACACTGTTCATGGTATTTTGTTATAGCAGTCTGAGCTAAGTCAGGTGGGATATCCTAACTCTTAGAATGGTTCTTTCCTATATATTCCAGGTATGTATTTTAATTGCTATAGAAATGACATTAGGCAAGATCATACACAGTTATGAGTCTCACTTCCTCATGAGGTGGAAAGGATAGAATGGACCACTTTTACTTTCTCTGTCTTACACCCATACCACATTGAGTTCCTTGTCAAAAATAATTTACTCCTACTAAGACCCACCAAAACATGGGATTCCCAGAATGTTAATATCCTCCAGGCTCTTGGTGGCATAAATGTTACCCATACTCTAGTTAATGTCACATTTCTAATCACTTATTATTTTTACTTACAGGCACCTGTAGTTTTGAAGAGCCTAATAATATGCACATCCGTACTCAGATTCTCATCTTTCCCTCACTGGGCCCCAAATGTTGAAGTACATTAGAATCAATTGGGGGTGTTTAATAACAAATACTGATGCTTGGCTCCCAGCCCTAGACATTCAAATTTAGATGGCATGGAGTTTAATTTGAGCACTGGGGCACTTCAAGTCTCCCCATGTGATTCTAATGAGCACCCAAGCTTGGACTCCATTGCCTTTAGTTCAATCTAGGCTTCTACAACGCAGCCGTGTTACTAGACCACTGCCAAGGGGAAGGAGTTTCTTCAAAGGGTTGTAGTTGTATATATGTGCATGTGTGTGTTCCATTCTTAGGGTAAATTATCTCTTATGTTTTCAAATTCACAACCTAATTTGAATACTCTTGGGTGTTTAGATTATAATAAGCAGCAGAAGACACTGCTATCTATATCACAATGCTCTCTCTTCTGTAAAATATTTATTTAATGACCATCCTTTTCATCTTTCACTGAATGCTATAGTCTTGCCCAGGTGGGAAGGTAGGTCATCTCTCTTACCCACCAGAGCTCAATAGGACACTCACAATTAATGGCACCTAATACATCGAAGGAGATCCAGCTTTCTACTTAACAAAGAGTTCCTGCTGCTATATCCATTTGCTTGCCTGAATATTTTTCAGTACAAAGTCACCTCTAGCAATGAAACTTGGGCTGACTTCTAGCATCTCAACAACAGTTATCACTGGATTTTTTGATGCTTTTTAATTTGTACAGCTACATTAGTTAAAAGTTAAATGAAGAGCTTTTCTATTTTACTATTTCTAATCCTGAAAGCTATTTTTTTGATCCTCTTTCCTTTTATTGGATTAAAACATCTGTTGCTAAAAGGTCTATGTTAGAGTACCAAAAACATTAAGTATTATCAAGAAACTGACATTAAGCAGTTTGTGTGCACAGATACCATCCTTTAGAAATAGTTTTGCACCGTATCTCCGCACATGCCTGAAAAATAAAGTGTATACGTGACTTCTTTACAAATATCTGTCACCTAAACCATTATAATGGCAGTATGCCCACATATAAAACATTTATATACTCTTGTTTTCAGTGGATCTGGTTAAAGAATAAAATTTTGCTTTTTTACATTCCCAGTTATTCTGAGCTTCAGGTAGCTTGGGCTATATTCATCAGAGACTGACCCAAACAGCAAAGGGAGGATTACATTACCATGAGCTAAAACCAATTATAAATAAGGACAATGATTTTATTGTAAAACATACCAAGTATGTTAATAGGGATTTAGCATAATTCCTTTCTTCAGAGACTTTTGTGGATTAAAGAGAATATTCTTCTCTCTCCCACTCCGATTTCTATTTGAGAAGTTCTAACGTACAAAACTAATAAGACAAAAAGGTAGCAAAATAATGTGACAGATGGAGAGACAGTACTTTTATAGATTTTTTTTTTCTTTGCTGGCTTTTCTATTGTCCCAGAGATTTCAAGATATCTTGTTCCTTCAGTTTGAAGTTATAACAATTTCTAGTACTGTGCCCAAGACATTTTACAAAAGATTGCACCTTGCTGTCTTTCCCCTGAGAACATGAATTGTCTTTATATTGCTTCAGCGGCTGATTTACTATTGTTAGAGTTTGCTCTCATCTCCTACTTTCACTTAGCCTCTCTCTCTCTTAAACTTACTCATGCTCCCATACCACCATATTCAATTCCCTGCAGTAGATGGCATTTAACACTCAATGGGTGTATGGTAGGCAGATTTTTGGTCCCCATGATCTTTGCCCCTTGGTGTTAAGCCTATGAATATGTTATGTTACATGAAAAGGGAATTTTCAGATGTAATTGAGTTTATAGACATAAAGATCTTAAAATTATCCTGGACTTCCTAGTTTGACTCAGTCTAAACACATGAACTTTTAAAAACAGAGAAATTTATCTGGAGTCAGAGATTCAGCAGAAGAGAAATCAGAAAGGGTAAAAAATGAGGAGGACTGAACCACTCACAGTTTGAAGATAGAGGAGGCAACATGATGGGGGAATGTAGGTTCCTAAGGAGCAAGAGAGGTCTCCCACCAGACGGATAGCAAGACAGTAGGGACTCTAGCCACACAACCACAAGAAACAATTTTGACAACAGCCTGAATAGGCTTGGAAGTGGAATCTCACACAGACCCTCCATATTAGAGCTCAGGCCACTGACACCTTGATTTGGTGTCATTTGGTGAGATTCTAAACAGAGTCCCCAGTCAAACCTACCTGAGCCTCGGACATACATAATTTTTTTAAAAAAATAAATGTGTGTTGTTTTAAGCTGCTAAATTGTGCTAACTTGTTAAAGCAGAAATAGGAAATTAACATTGAGTGAGATGTGACTTAAGGTATATCCCAGTATATCAGGCATCTGACAGTTATCATCTTGTAACAACTAAATACATTTCTCCTGTTCTACAGTGTCTACTTTTGTTATTACAAATGCTTCCTTAGAGAATTATATATATAATTGTGCATTAATGGTCAGTATTTACTGAATGAGAACAGATCCAATTCTTTTGTGTTACGACTGTGGTCAGAAACCTTCTGTCTTTATGAGTAAGAAAGTTTTCTTGCTGATCTATATGAAATAGAAAGGGAAATTGATGTGGTCCACATAGTGGAAAATCAAGATAGATCAACGCCAAGGGAAGCAAGGAGAAGGTCCTAGGTGCCATAGTTTGAGCTGATGGAGTAAGCCACACCAACATCTAGACATTTTGGCCACATATACCAAAAATTGATCTTTTATTATTTGTATGAGCTTTCATATCACATACAACATGAAGTTTTAATTGATACATAAATACATTTGAAATGTGTTTTTAAATATTACTAACTAAACTTTAAGCACATAATACTAAATCATGTTTACACTAAGTATGACTGTAGCTCCCAGGTGTGCTACATTGATTATATCTTTTCTGATAGATCATAAATGCCTTGAAGTCAGAAACCATGCCTAATGCATATCATTAATGCTATTAAGACTGTACTAGACTTGTGTTGAGTAAATAGTTGAGAACTATTAGATAAAGAACTAAAATAAAGTAATCATTTAGGGATTATTTTCCTCCCATGAAGACCTCAAGCACTTTATGGTCACTTTTAGTTTCAGTATTAGACAGAAAATAAGACCTAACTTTCAGACAGATGTCATGATGCAGATAGAAATAAAACAGTTATATATCTTGCGTGTTTGTGAGTTTTAATTTGCTGTTGGCTTGTGTTCAATGTTGTAGTTGCTGAATAAAATGGTACTTGGTTAGTGGAAAACATTTTCTTTATCAAGCAAAATATCAACATATTAGTCCTCATGACTCGTTTAATGGAAACACATGTAGCTGGATGCCAGATTCATTTTGGGGAAGAGGAGATCTATTTTAAGGTATGCTGAATACCTTTTAAATTTTAAAATTTTAAAATTTAAAATTTTAAATTTAAATTTAAATTTAATTAAATTAAATTTAATTTAAATTTAAATTTAAAATTTTTTAAATTTAAAATTTTAAATTTTAAACCTGAATACCTTTAAAAGAACAGACAGTGCTACTTTTCACTTGACTTCAAGGGCCAGATAGGTGTTTGGACAAAAATTAATTGAGGAATATACTTAAATATTTTAACTTATACAGAAAATTGAAGACCCTAGATACATTTTTTATATATACATCTTGAAATCATAACATTCTCATGAAAATAAAGATTGAATAACTTTGTAGGAAACTGGATATCTGTCCTATTTTTATATACTGCCATTTTATTTTTATTTTTTTAAGATTTTATTTATTTATTTGAGAGACAGAGATCACAAGTAGGCAGAGAGGCAGGCAGAGAGAGAGGAGGAAGCAGGTTCCCTGCAGAGCAGAGAATCCGATGTGGGGCTTGATCCCAGGACTCTGGGATCATGACCTGAGCCGAAGGCAGAGGCTTTAACCCGTTGAGCCACCCAGGCGCCCCTATATACTGCCGTTTTAATCTCAACTTGAGCTGTTATTTGGTTTTAGGGAACAAGGGGTATCTAATATATATGCTGCTCTCATCGGTTTGGTAAAGATACATCAGTACAAATTTATTGAAATGCTCAGAGTCATACTATGGTTTAACATACAGTTGTATTGATTCTTGAGTGGTTCCCAGGGAATAGTTTGGATACTCATTCCCTAACAGCAAAGTTTAAGCAATCAAACAAAAGCATCAAGAGGTATATTATAGAGTGTTATGCATTCTTATCTCTGCAAAGGAATGGGGTGAATCATTTATTGGGTTCTAAAGATCTTGGTGATGTATGCATTCTTGAAAGGGAATAAATAAATTATTGTTGGCTACTGTATCAAATGGTTGTCACGTCCTTTTCTAAAATTGGTAGTTTTTTTTTTTTTTAACACTCAGTGGAATATATTTACTCTTTTACATGTGAAGCAGGAATTTTAAACATTTAAAGAAAGGCAATATATTTTGCAGGATTGGTGAGCATTTTCTATTTCTGAATAGATGATTTTATTCCAAAGGGTGTTTTTTTCCTAAACGTAGTTTCTTTTCTCTCCTGAATTCTACCAGCCTGTCATTGATTCTTTTTTTTGAAACATCACAGCTCATGCCCATAACCATGACTGTTGCACATAGAGGTCTGAAACCAATTAGATTTCACTAAATCGTGCCTTTCTGTATATGACTTAATCTTTGGAGGCAATGATTCTTTGGAATATACTGATAATGCAATCTACATCTTTGTATTATAAACCTAGAAGATATGCAAGTAAATTTCCCTCCCCCTGCTTTTAGCCAGGTAAAATTCTAAGCCATCTGGAAAAGAGTGTGTTCTCTTCTGAAATACTTAAAGGCATAGGCCTCATAATTTTGACTTGTATGTAGTTAAGTATTTCTTACTAGTAGTGATTAATAGGTTCTTTCCCATACCCCACCGAAATTTCTGCCATGAATTTTTCTTTTTCTGATATTCTGGAAATAAAAACAAATAAAATAGAACAAGTATTTTCTTCAAATTACCATTCAGAACTTCTTATATTACTTATTATATTATATTATTATATATTATATATTATATATTATATTATTATAAATTATATTACTTATTTTTCATGGAAGGGGGCATAAAAACATGTTTCCTAATGTTTACAAGTGTGTCATATTGATTTTATATATGCTGACATAGAATTTTTAGCAGACAATATTTGACTAAACTTTTGGTTTCTCTGTATAAGACATATAATGATTATTATTATTAATAAAAATAAATCATTTTTATTGCTTGATGGTCTAAAAAAGAATTCTATTCCAATGAGCTCATATAAATCTCTAGCACTGATTCTCTCAGTTATTATTACAATTGTTTTAACAAGGAAAGGATGGTGAAGGATAAAATAATAAAAGTAATAGCTGAATTAAGAAAAATCTTAGATCCTTAGGAGTTAATACAAGATTTCATTCAATCCAACCACTTATTTACATAAGGGATTTGCCCAGAACAGGAAAAGAAATATTAAGCATTTATTTTATTCTGATCAAGAAGAAAATAGTTAATAAAAAAGAGGTTTGGTCTGAATAGAAAATTTTGCTTTTAGTTTTACTCATTTAGAAGTGAGAGAGCCATTTTTCATTAATAATGAGAGTTGATTCAGTAGTTCTGATTGGAGAAGAGTTTGTGTCCCTACCTTTGTTTGCCTTTATTGTACTTGCTTTTTTCTAGAATCCGTGAGCAGATGAAAGAAAATGATTCTATAGAGTGAATAGGATTCTCTATAGTTCTCAAGATTAATTTATGGAAGTATACAGATTTGATATTTTTCTAAGGAGTGTTTAATACAAAATACAATAAGTAGCTTTATCCAGTTGAATAATATAAACCTTGTTCTAGTATTTGCTCATATGATTTATGAATGAAACTATATGACTGATTCATTTATTTTGTAATCAGACTTCTCCTTTCCCCTAGTTTCTCCCAGTTCATCTATTTGGCAAGCCCTTACTTATCTCTTTTAAAACTCCTATATTTTATTATATATTTTTAAAAATTTGGATGGCCACTGCCTTCAGTTTTCCTTTAAATCTCAATCTGTTTTGTTTTCCAGTTTGTCAGGACTATCTAGTCCTTCGAATGTGTCACAATAGATCAAGAAATGAACATTAGAGAAACAAAGAAGGATTAGGATACTCTTGCTAGAAGACCAGACTTAGTCCATTCAGGGCACTATAATAAATATCAGAGACTGGGTGGCTTAAACAATCAATATTTCTTTCTCATGGTTCTGGAGTCTGGGAAGCCCAAGATCAGAGCGCCATCAGATTCATGGTCTAGTGAGGACCTGCTTCTTGGTTATCTTCTTTCTATATCCTCAGAAGGCAGATGGGACAAGGGAGATCTATGGGATCTCTTTTTTTTTTTTTTTTTTTTTTACTCTGACATTGATTTAATATGAAATTGTGCATTTCCAACTATTTTCATCATTACAATAACTATTTGGCTTATTTCTGTTTTCACAATGACTGTAAAAAGTTTCCATTTTTCAGAAAAGCAGTAGTGTTTGATAATAAATGAACATCGCTAAGATCCAAATAAACAAATTTGTCAATACTGTATTCTCATGTGCACTGTGCTAAAAGACTCAGTGTTATATTATGTTACCCACTGAATTTATTTGTGTCAAATTCATTTACACAAATAGTTGTATTCTGTTGTTTTATTTCCCTCAACCTTGTAGAAGTAAAATATCTTCTTTCTTTGTTTCTGTGTTTGATAATTATTATAAATAATAACATATGTTATCAACACTATATATAAATCATGTAATATATATTTCTTGTGAAAAATTCCTATTAAAATATTTGTACTTGTATGGCTATTTCAAAATAAGACATTGCCAGGTATCCTTCATTTTATCCTTACCCTGGTATTCTTAAAATGAATTATATTTATAATCTCTTGGTTACAAAATAAATCTTTTTATAAATCATTATCACCACATGACAAAACACTTATCCATGTCTTAAATAGAAATGATGATCTTTTATGAAAAATGAATAGTATTATCAAAAAGCACTGTATTTTGTGAAGTTAACTATTGTCTATTTTTCTGAAGATACATGTTTTTCTCTTTTTTTTTTTCCATTTTATTTATTTTTTCAGCGTAACAGTATTCATTCTTTTTGCACAACACCCAGTGCTCCATGCAAAATGTGCCCTCCCCATTACCCACCACCTGTTCCCCCAACCTCCCACCCCTGACCCTTCAAAACCCTCAGGTTGTTTTTCAGAGTCCATAGTCTCTTATGGTTCGCCTCCCCTCCCCAATGTCCATAGCCCGCTCCCCCTCTCCCAATCCCACCTCCCCCCAGCAACCCCCAGTTTGTTTTGTGAGATTAAGAGTCATTTATGGTTTGTCTCAGCAACATGGGGGGGTAGGGGGATAGGAGAAGGAGAAAAAAATTTTTTTTTTTTTAAGATTTTGTTTATTTATTTGACAGAGAGAGATCACAAGTAGACAGAGAGGCAGGCAGAGAGAGAGAGGGAAGCAGGCTCGCTGCTGAGCAGAGAGCCCGATGCGGGACTTGATCCCAGGACCCTGAGATCATGACCCGAGCCGAAGGCAGCGGCTCAACCCACTGAGCCACCCAGGCGCCCCTATGGGATCTCTTTTATGAGGACACTGATCCCACTCATGAGGGCTCCATGCTCATAACCTAATCAAATCCCAAAGGCCCTACTTCCAAACACTATCACATGGGGGATTAGTTTTCAAAATATGAATCTAGGTGGGGGTGGGGAGACAAAAATGTTCAATTTATTGCACTGGGATAAAAATGTATCCTAATAAGGCACAGTCCCAAATATAAGTTAGACTGTTAGAGATTTAGCATGACAAAAGCCATTACTAGTATTAGAATAATACTTGTTATTGGTATTGTTGTGTTCATTATGTTTATTATTTTAAGGGACATGTTACTTACATAATGCTATTTATTGGATTTTAACAACTCAAAACAGACAAAAGAAAGGATGCTATAATTACTTTCCTGTAGTTGAGGAAACTATAGCTCAGTGGACCTAAGAGATGACCAGTTCAGAAATGGATGTTGTGTAGGTAAGAATAAATCAGGTCAAGGAAGGAAGCTAAAGGTAGATGCATCGTAGGAATCTGGAGAAAGCCAGCCAATTTTAAGGCACATCATCAAGAATAAGGTCCAAAAAATCTCTCAGGGAAACATAAGATTTAAATCATAGGGCAAAGTAGAAAGCGGAGGGTAGTAAGGTACTAGCACTAGGAGCAATATTATTGGATAATTTTGTTTATCTAGGACACAGACCAATTCTAGAACTTAGCGTAGTCTAAGGTTAAACACAGACTTGGTGGTATATATTGATTTTAAGCATTTAATTAAGTAGTCTACTTCTCCCTAGTAGGGAATAATTTGGGTAAGGAATTGGGATAGATCCTCACTATATCCTTGAAAGCAAATCTTTATCCATCTAACCTCTGTGGAATGATGAACTTATTTTCCAATGTTGATGTTGTAACTATGATTTGGAAAGGTATTGAAGGCCTTCCTAAAATTGAGATGGATTATATCTCTCACTGCTTTTTGTCTGTTGTTCATTTCTTTATGTCATAAGATGTCAACATGCATTATTGCTCTTCAGCTGAGTCAACAGTGATGACTACAGTGTTGTCAAACTTCAGTGTGCAACTTAATCACTGGGAAGAAGGTATAAAAACACACAATAGTAGATTCTACCCCAAGAGTTTCAGATTTAATAGATGGAGGGTTAAAAATTTGCATTTCTAACATCTCCTAAGTGTCATAATGCTGCTGATCACAAGCTACATTTCAAGAACCACTGCTCTAAGCCACTAGCATTAAGTCAGTTCCATTTATATTCTAGGAAAATAGTACTTCAACACAAAAATAACAATGTTTCTAGTCATTATGTGACCTGGAATGCAGTAGGGACACAAGGCAAGTTGGAAATTTCTGTATTTTTTCAGAAACCAGCTTTCCTTGAAGACGTCTTCTGGATAGTCATAGGTATTCATTTGAAAATATATGATAAAAGATTAAGCTTTAACAAATGAGAAAAATTACATTTTCCAAGTATTTCATGGCTCAGTGTTGACAACTTGTTTGCTAATGCTTAATAATTCAGTCTTTGAAATATTCATGAGATCCATCCTTTTCCAAAGAGATATGGTGATTATTATTCAGAGGCATCGTAGTGATGAATAATATCCTGTAGAAGCCAATTATATAATAAGTCATAGAATGTTGGTCATTTATATTAGGGCATATATTTCATGTCCTTTACTATGTTACCTAATTATCATTTCTCTCAGCTCGGCATTTGACAAGAACTGAGGAGTACATAATTGGAGATTAAGTTCTATCAAGAATCTGAAGAATTGATTTTTTATTTTGCTGATTAAATATGAAGCACTCTATCCTTGAAACTGGTAGCAGGGTTGATAGTCTCTTCCTAAAACTAAGAAGCATACCTAGTATTTTTATAATACTAACGAAATTTAGAAATATTATGTGATAATATAATTTAAAATGGACCCATATTCTGTTGTACTTTAAAGATAGCTCAAATGAGTAAAAATGCCTTTTCCTAGACTGGTAGCAACCTGCATCTAAAATTCTGTGACTGCACTTAGCATGCCTTTTTTTTTTTTTTTTTTTAATCTCTTGTTTATATGCTTCTCTCCAACTGGATTCTGAAGAGACAGGACTTCTGTTTTTCATTTTATTTCCTCTGGTGCCTGGCTGCTAGTACAGATTCACAGTATTTGTTGAACTGCTGACCAATAAGCTTCAGCTAAGCTATGTAAATGAAACTTAAAAGATGGGATTTTAATTTTCCTAATTTTCAGCTCATTCCATCTGAGTATGTAACTGTGGCCATAAAACATGCTGATCCATTACCATACGACAGTCATGCCACTTTGTAGTCTCTCCGCGTTGACATATCGGCCCAACTTTCCAGCTGTGATTTTACACAGAGCTTTCCTATGGAAATACATTGGTTAAATACAGCCTTTCAGCTATGTAAACTGTATGATTCCAGGTCATATGACAAATTTGGAAAGCATTCATTATTCTTTTCTAACTGCTGAAGATTCATATCTAGGTAGCTGAGTTTAGATGCAGAATGCTGCGTGAGAGGCAACCTCCTGAACGGAGACAGGGAGTGGGGGAGAGGGTGCGGTTTGGGGGAGGACAGCCCAACACGTCTTACCACAACTCCATCATCAGCCACAGTCACATCACCCAGATCATCTTAATGATGCCGAACTTTAAGTCAGGGAGAAGGAGCCCTGCACAGCATGCCTCTGAAGATTACTGTCTTTTTAATCAAAAGAAATTATAACCCCATTGAGACATTTATCTCCGGAATTAAATGTGCTGCTGGAGTTTGATGTCTCTGTAATACTGCAAGAGAATATGCTCTTCATCTTATTGATAGATTTGCAATAGCTAAGTCAGATTCCCAAGTAAATGTCATTAACTGCAAGAAAATAATTTGGCCTTAAATATACGTGTGACCTCTTTAATTCATATTTCTTAAACTTTACCTGGCCAAAGTAACTCATATGATTAGATATTTGCTTATCTCACCAGTGATAGCTTTTATTAATCCCCTCCCTGATTATGTTTCTTTTTTTTAAGTTTTTTTTTTAATTTATTTGATAGAGAGAGACACAGCGAGAGAGGGAGCAGAAGCAGGGAGAGTGGGAGAAGAAGGCTTCCCGCTGAGCCAGGAGCCCGAAACGGGGCTCAATTCCAGAACCCTGAGATCATGACTTGAGCCACCCAGGTGCCCCGCTAATTATGTTTCTGAAGCCACACTGGCCTTCCCTTTTCTTTAACACACTAGCTCCAGTACCTCTGTAGTGCCTTGGTGCTTGCTATACTTCCTACATGAACAATTCCCAAATGCCTTCAGGGCTGGCACCTTTATGTCATTTCTTTCTCAGCTCAATGTCATTCCTTCTCTGATTTATGTGTCTAACACCAAAGTGTCTCCTGGTCATTTCCAATGTAACATCTGTATCAGTTATCTACAGATGCATAACAGATCAGCCTAAAATTTAGAGGATTAAATGAAGAATCATACATTATTTCCCACAAGTCTATGGATAGTTCTATGGGTTCCAGGATGAGTAACTCTACTCAGATAGGTCAGGTGGGCTCAGCTAATCTTGTCTAGGTTCTTTCCTGCAATAACTGGGACTTGGCTGGGAGATTGACTAGTCTAGAATGACTTCACTCATGTCTCAAGTGATTAGCTGACTGATGCATGGTTAATGCTGATGTCTGGGCCATATGTTTCTCATTTTCCAACAGGTTAGTTCAGATTTGTTCTAAAAGAGCTCATAGAAGCACATGAGGGGTTTGATACTCATACTTAGATTTGGCACATCGTCATTTTTGCCATATTCTCCTGCCAAAAACAAGTCACAAAGCCAACCCAAATCAAAATGTGGACAAACTGATCACACGTCTTGATAGGAGGAAATGCTAAGTTGTATTGCAAAGATCATTGATATAGGGAGAGCTGGAGAATTAGAGCAGTTTTGCATAAAATCCACATCATACTATCTTATTTCCCTCATAACATTTATTAGTCCCTGAACTTATATGTTTTGTCTTTTTGTCTTTTAATTTGTTAATTAACTATTTTTCCTCACATGAAATTAAGCTCCATGAAGAGCCAAATGTTATTTGAGCTTTTCTCACTGTTGTATACACAGGGTCTAAAATATCATTTACCAAGGACTTATTAAAAATATAATGTTATAATAGATAAATGAAGTCACTGGCACCATGTGTCTTTAATCCCTCTCAATGTCTGTTCTTCTTTGATCAATAATTTAAAGACACCCAGCCTTGCCTCAAAAGAAGACATTCCCCCCACACTAGAGTTTTAGATGAACTGATGGAATATACTCTAAAAGAAATGCAAATATGTGTAAGTTTCTCATCATTATCTTAAGCAGATTGCTCTTGGTCATATTCCTTTATTTTCATTAAGCTTTTGAGCAAAAGTTTCCTTTCATGCCTCATATAACTGGAACTCAGTTTATAACAGGAACTTTGGAACTCAGCAAATATGTCGAGGGAAACGTAGGAAATAAGGGAGTCCTTAGGTCATGAACAACAATACGCAGTCTGGACGTGGCAGCCAGGAAGTAGCTGAAGCTTCAAAGCTTTGTCTGCCAAGGAGGCAACAGTTGAGGATGAGCCAGCAATGTGAGAACCATAGATATTTTCTATCTCATTCCACATCTCTGGGAGAAAAGGGAAAAAGCACTGCCATATTTGAGAGCCAAATGTGTGCAAAGTGCTTTTCTGGGTGTTTATAGAATTCGTTTCCTCCTTATAACAAAGTAGGTTACTTTGCCAATTTTGAAGATATGGTGCTAAGAGGAGTTAAGTAATTTCCCAAAGACTAAATAGCTTGAAAGGAGTAGAAGAGGTATTTAATCCCAAGGCCTCCTCTTTCACTGTGTTCCAAGAACTGGAAAGGTAAAAATAGAAATACGAAACTACTTAAGAGCAATACAAATTTATTTTTTGGAGACAGGGGTAATCTTTTTAGTGGAGTTAACTAAAAAGGCTAGATATAGACAAATAAGCAACCTGTCCTAAACACACAGAACCAAAGAAGTTTGAAGAGTATAGATATCTGAACCAATAGGATCAAGATGGCACATATGATTAGTGATGAAATTAACCCCAGAGTCTTCTAATCTTAATAAGGGGTCTTTGAAACCAGAAATCTCACTTTATAAGGTAAGGTGCCCAAAAGAAATACTGGTTGCAACAATGATCATGAAAATAAGATAACAAGGGAATACAGGGGATTATTAAGAATTTAGGTATCACAGTCTTAAAAAAAAAAGCTATGCTAATACATTATGATGTACATCAAAATGTAAGACAATGACAGAGGAAGATAATGATTAAAACAATAACCATAACCCAGGATACAGTACTGACATGAATGCTAGAAAGAAGTGCTTCACAAAATTTACTGTATACATAAATCATCTGAGGATCATGTAAAAATGTGAATTTTCATTCAACACGCTTAGGTTAGAACAAAATCTTACACTTCTAACAAGTTCCACATGAAACCATGGGTGGGTCCAAGTAACACATTTTGAATATGAAAGGTCTGCTATCAACAAAAGAATTCAATGTAATTATAAGGTACCTAATAAATGAACAAGAAATATTCATGGACGAAAAACTCCCTCTCTGACACTCACACAAATACACACATATAAACATGTTCACACACAAATGCTTTCTCTCTCATACTTACACCTATATATATATATATGCTCCATCAAAATATATGATAAAACATCTAATAAGTTTAGAAACATAACTGAAATACTATGGCGAGTCATTGAAGAAATTAAATTGTAATTTAAACTGGAATGAGAACTGAACTGTTTGGAAAATGTACAAGTTAAACAGCTTTTATTGTTGGGAAGCAGCATGTAGTTATTTATTTATGTGTTTTGATTATTCACAGAAATATACCTTTGTTTCTGAAGTTCTTTCATTGGGATGCTGGAGTCAGTTTGTTGGGCTTTAGGCAGAGAACATACATTTACTGACTTGTTAATGAAGTGGCTCCCTCATTGAGGGCTTTTATATAAATAGTTCCAGACTAGGTACAGGTTACAAGGTTGAAGTTTACAGAGAATTCTGCTTTTTTTACCAGTTAGAAATAGATATTTAAAATTTGTTTCCTCCTGTGTTGCAGGGTCTATCTAGAAGAAAAGCAATCAAGCTGAGAGCAATAGGATAAATTAAAGGTGGTTTAGACAAACTAAGATAACCTATCTAAAAGGTTAGGAGATGAGTTAAAACTAAAAGAACATTTTCTGATTGAGCCTTAAGCCAAAAGTCATTAACAGTTCTCTTGAAGTACATGAAGAGTGACTTCAAGAAGCACCCAAGATACATTTTCTACCTCTACACAAAGTGAAAAAGTGAGAGATAAGCATAATGATAGTTAAAAAGATTTATTTTTTAATTTTATTTTTTATTTAAATTCAATTAGCCAGCATATAGTACATCATTGGTTTTTGATATAATGTTCATTGATTCATTAGTTGCATATAACATCTAGTATTCATCACATCACATGTCCTCCTTAATGCCCAACACCCAGTTACCCTATCCTCCCACCCACCTCCCCTTCCACAACCTCAGTTTTTTTCCCACAGTCCAGAGTCTCTCATAGTTTGTCTCCCTCTGATTTCTTTCAGAGAAATCAGAATGATTTCATTCAGCTTCCCCTCCTTTTCCCTATGATCCTCTGCACTATTTCTTATATTCCACGTATGAATGAAACCATATGATAATTGTCTTTCTCTGACTGACTTATTTCACTTAGCATAATAGATTTAATTTATAATTAAAGAGTTGACTGCTAAAGCATGAGGGGCCTTCAACAGAGAAACAGGCTATACCAAGAAGATTCTGCATATTAGTCATGTTATTTCAGGTTGTAGAGAATTAAACATGCTCATGTTCCCTCAGAAAGGGAATCTTACTGTCAAGATTTATAGAGACAGATGGAAAAGAAGGATTGCTGACAAGCTAGTACCACGAGAAGAAAAGTTCCCACAATCTAGGCATGAATAATAATTGGGAAGTGCCTTGAACAGTTAAACCATAGCAACCATCACAGAAGAAAGACTACATGGAATTCCATTCACACCTGTGACCTTATAGCACTTCATTGTCTATGCCTTTTCTCTTTTTCCTGAAGCCTTTAATGATCTGAACCATCCTGTTCATATTTGCATATTTTAAGATGTTTTGAGTCAGAGAAAGAGATCTCTTTGGTTTAGTTGGTCATTGATACCATCTTGGTCAAGTGTAACTCTCCTGTCTGATCACCATTAGGCCACTTGTCAGCCAATAAATCTGAAGTCCTTGAGACAGATATCCAGCCAACTAAGCCAAGCCAAAGTGAGGAAGACATATAGTCAATTTTCCTCAGAAGAAGTGTGGGCAATGAGAGGCACTCAAAATCTAATAAGCTACTTTACAATCCACTTTTAGAAGACTGTCCTTTCAGATCTTCAAAAATAGGACTGCCAACGAATTTCTTGGGGTAAATTACACAGCCTCAAAAGGGGAGAAAGAAAAAAAATAAAAATTAAAGAATACAAAAAAGAAGGGAAGAAAGAGTATGTCACTATTTGAATCTCTCTCAACTTCAGCTCAATGATTATGACACAAGATCTGTGTCATAAAGGAATTTGTGTTGAAAGGATTCTGTTAAAAGTTGTCTTTTCAATAAAGATACACATTTACTTCTATGTTATAAAGAGATATATGTAGGGAGTAGAATCAAACATTTATAACTGAAAATAACATTTGAAGTTATCCAGGACGATCCTTTATTTTTTTAGAATAACAAATTAGGTCTCAGAAGATCTGCTAAATATGCCTAGTGATAGATAAGAGTTATGATAATGTCAGGTGTTTTTTTAATTTATTAATTCAAAAAAAGACTTCCTTCAGAACTTACTGTGTACAAATAATTATGGATAAAATACCACCTCTGTTTTCAGAAGGGTTTTAAATTTACAATCACACAAAGACAGGGGCTTTGTAGATAGACCAAGTGGGTTGAAAACATAGCTCTACCATTCATTAGCACAGACCTTGGGAAAGTTAGTATTTTCCCTAATTCTTGGTTTCCTTATCTTCATGATAAGAATAATGGTATACACTTCTTGGTTATTATGAAGTTATATTAAATATTAATGACAGTCTCTTCAATAAATGGTACTGGGAAAATTGCATAGCTAATGTGTAGAAGAATGAAATTCAACCATTCGCTTATATCATACACAAAGATAAACTCAAAATGGATAAAAGACCTCAACATGAGGCAGGAATCTATCAAAATCCTAGAGGAGAACATAAGCAGTAACCTCTTTAACACTGGCCACAGCAACTTCTTTCAAGATATGTCTCCAAAGGCAAAGGAAACAAAAGTGAAAATGAACTTTTGGGACTTCATCAAGATCAAAAGCTTCTGTAGAGCAAAGGAAACAGGCAACAAAACAAAGAGGCAACCCACGGAATGGGAGAAGATATTTGCAAATGACACTACAGACAAAGGGCTGATATCCAAGATCTATAAAGAACTCCTCAAAATCAACACACACAATACAAATAAAAACATCAAAAAATGGGAAGAAGACATGAACAGACACTTCTCCAAAGAAGACATACAAATGACTAAGGGACACATGAAAAGATTTTCATCATCATTAGCCATCAGGGAGATTCAAATCAAAACCACATTAAGATACCACCTTACACCAGTCAGAATGGCTAAAATCAACAAGACAGTAAACAATAAGTGTTGGAGGGGATGTGGAGAAAAGGGAACCCTCTTACACTGTTGGTGGGAATTCAATTTGGTGCAGCCACTTTGGAAAACAGTGTGGAGATTCTTTAAGAATTTAAAAATAGAGCTACCCTATGACCCTGCAATTGCACTACTGGGTATTTACTCCAAAGATACAGATGTAGTGAAAAGAAGGGCCATCTGGACCCCAATATTAATAGCAGCAATGGCCATAGTCACCAAACTGTGGAAAGAACCAAGATGCCCTTCAATGAATGAATGGATACAGAAGATATGGTCCATATATACAACAGAGTATTATGCCTTCATCAGAAAGGATGAATACCTAACTTTTGTATCAACATGGACGGGACTGGGAGAGATTATGCTGAGTGAAACAAATCAAGCAGAGAGAGTCAATTATTATGGTTTCACTTACTTGTGGAGCATAAGGAATAACATAGTAGACATGGGGTGATGGAGATGAGGAGTGAGTTGGGGAAATTGGAGGCAGAGACAAACCGTGAGAGACTGTGGACTTTGAGAAACAAACTGAGGGTTTGGGAGAGGGATGTGGGGGATGAGTTTAGCCTGGTGGTGGGTATTATGGAGGACACATATTACATGGAGCACTGGGTATGGTGCATAAACAATGAATTTTGGAACACTGAAAAAAATTAAATTAAATTAAAAGCAAATAAATAAATAGATAAATAAATATTAATGAAAGTGCTAAGTATGGAGCCTGAGACAGAGTAGATATTCAAAGTAAATTATTATTAGTCTAGTTCACTGTGTATTCTCCTATAGTTGCTTTCAGTGTTTAAAGTTAATCTAATTGTAATAGGGATTAAAAAACAACAAAAACCGCAGGGGCAATAATATCACCATCATCATTTATATGTATTGAGCTATATGTGTAAAAGAAAGAGTAGGGAGATCAAATACAAATTAATTTCTAGTGCTTGGTTGATTTCAATGAGATGCACGGTTCTCAAAATGCAGGATTTATAAAACAAAGCACATGAAGAGTCCTAAGTATCATGAGATACAGTAAGAAAGGTCTCCCTAACACACAAAGAAGGAATACCTACTCAAAGAAGAGAATGGAAATTTCTTACATTGATAGAAATATTATGATTGGTTTTAAAGTGAAGACCAGTTCTTGAGCCATCTTAAGGAGCCCATAGTCCCGGTAAAAATCACGATTAGGGGGTGCCTGGGTGGCTCAGTGGGTTAAAGCCTCTGCCTTTGGCTCAGGTCATGATCCCAGAGTCCTGGGATCGAGCCCCGCATCGGGCTCTCTGCTCAGCAGGGAGCCTGCTTCCTCCTCTCTCTCTCTGCCTACTTGTAATTTCTGTCTTTCAAATAAATGAATAAAATCTTTAAAAAAAAATCACGATTAGTTGTTTGAATCAACTTTGGCAAGTTATTTAACTCTTTAAGCCTTATTTGCCATATCTACAACAGGGATACCAAAAGTATGTAACTCTCTTAGATGTTTTTCAAATGTAACAAAATAAAGGTAAAAATGTACAATACCTGGCACCAAAAAGAAAAAAAAAAGAATGAAAAAGAAAAAGAAAAAAGCATTCAATACATGTTAATAGACTTGCCCTGCCTTGCTCTAAGAAGGAGAGGAACATAGCTTATTAAGAATGCTCTTTGAATTCATGACAACTTTAGCCAACTGGTTCAGGTGTTCAGATTTGGCCACTTCTTTATCTAGAGACAATATTCAAATATCCGACTAGGTCAGATACCCTTTTGTCTTAGCAGAGCTATTTACATAAAGAACAGTCTCTACAATTTAACCATTTAGGAAAGTATTTCCCCAGTAAGAAAATGAGTTGTCTACAATGTCTGCTGAGCTTTGTGCATAATGTCAGCTTTCATTAATATTTTGTCCTTTTAAGTGTCAAAACACACACACACAAACACATATTTAGAAGGCTCAAAATATTACAGTAGGAAATCTGGTCAAACAGGATAGCTAGAAATTTAAAATCCAAACAGGGCACTTATATAGGCAGAGAATATATTGGGGCAGGAGCCTTATAAATTATCTCTCTACTTGAGATTTTCAGAAATACAAATTACTGCCTTACGTTCATCACCTACAAAAGGAATGTTAACTAGCATGTCCTAATCTGAATGGGGACTCTAAACTTATTTTGTAGAGGTGATGTTTAAAATAACTTCATATTCTGGATCAAAAGATAAAAATAAGGTAGCTATAAACTTTTAAGGACATCTAAGCAACAAAATTGTGAATGTAGGATTTCTAAGAATTTTTAGCTTTCCAGGCTGTCTATTAAAATCACTCACTGTTTTCTCCCAAGTTATTATCAATAAAACCTTTGAAATAAAAAAAATACATAAATACATTAGAACAAAAACATTTTAGTGCTCATTTTAGAGACAGCAAGAAAAAGGAATTAAGTAATCCATCCTGATTTCTGAGGTGTTATAAGATGTAGGTGAAACATTAGAATTAGTGAATTAGGCTATATGAAAACCATCAGACTCCTCGTTTGGTACATAGTATATTCTCTATTTCCTACACTTGATCTTAGCCAAATGAAGTCATAAGCTAATTGGAGGAAACAGGTCTTCAGTTGAAATTTTCAAGGAGAAAAATAGAAGTAAGATGAGTAGCATCATAATCAAGGAAACTGAGACCATGACTTTGTTGTTGTTTTTCTTTAAAATTTTATTTCAATATAGTTATTATAAAATGATATATTAGTTCCAGGTGTACAATACGGTAATTGAATAGTTTTGTATATTACTTAGTGCTTATCAAATAAGTGTACTCTTAATCCCATTCACCCGTTCCACCCATTCCTCCACCCAACTCTCCTCTGGTACCTATCACTGTGTTCTCTATAGTTAAGAGGCTGTTTTTTGGTTTGTCTCTTTTTTCCTTCATTCATTTGTTTTATTTCTTAATTGTATATATGAGAGAAAATGTATGGTATTTGTCTTTCTTTGACTGACATTTCACTTAGCGCTATACTCTCTAGATCCATGTTGTTGCTAATGACAAGATTTCATTCTTTTTGATGGCTGAGTAATATTTCATTGTATATGTATACACATTTTCTTTATCCATTCATGTATTGATGGACATTTGGACTGCTTCCATAGTTTGGCTATTATAAATAATGCTGCAATAAACATAGGGGCGCATATATCCTTTTGAATTAGTGTTTTTCTATTGGGGATATTACTGGATCATGTGATAATTCTATTTTTAATTTTTTGTGGAACCTCTGTACTGTTTTCCACAGTGACTATACCAGTTTGTATTCCCACTAACTGTCCACAATGGTTCCTTTTTGTCCACCTCATCACCAACACTTGTTGTTTCTTATGATTTTGATTTTAGCCATTCTGAAAGGTGTGAGGTGATATTTTATTGGGGTTTTGATTTGTGTTTCCCTGATGATTGGTGATGTTGAGCATCTTTTCATGTATCTGTTAGCCAATTGTATGTCTTCTTTGGAGAAATGTCTGCTAATGTCTTCTGCTTATTTCTAATTGGATTATTTCTCTCTTTCTTTATTTTTTTGGTGTGGAGTTTATAAGTATCCCTAAAGCTTAACTGCTTAACTACAGAGAGAGTAGAGTAAAATAATTTCTCTCAACCTGCATATGATCCCTCCCAAATACCTATGAAGGAGAACCATACATACACACAGACAGACAGACATATACATTTATTTCAACTTCAGACTTACTATAATTCCAGAGGCCTAGTATAAATCTCAGTGAGGTTTTCTTGTTTGAAAGAATAAGGGTCACATTTAAAGACAGAGTTGAACCAAGATTTTGCATGGGGGTTAATAAGAATTTTGGTAGGTTATACAGTTTCAAAATGAAAAGACCTTGATGGCATGCATGGTTTTATTTTACTTAGTTTTTTTAATAGCTTTTTTTTTAATTAACATATACTGTATTATTTGTTTCAGGGGTACAGGTCTGTGAATCATCTGTCTTGCATAATTCACAGCACTCATCATAGTGCACACCCTCCCCCACAAAGTCCATAACCCAGCCACACTATCCCTCGTCCCAGAAGCCCTCAGTTTGTTTCCTGAGATTAAAATTCTCTTGTGGTTTTTCTCCCACCCTGGTCCCATCTTGTTTCATTTCTCCTTCCCTTCCCCCCATGACTCCCACCCTGCTTCTCAAATTCTCATATCAGAGAGATCATATGATAATTGTCTTTCTCTGGTTGACTTATTTCACTTAGCATAATACCCTCTATTCCATTCATGTCATTGCAAATAGCAAGATTTCAGGGTTTTGATGGCTACATAGTATTACATTGTATATGTATACCACATCTTCTTTATCCACTCTTTTGTTGATGGACATCTAGGATCTTTCCATAGCTTGGCTATTGTGGACATAGCTGCTATAAACATGCAGGTGCACATGCCTCTTCAGATTACTACATTTGTATCTTATTGTAAATACCTAATAGTGCAATTGCAGGGTTAAAGACTGGCTCTACTTTCAACTTTTTTTTTTTAAATATATTATTTATTTATTAAAGAGAGAGAGAGAGAGAGCACACAGGCAGACAGAGTTGCAGGCAGAGACAGAGGGCGAAGCAGGCTCCCTGCCGAGCAAGGAGCCCGATGTGGGACTCGATCCCAGGACGCTGGGATCATGACCTGAGCCAAAGGCAGCCGCTTAACCAACTGAGCCACCCAGGCGTCCCTACTTTCAACTTTTTGAGGAAACTCCATACTGTTTCCCAGAGTTGCTGCACCAAATTGCATTCCCACCAAAATGTAGGAGGGTTCCCCTTTCTCTGCATCCTTTCAAATACCTGTCATTTCCTGACTGGTTAATTTCAGCGATTCTGACTAGTGTGTGGTAGTATCTCTCGGTGGTTTTGATTTGTTTTGTATTTCCCTGATGCCGAGTGATGTTGAAGCACTTTTTCATGTGTCTATTGGCAATTTGGATGTCTTCTTTGCAGAAATGCCTGTTCATGTCTTCTGCCTATTTCTCAATTGGGTTATTTGTTTTTTGGGTATTGAGTTTGATAAGTTTTTATAGATTTCAGATACTAGCCCTTTATCTGATATGTCATTTGCAAATATCTTTTCCCATTCTGGCAGTTGTCTTTGGTTTTGTTGACTGTTTCCTTTTCTGTGCAAAAGATTTTTATCTTGATGAAGTCCCAATAGTTCATTTTTGCCCTTCCTTCCTTTGCCATTGGCGATGTTTCTAGAAAGAAGTTTTTATGGCTGAGGTCAAAGAGGTTGCTCTCTGTTCTTAGTGTTGAACTATTAGGTATGAAGGTGAATGAGTGCCAGATATCAATACATTTCTGTTCTGCCATTTGAGACTTGAACAGTGAACCAGGACTCTTATTTTTAAGTTTTGTGATACAATTTTTAAGTTTTGTCCCAAACCTTGATAAAGTTGGATATTCACAAATATCTTTTGGAAGAGATTTAAGCAGAGGAGATTTCTTTTACTTCTCTGTTTTTACAGAGAAAAGGGGAAAGAACAACCATGAAATGAGAGCTGCATTAAGATTTTAGCTGCAGGGGACCTGGGTGGATCAGTAGGTTAAAGCCTCTGCTTTCACCTCAGGATCCTGGGATCGAGCCCTGCCTAGGGCTCTCTGCTCCACGGGGAGCCTGCTTCCTTTCCTCTCTCTCTGCCTGCCTCTCTGCCTACTTGTGATCTCTGTCTGTCAAATAAATAAATAAAATCTTAAAAAAAAAAAAGATTTTAGCTGCAACAAGAACTCTTAGCAACACAGTGAACATGAGATTATAAATTCCCTGAAATTTTGGAAATCTTGCCAAAAGATTTTCACTTTCCACCAGAATTGAGGTAGGCAGTTTGAAGCAATTTATATAAATTACAACAGACAAGATGAGTAACATCTAGGTATACACAGGATGAATTTTTTGGCTCTCTTTACATGTAGCAAGAGATATTTTTCTTAATATCACTGTTCCTTTGCAGCTATTTTGGATCTTAGATACAGATTCTTAAATATTGATGAAGTTTTAATATGATAATACCAGGGTGGCTTCCATTATCTTTTAAAAATATGCTGCCTTTCTCAATCTAATTTAGAGATAAAAGGGCTGGAGAGTTGATTTTTACATTCTATTAGTTCTGATATAGCTAAACAAGAGAAATGGTCAATAGTGTAAGTTAAATTGTCCAACATGAAGTAAACATACGAATAGCAAGCCCCACACTGTGCCATTTACTAATTCTAGACATAAGAGTGAGGAACCAAATAAACAGGACCCATGCCTTCATGGATCTTAAAGTTTTTTTTTTTAATTTTTATTTCTTTGACAGAGAGAAATCACAACTAGGCAGAGAGGCAGGCAGAGAGAGAGGAGGAAGCAGGCTCCCTGCCAAGCAGAGAGCCCGATGCGGGGCTCGATCCCAGGACCCTGGGACCATGACCTGAGCTGAAGGCAGAGGCTTTAACCCACCGAGCCACCCAGGCGCCCCGATGGATCTTAAAGTTTAATGTGGAGGGAACAATAACATTTTTTTTAAGTTGTAAGAAAAAATATATATAGCATATATTTAGCATCTATGATAGAGAAATCTAGCCTAGAATGCAGTGGTGTGTATTTTGGGTCAGGAATGCTGAGATATGTAGATGAAATTGAGAAATGGTGCAGTCGCATAACAGTTCCTTTTAGTTCCTAGAGCTTGAGTTCCTTTAAAAAAATGAAGAGTTTATTTCCCAAGAACTTGAAGCACTGCTGGAAGTCAGATCTCAAGTCTCAGCCTTTTTTAGAAAATATGTCAGCTGAAGAACCTGGGTTCACTCAAGTTCACATCTTCTTCCAGGGGATGTCCACTGTGATGAGAAGTCAGGAATATAAATATCCAGCAGCTCATGCCAACATGTTACAAACCCAAGACCCATTCTAGTTCTAGATCTTCCCTCGGGGTGGGCTGAGGCCTGGTTGGGCTGTATTGCAGCACAGTTTTTCCTTCTACCCAATCTCTCTTCCTTCTCTGCCCTTCTCCTGATGTTGATGCAAAGAACTCTGACTCAGAATCTGCTTTTTCTAGACAAAAGACATTGTAGAGTATGGTTGTATTTATGAAAGTATCCCAAGAATAGGGGTAAATGTGTCCTCCCAAATCTGAAGACAGAGGGACATTTTTATACTGAAGGAACTAGGGAGAAGGATGTGGTGATGAGTATGACTGGAAGTTAGTGAGGAAATTAAAGTACACTAAAGCATAAGATCTGTACAGAGAGATATTTTTGTCCGTTAGATTTACAGACAATATCCTCAATGCCTAATTAATACTTGAAGATAAAATCGTAAGAAAATAGTGGGTTATCTTGTAGAACTCAAGGGCAACAATGCACCTGATTGCAGGATAGGACTGGAAAGATTTAAAAAACAAACAAACAAACAAACAGAACAACAAACCAAACCAACCAAACAAACAAAAACCCAAAACACACCAGTACTCTCATTCTCTTTTCATTCTACAGATTATTTTTTTTTCCTCTGATTTTCTGTTTCACATGATTGGATATGTCTACCTCAGATCCCTCAGTAAACAAGTAAATAGACACAAAGGTATTAACTATCTCTATCTCAGCCCCAACTCTAAACACAGAAATTTGAATTCTAGCCTTTAGATATACGAGGGAATTAATTTCTTATTTTAAGTCAACCCCATCTGTAATTACTTGTTATGACAACCCAAGGTATATAATACACCTTGAAAGACACTAAATATCAAAAGTCAAGTAAGGAAAAATAGGATATCTGAGAATATCTGTTAAGAAGATTGAATCAATAATTCATAATCTTCCAAAGATAAAAGGAACCATAAAATGTTTTCATTTATGAATCCTACAAAATATTTTAAAGGAGAAATGATAGTAATTCTCTGCATTATCTTCCCAAAAATAGAAGCAGAAGGAACATTTTCTACCTCATTTTATGAGACCAGCATCACCCTAAAACCAAAACTGATCAAGGGATTACAAGAAAGGTGAACTACAGACCAATATTCCTCCTCAGCTTAGATGCAAAAAACCTCAAAAGTAGACTCAAATAAGCTTGGACTTATTCAAATAAAAAATGTCAGCTCTGCTCCCTTTAATAAGTGAATAGATAAATACATTATGGTATACACATACCATGGACGATTACTCAGTGATTAAAATAAATGAACCATTAATCCTTGCAAAGACATGGAGGAAGTTAAAATGTGTAATGATTAGTGAAAAGAGTCAGTTTGGAAAGGCTACATGCTGTAAGATTTTGACTATATGACATTATGAAAAACACAAAACTATGGATACAATAAAATGGTCAGTAATTGCCAGGGATGGACGGGGAAATGTGGGAGAATGAATAGGTGGAGCATAGGGGATTATTAGGTCAGTAAAACTTTTCTGTATGATACTGTAATGGTAGATGCATGACATTATCATTTGTCAAAATGAATAGAATTGGCCAATGGAAAAATTGATCCATAATGTAAACTATGGACTGTAATAAATTGTTATCAATATTGGTTGCACATCAACACTGCACTCTAGTTGATGAAGTTTGTGCCTCTTGAACAGTATACATCCTTTTCTTTTCCATCTTCTGCTATCTCCAGGTGTTCCTTGGCTTGTGGCAAAGCTCCAACCTCTGTCTCTATATTCACATGAGCATCATGAGTCTGATTTGATGCATTCTTTGTTTCTTCAGACTTTATTTTGTTTCTTGCCTTTTACTATGTCTCACAATTCTGTTTTGAAAGTGAGACATGATGTGTTAGGTAATAGAAACTGAGAGAAGTAGGAAATTAATGTGATGTTTCATGCTAATCTTACTAGGAATTGGGCTGATTTCATACTGCTGTAGCTGTAGCTATCACAGGCTACCGATTCTTAGGATCCTTCTTTTCATCTTATCTGTTGTCTTTGCTTTTCCTTAATAACTCTCTTTAAAATTGATGCAAGGCATTACAGACACTTCACCTGCAATCCACTTTTATTAAACTGCAGCACTGTTGATATGGTGCTAAGGTTTGGGGAGGCGAAGTATTCTATATATTTTTTTAAAGATTTTATTTATTGGAATGCCTGGGTAGCTCAGTTGCTTAAGTAGCTGCCTTTGGCTCAGGTCATGATCCCAGGGCCCTAGGGATCAAGTCCCACATCAGGCACCTTGCTCGGTGAGGAGCCTGCTTCTCCCTCTGCCTGCCACTCCCCCTGTTTGCACACACTCTCTCTGGGAAATAAATAAAATCTTAAAAAAAATTATTATTTAAGAGAGAGAGCACAAGCAGGGGGAGGGGCATAGGGAGAAAGAGAAACAGACTTTCCATTGAACAAAGGGCCAGACATGGGGCTTGATTCCAGTTCTCTAGGATCATGATCTGAGCTGAATCAGGTGATTAACTGCCTGAGTCACCCAGAAACCCCTTATAATTTTAAGAATACATCTTGTTATTTTGACCTTTGCACAAGTTAATTTGACTATATAACTTCTGTTCCACCTTAGGTAAGACAAGAAGGTTAGAGGTATTAGGAATGAAGGATGCCTCCACAAAGTGGGTTAAAACTATAGTGAAGTCTTTGCTCCTGGAGCATAGGTCTTTATTATGGCAAACACTCTGGGTGTATTTCATTGTGATTATGCATCCCCTCCTCCTGACAGGTCCCCAAGGAGATCTTTCATAGGTCTATACCTTGAGTAGATAATGGAGTCATACGGGTAAGTTCTATGAAAAAGGGGTCTTGACTGGGCCTTCAGGCATCTTTTGCTTTCATGCCAGTTCACAATCAGGTAAAATTAATTCATCAAAATTAGCATTTGAGTCTTCCTACTTGTTTATGGCCCCAGTGACTTTTGCTCTAGATAAGCTGAACTTAGCTGTGATTTTTTTTATGTTAGTCTATCTCTCCAGAGTTTAATATAGTGGTTTGCCTATGACCTCTGACTTTCAATTCTCTGGTAGAGTCAAAAAATGTTATTATATTTGTTTGTTCTGACTTTTTTTTTGTTGTGAGGACAGATTCAATAACTCCCAAGCTCTAACTATCGATGCTGAAACCAGAAGTCTCAGCCATTTTTTTTTTCAGTTCTATTAATGTTTTATTTTTTTTTCCCATTTTATTTATTTTTTCAGCGTAACAGTATTCAGTATTCATTGTTTTTGCACAACACCCAGTGCTCCATGCAAAACGTGCCCTCCCCATTACCCACCACCTGTTCCCCCAACCTCCCACCCCTGACCCTTCAAAACCCTCAGGTTGTTTTCCAGAGTCCATAGTCTCTTATGGTTCGCCTCCCCTTCCAAAATTTTTTTTTTTAATAAACATATAATGTATTTTTATCCCCAGGGGTACAGGTCTGTGAATCACCAGGTTTACACACTTCACAGCACATTTTTTTACTTAAAAAGAAAAGTCATGAAGAGCACTGATGTAGTATAATCAAAATAGAATAAAGACAACTTGAGAAAATATGTGTTTGACTAGCATATGTCTTCCCTGTAACTTATATGAACATGGTCTAACAGTTAAGTGAAGCTGATAGAATTTTTATAAAAAGGGATGCTGTGGTCAAATACATTATGGAAATGTTGAATTTCATATCTTCCATTTTGTTTTATAATATGCATTTGAATTTTAAAGTATTTGGAAAAAATCTAGCATTTTCCAAATTTATTTATCCTGAGAAATCTTCCCCTCCCAACACCAATTCTACCACCATCACTCCCCCACTTCCCCTTCTGAGCATGCCACAAAACAACGTAATCTGGGAACTTCTCAACACTTTTAGTTATCACTTTTTCCCATCTGTTAATGACAGAACTAATATTAATATTCACATACATAACTCGTAAAATATTGGTATTGCAACTGAGGACAAAAGTGTCAACTTAATACATCTTTAAATGGAAAAAAACTAAAGTATTATGATTATATCTCTTTTTTATTAATCTACAGAAATCTTCTAAAACCTACTAACACTTACTGTATTTACCTTTCCTAATATGATAGCCATACCGAACACTTAATTATGATTAGTACAAAATGAAACGTGCTTGTATGCCACTTTGCTCAAAGGAAATATCTCAGTAATTTTTATATTTTCACATATTGAAATTATAATAGTTTGTATATGTTTGGGTGCCTGAGTGGCTCAGTGGATTAAGCCGCTGCCTTTAGCTCAGATCATGATCTCAGGGTCCTGGGATCGAGTCACACATCGGGCTCTCTGCTCACCAGGGATCCTGCTTCCCTGTCTCTCTCTCTGCCTGCCTCTCTGCCTACTTGTGATCTCTGTCAAATAAATAAATAAAATATTAAAAAAATAATAGTTTGTGTATGTTTAATCAACATATAAGTTAGTTAGTATCATCTCTTTTTCTTTACTTAAAATTGACCATTAGAAAATTTAAAATTACAGATGTTGTTTGCAATATATCTCCTTTGGAAAGCACTGGTCTATACAAACCTGACTAAAATCTAAAAGATTTCAGGATCAACAACCAAAGTAGTTGGTAAGATATTTGAAATTGAGGTTTTATAAGCGGTCTATCAAATCAAATCTGTGTGACCATTAGAGGAAGTTCCCGAGGTGGATTTGGAAAAATGTTAATTGGTGGTGAGACAGTCAATGAAAGAGAATATTAGATGGTTTAACTATTTGAAATGTAAAAGCTTAAAAAATTACGATAGAAATTTTACATGGACAGAAAATAGGCGAGGATTTCAGGATGGAGAGGACATCAGCAAATGACAGCAACACATAGAAGGATGTGGGTTGTGCGTGCATATGTATGTGTATGTATGTATGTATCTATTCATCTATCATCATCATCATCGTCAGGTATCTATAGAGAGATAATGCCAGTGTCCTGAGGCTCAAGTGCCAAAGATTTTTTTATAGCAAAGAGGGAGAATGATACTTTGAAAGTGATACAAACCCAATCTTTTAGCTCTGAGGTATGGAAATGAAGAAATAAAAACAAGTGACATTTTGAGAAAGCAGTAGGAAAAGTCGTATCCTTGGGACCAGCCATACTTTAAGAAAAAAATATAAAGGGAGGGAGGGGCAAAAGTTACAAATTCTTGGAAGATATTAAAAAAATTCTATCCAGAGGACATGATCACAGAATCTCAGTAGATGGGTTTGAGATTGTAGGTAATTGGTTCAGAGTAGAAAATGTATAGGGTGATATGGGGATAAGTCACTGAATGACAGCATTTTGATTTCTCAAGGAGGAAATATTGCATAATGTTTACAAGTTTAATTGGTAGATTCAGATATATCTCATTTCAAATCATGATTGTTGTCCTTTGTTTTTATTACCAGATATGCAGCCTTGAGCAAGGTACTTGTACTCTCTAAAACTTGGTTTCCTCTTTAATAAAATGGAGATATTAATACCATGCCTTTTTATGATTTTCATGAAGATTAAATAAGCTATTTTATAAAAAGCAGCACTTAGCAAAGTGGCACATTGCAAGGAAACAATAGTACTAGGACTATTATTACTGTCCCTTTAAACTCTAAAGAGTGAATTCTGAATTCTCTCATCCATTTTCAAACTTTGTCATTCCAGACTTTAAAAATGCATTGATTTTCTTTTTTTTTTTTTTAAGGGAAGAATATTATGGAGAAAGTAATTTAGTCTCTCCATTGGCCCCCAGGAGGCCTATACTTAATATGAGTCTTTGTGCAACAGGAAAATTATTCATTCTGAATCTATCTCTTATCATCTTTTCCACAGTCTGCTTGACTTCATCTTCCTACTTCTTGAAAACTGTATAAAAGACTTGTGGCTCTTTCCTCATTATCATATACTTTTAGCTAAAAGTAAATTCAGAGTAATCTATATAACAAAAATGATTTAAGAGTTTTAGAAATGAACATCATCCATTGGTGACTCAATTATAAGTCAGATATTTAAAGAGAGAGTAATATATCTAATGTAACCAAAAGGTTCACTGTTTTAAACTGACAGGCATTTAACATTGTTGATCAGTTTCATGTTTCTTTGTTAAAAAAAAAAAATGACTCCCTGTCAATTTTCCATAGTTTAAATTTGATTTTACTGCACATGATTAATGCTATTTAAATAGGTCACTTCTCTCCAGCTTATAATTGACTTTATTTGGCTTTAGAATATTATAATAAAACATCTCTAAGTATAGCCTGGGTTTTTATTTGTTTTATAATTTAAATTCAATTTGGAGTTACTTGTTTCACACTATCATTAACATTAATAAGTTTATTTTGGTGAGTCATTTTATTTTTTTTAACAAGCCCTATTCCTTCCCCTCGACCCCAAGGACTTCAAAACTTTTTATTCTCTCTCTTTTAGTCTGCTTAAAATCCTTACCACATTCTTAGTGCTGTAATTCTATTGTATTTTAATTATTGTACACCTACTGAAATATAAAGCAATGCCTTTTTTCGGTTTCAAATATTGGATTTTCTAATTCCCAAATGTAACCTGTGTTTGAAAAAACAATTTTAGATCCAAAGTCATTCCTAAAATCACTGATATAAAGTGAAATGGTCCAAAACGACAAACGTTCCATTCTAGTATAATCTTTTCATTTCAACCTCAGATGGTACTCCTTTATTCAGAAGTATAGTGTTTTCTATAGCACTTTTTGCAAATTAATTAAAAAAAAAACTTAACAGATACGAGCTTGACAGGAAGATAGCCTAGGGTAAACATAGGATCTAAGGGTGAAAATACTTTGGTTTTTGCTCTTTACCAGCTAGGTAATCTTGTACATAACTTACTTTGAGCCCAGATTTTTGTGCATGAGTTTGTCTTTTTGATCTACCAGATGAGGCAATGGATTATATTTCAAATAGTTCTTGTGAAAGAAAAAAAAAGTCAAATATGAGGCATAATGGCTGGTAAGAAATAGGTGCCAAATACACTTGACTGTCAAGAGTACTAAATTATATTGATTATGTTTATCACATTTTTTGAACATCTACTATGAGCTGCTGAAAATAATCTGATTTGTTTCATCACTGTCATGGGTCAGAGAAATCTGTGCAATCACCTGGTTATTGAAAATCATTAAACTTATCCAGAATGGCTCAGGAATTGTTTGCCTAAACTCCAGCTGTGGATCTGGGAAGATAATTCTGGCATTTCTGATCATTTCTAAGCAACAGGTAGTTACAGTGTTTCTATCTGGGTCAGAGAGCAGACTTAGCTTTACTTCACAATGGTTAAGTCTCCCTCCTCTCTAGAATTTTGCTTACATTCCTGAGTTATAAAGATAATGTCTTCCTCCAGGCAATTGTAAAGCAGCTTTGCCAGCAGCCTTTGCCAAAGCTCAGTATCCCTTAGCTGTGAAACAGATACACTTTGAATGCTGCATCCACCTAGGGGACCTCTGAATCCCCTCCTATTGTAAAGTGCAGGGCAGGGGAACAATGGAAATTTTGCTTCATGTTGTGCTGTAAAAAATTATCTAACTCAACCTGGAGAGATAAATCTATACCCATATCCTGTCTTATAAACTGTATGTGTATTTACATCTCCATCTTTAGTGAATTTATGAAAAATTCTAACTAAAAAGGTGAACATCAGGTGATATCAGTTTTATCAGAAAACTTGGTTTTATTTGTGTTTGACAATGTTTATTTCTTCTTTTGTTCATTCACATCAGATGTGCACACCCAGACCTTTAATTTCACTCACTAGTTTTGTATAGCCTGAGGATTTCAGCGATCATTTCCTAATGCTAAGATATTCATAGATATTGAATAAAACATAGACTCTCAAAACCAGTAATTGGAATTTATATTTAAAGTGAATAAAATAAGCAAATGACAGAGTACTATCAAAAGCTGCATGTTGATGAAAGGTATTTTACTTTCCTTCTTTTAGAAAATGTGTAAGTAGAACTCTTCTTATTAAGAGCAAAAAACACCTTAAGTTTTCTTCTTTTCTTTCTTGCTCTGAGTGATGCTAAACAAGCCTGTTAGCATCTTCCATCCCTATCATGCCGATCTAAAGAATTGCTTGTACTTCCCGTCCCATTAGATAATTATGTGGACCAGTGTGGGGAATGGATAAAAGTATTTGGTAAGCCATAAGGCATTAAAAAATATGGATGCTTACTTTTTTTGTTCTTTTAAGTCCAATTTATGGTTGCAGGGGTATACTTATAGGTATGCAGTAGTTCTAGGCAAGATTGAATTATGATTTCTGATAGTCAAATGTCATTGCTCTAGAACAGAATGAAAGAATAGCCCAGAGAGGTCTGTCTTCCTGAGTGGATCAGGTTTAATTTTTATATGTTGATTACAAAGTTCAAGGAATATCACTAACCATATATTTTAAGGACAACTTTGCAAAGAAAATATACATATAAATCAGAAAGATGGATAGTAATTTCTGCTGCAGAGGAATGTAGGAGGATAAAGAGTTTTCCTTTCTTTTTCTTTTTCTTTTTTTTTTTCTAAATCTGCAAGCTTGGTTCATAATTTCAAATATGTAAACCAAAAGCATAAATATCTCTGCTTGAATTCTTGTCACTGTCCCCAAATTTTAACATCAGGCTTACATTGGATTATATCTAGGGGTGCATGGAAATGGTCAATATAAGACAAATGGGAAACCGGAAAATGTCCAGATCTGATACAGTTTTAACAAGACATAAAATCATGTATTTTTGTAAATTAATGTCAATATTCTCTCTGGAAAGTGTAAGCCCAGGAAATATCTTATATCTTGTAATACATGTCCTTAGTGAAGTAGTCTGTGATGGAGAAGAGAGTCTAAAAATTAGACATAATTCTTTTTTTTAATAGGATAAGTCATTTTTTTTAAATATTTTATTTATTTGAGAGAGAGAGAGAGCACAAGCAGGGGGAGGGGCAGAGGGAGAGAGAGAAGCAGGCCCCTGGCTGCACAAGGACCTTGATGCAGGGCTCGATCCCAGGACCCCAAGATCATGACCTGAGCTGAAGGCAAATACTTAACCAACTGAGCCAACCCAGAGCCTCTGGATAAAATTTAATATAAGCTTGCCAGTTAAAATTTGGGGACAGTGAAAAGAATTCAAGGAGAGATTTTTATGCTTTTGGTTTACATATTTGAAATTATGAATCAAGCTTACAGACTTAGAAACAAAAGAAAAAAAAGCTCTATCCTCCTACCTTGACAAAATTTCTTCACAATGAGAATAATTTTTAAAATATTTAAATATAGATATCTTTTTTTTAAAAAGATATTATTTATTTATTTGACAGAGAGAGATCACATGTAGGCAGAGAGGCAGGCAGAGAGAGAGAGGGGAAGCAGGCTCCCTGCTCAGCAGGGAGCCTGATGTGGGGCTCGAACCCAGGACCCTGGGATCATGACCTGAGCTGAAGGCAGAGGCTTTAACCCACTGAGCCACCCAGGTGCCCCAAATATAAATGTCTTTTATTTGATTGAAAGTGGGCAAAATTAATGGAACTAAGTTGTTATTGCACATGTCTGAGTGTTCTGTTGATAAGTTACTAATAATTTGAGTAAAAATATAAAAACATACGTGTTTAATTATTATATACTTATTCCATAGCATTTTTACTGTTTCAGTAAAGTCCTTAATATGTTGCTATAATTAATGTTTTTCACATAATTTATGTTCTACCAGTTGTAGTGCAAAATTAGACCATCTTTTTTGACTTTTCAAATCCTTTTTTTTTAATTAAACTTAATGTAGAGAAATTTATCAACTGGAATTTCCATAAAGCAACAAATTTATAAATAGTGAATTTTATTACTTAATAATAAATTAAACATACAATGTATTTTTATCCCTAGAGGTATAGGTCTGTGAATCGCCAGGTTTACACACTTCACAGCACTCAAATGTTACAATTGATAGCATAGAATGACTATCATTATTGTGGAACTTTTATAAAATATTTAAATTTATTATATAAACTGCTATCACAAATTCATTTCAATTTCACCAGTCCTTAGAGTAGTATTTAGAACCTTACAATATTTTATTTGTCTCAAAATTGTAATGCTAGTATGTTAAAATAAAAAGTAAAAATAGGAGAATGATATTTTATATGTTCAAATATTTCCTTGAGTTCATACTATGGTGTATAATGATCAGAATATGGTGTCCATAGAAATTAATTTAGGGATTATTTTGTAAGTCTTCCTCAAAGTTATGCAAATGTTTTTATTCATTGTTTTGATTTTCTTAAACTTAAATTGAAAATTTTTTTGTTTTGCATATTTCATTTTTTTTTTGTTTAAAGCCATTTAAAAAAAAGGGGGGGGCACCTGGGTCACTCAATTGGTTAAGTGTCAGACTTGGTTTTGGCTTAAACCATGACCTCAGGGTCCTGGGATTGAGCCCTCATAGAGCTCCTTCCTAAATGAGGAGTCTGTGTGAGGATTCTCTCCCTCTCTCTGCCCCCCAACTACTGCTCATAGGTATGTGCACACATGTTCTTTCTCTTTCTAAAATAAGTGAATCTTTAATAAAATATATTAAAAAATTAAATATTAAAAAAGAAATGCCATATTTTTCTATTTGTAAATCCCTTTAAAAGTGATATATTCAAATTTATGTTTGAAGGTTTTTTTGTTAAGCATTTGCCAACCATTTTAATAGTAAAAAGTTCTGTGGATAGGGAAAATTCAAAATTAATTTTACTTTTTCTACTAACCATAATTTGTCTTTCTATGGAGAATCTTTGTTTTGTTGCATTTTTCTTGCCCATCTTATATTTTATCTAAAACTAATCTAGTTACCTTAAAGAAAACATTTAGTCAGCATTCCCATCACATTACATTTGAAATGTGTCTCATAAATATGTTCCATCTTGAGATATCCAGAAAATCTCATACATAAACTTTGAATTGTTCCAAAGGATGTCATCATTACTGGCACAGCTGAGGTTCTGTCTCCAGTAAAATAATTTAAACTATGTGCCATTCATAACCAAAGAGTGTTTCTGGATTTGGGCCAAAATTTATCTTGCATACCTTTTTCCTTACCAATCATGTTATCATCATTACTGTATGTATGCCCTCAATAATCTTTTAAATTATTTAAAAGAGACTGAAATGTTTTTATTAATATAATTAAATTATGCTAAATAATTTCAAACAAAATATTGCAATTCTGGTGTCCATTGACCATGTAGTTGCCAATGTAAAGAACTGGTATCATGCTTTTCACATATTATGTCTAGACATACTTATATATACACACAAACACACACAATTTTAAGAGTAAAATGCATTGTTTCATAATCCAAATTGTCTTTAGTCACCATGTGAAACTGGTGCTAATTCTTGTGTAAGTTTTTTTTTTGAAGATTTATTTATTCATTTTAGGGAGAGAAAGAGGTGTGCAAAAGGATCTCCCACTCCCCCTGCTTGTGTTCCCTCTCCCATTGTGTCTCTCTCTGTCAAATAAATAAATAAAATATTTAGGAAAAAAAAAAAAGAAAAAACCTAACAATGTGGGTGCTCAATCCTGTTGGGGAATTAGATTTCACTTGAAATAATAAATTATATTCACTTATCTGCACTGACAAGTTAATCAGTTTGGTTTTGACCTAAAAGCTTTTTCTGTTCAAATCGTTACCACAGTCCAGAGCATTTCTTTCTTTCTTTCTTTCTTTTTTAATTGGCAACATTTTTCTATTTATTTATTTTTTTATTAACATATAATATATTATTTGTTTCAAGACTACAGATCCGTCATTCATCAGTCTTACACAATGCACAGTGCTCACCACAACACATACCCTGCCCAATGTTCATCACCCAGCCACCCAGTCCCTCCCACCCCCCTTCACTCCAACAAGCCTCAGTTTATTTCCTCAATTAGTTTATCTTCCTCTCTGGTTTCTTCTTGTTTCAACAAGAACAGGAAAACGTGTTTTAATCTTGGGTGCTTCAGGTGGAGTTGGTACTTTTGCTATACAGGTAATGAAAGCATGGGGTGCTCACGTGACAGCAGTTTGCTCTCAGGATGCCAGTGAACTTGTAAGGAAGCTCGGGGCGGATGATGTAATTGATTACAAATCCGGAAATGTGGAAGAGCAGTTAAAGTCTTTAAAACCGTTTGATTTCATTCTTGATAATGTTGGTGGGTCCACTGAAACATGGGCTTTAAATTTTCTCAAGAAATGGTCAGGAGCCACATATGTGACTCTGGTGACCCCTTTTCTCCTGAACATGGACCATGGACTTAAGCATCCTCATTATTAAATTTGAAGATTCTTTAACAGATCACAGCAAAGTTCATTATAAAACTGTTATGGTGTCTTCAAAGACGTTATAAAATCTGAGACACTGAGAGAGAATTGGTCCATTTGTATTCTGTATTTCCATTATTTGCCAAAAGAAATGGGGTCAAGATTACATTTGTTTCCATTCTACTTCCTATGGATCTACATCCCCGTGTTTAACTGACACATTGGGGGTTCAGGTGTGTGCTGTAATGTCTTATTAAAGAAGATATTAAAGAAAAAAAAATTTTTTCCTCTCTTCCCCTACAATCTTCTGCTTCATTTCTCAAATTCCACATATATCAGCAAGATCATATGGTTATTGTCTTTCTTTGATAGATTATTTTACTTAGCATAATATCCTATAGTTCCAACCACATCGTTGCAAATGGCAAGATTTCATTTTTTGATGGCTGTGTAATATTTCACTGTGGGTAGCCACTCTGGAAAACAGTATGGAGGTGCTCAAAACATTGAATATTGAGCTACTCTATGACCCAGCAATTGCGTTACTGGGTATTTAACCCAAAGATACAAATGTTATAATCCAAAGGGGCACAATGTCCACAGTAGCCAAACTATGGAAAGAACCCAGATGTCCAAAGCATTTCTTTTGGGCATGGGAGTCCGTGATTTGTGAGACCCTTGAGAGTAGAGGGCTTTTCCTCTACTCTAGTCACATACCATATTTTTTTAAAAGATTTAAGAATAAATAAGGAAGAAATAGGAGAAAAGAAAGGAATACTTGTGGCACAGGACCTAAGTCTGTATGTGTAAGGGGAAAACTGGGATATTAAGTTTTATAAGATAGCCTAGGGGGAAAAAAATAAATAAACAGATTTTACAAATAAAAATAATTGACACAACTCTCAACTAGAATATTCTGCAAGAGTAAAATAAGACCAAATGTCCCCCCAAATTCCTTATGAACATGTGGAATGCTGAGAAGTTCAAAATTAATTTAATATTTATGTTAATTCAATAAAATGTCCAATACTGAATGAAGTTTACTTAGCATTATTCTTATAAATATGATTTTAAAACCCAGTAATTTAGATGTAGCGAGGTCAAGTACAGAGTTCAGTTGAAGACTGTGAGCCCATAGCCCCTCATTAGGTGTATAATTAGTGTCCATTGACAGTTTCATAGAAGTATTCTCTTTTGGCAAAGAAAATGAGCCTTGGTTTTAAAATCACAGCTTTTATATTTTTACATAGAATCTTAGATAAGGCATTTAATCTTTTAGTCCTCTATTCTTTTGTAAAATGGGGATTAATATGCCTACAGTGAGGGGTTAGTGGTCATGATAGAATGAGGTAAAACAATTTAGCCAATCTTTACTTAAGACACATGATCTTCACATATATACTTTGCTAACCTGTGATTTGTGTCTCCATTGTGCTGCTTATCCTAGCATTCTGTAGGATGTACTTCAGGATGAATCAACAATGTTCACAGTATGGATTTATACCATAGACAACTCTGATGATTTCTTTAATTTTATTTTTAAACTTATAAAATAAAAAGCCTGCATATATTTAAACTGAGAAAAATATAGTCCTGTGAGAAAGCCTGAGAACTGGAGAAAAATCCAATATTTACACTTTCTGTTAAAAAGTAAGAGATCTTCGTTTAAGAAAGAAAGAAATAAAGAAAGAAATCTTGCCATTTGCAATGATGTGGATGGAACTAGAGGGTATTATGCTAAGTAAAATAAGTCAGTCAGGGAAAGACAATCATCATATGATCTCACTGATATGAGGAATTTGAGAAACAAGACAGAGGATCATAATGGAATGGAGGGAAAAATGAAACAAGATGAAACCAGAGATGGAGACAAACCATAAGAAAATCTCAGGAAACAAACTGAGGTTTGCTGGAGGGGATGAGCATAGGAGGGATGGGGGTAACTGAGTGGTGGACATTGGGGAGGGTATGTGCTATGGCCAGTGCTGTGAACTGTGTAAGACTGATGAATCACAGACCTGTACCCCTGAAACAAATAATATATTATATGTTAATAAAATAAGTAAAAATAAAAATCAAGAAGTAAGAGATCTTCATGTAAATTATCTTTCCTCAGATTTAACTTCATCAAGGAAATAAATAGTGATGGGTATCTTCATCTTGGAGAACATAACCATAAGATAGAAAGCTGTATAGTGTGAGATATGTATATCTAGATGGGTACAAAGATACATAGATACATACATAGATACATAGATAGATACATAATCACATTGGTGAGAACTAATCAAATATTCAGGCACCCAGAGTATAAACTCTTCACAGAAACTCACTCTCTTGTAGGCAATCTTCTCTACTGTCACTTTCTTCAGTTTTTATTTCTTACTACAATGGCTGGGCTTAATATTGCAAATTTTTTTAATGTTGAAAGATTATTTTTTCTCCAGATAACATGGCAAGCTAATGGATTTTGAAAAAAAGTATAAAATGTCAACAGTAGATATTGTAAATATTCACAGAGACTGTCTCACCATAGTTCTGATATACATCTGTTAATATCTCACTCTAAATATGAAAGGCTGTTTCTTTTAGGAAATCAGGTTGTATGTGAGTTCAGCAAACAATGTCACCTAGCAGTTTTGTGTTGCAATGCATGGAAACCAGTGTTTTCTCTTGCAATAGAAAAATGTGCATCTATATTATGAATAAAGTATATCTAGCTCTAGGCAGGATTAATATAACTGGAGTGATTTCTACTCATTGAAATATGAAATTCCTTTCTTCAGAACAAATATAAATTAACTCAATCATAATGTAGGCAAATATAGAATGTCTGTTTTGTGCCAGTCACCAAATAAGCCCTGGGATGGCCAACTGAAGGAAACAGTCTCTATTAGTCCTACAAATGATTCTACCTGTTGCATAGGTATTATGATGATGTTCCTGAATGATTAATCCAATTATAAATTGCATGACCTATCAATGTCTAGGGGGAAAAAATGGGAATACAGCTAACCAGAATATTATGAGAATGGATTTTTCTAAAAGATATCATGATCTTGTAAAAAGCAGGATTGATGGATGAAAATGTCCTCCTTATTTTGTCCTTACTTCCTGGAATTCTTTTTTTTTTTTAAAGATTTATTTATTTATTTATTTGACAGAGAGAGATCACAAGTAGATAGAGAGGCAGGCAGAGAGAGAGAGAGGGAAGTAGGCTCCCTGCTGAGCAGAGAGCCCGATGCGGAACTCGATCCCAGGACCCCGAGATCATGAGGCTTCCTTACATTGGTAGTACTCTGAGACCTTGAAGAGAGCAGTTTTATGCCCTCAGTGTGTTTTCTTTTCCTTTCCTTTGTTCCTGGCACAGTAATAAGGGATCCTGGAGAAGACAATTTCTCTCTTTCCAGTCCAGAATGTACACTACAGAGAATAGTCAAGAATTGGGATTTTTTGCCCTGGACTGATTTGGATTTACTTTGTTACCCATTTGAAGGCACTGCCTTGGTTGACCTCTATTATAACAGACCTCACTATTTCCCTCCTCCTGACTCATCCCTGTTTGCTCTCAATCTATTTCAATTCTATTTTATCTAAAGTAACCTAAGGAATATATTTAGGTTACTGCTAAAACTACTAGTGTATTTTGAGAGGCATACATGATAAAATATTTGTTATCTTGTATAAATAAAAAAATTATAAATTGAAAAATATAAAATATTTTATCTTGTATAAGCAAAAACGTATGAAAAATTAACTTTTGAAGACTAACTCCATAGGGTCAGGAAAATCTTCACAAAAATAGAACTTTGGGCTTTCAGTCTATATGTGTGTCTCAATAACTATGATTTTTATCTCAATAGGAATTGATTTTAAAATAGCGAGTTTTGAGTTTTGATAGTTCTATACAATTTTGGCCAAGGTGGCCACAAAGAACTCTGAAGCTATCTTTCAAGCTAACAAGTTGGCTTAGTATAGTTTCATGAATACAGATAGAAGACACTGGGCTCCTGAGTCAGAGGTGAATAGCAATTTATCATTCAAAGCAATATCAATAGCAGAAGATAATCATTTTCACATTAGTTCCCTGAAGCCCAGTTCCAGCAGAACTGCCTTAAAGAAGGCCTTGAGTTTAAGAGACCTGAATCTTCTATAATAAGTAGTAAGTATGTTTTATTTTTTATTCTGAGGAAAAATATTGCCTTTATTATACTGGAGCAAGTTTGTCCTTTACTCTGGAGAAAAATGCTAATTTTGTTTTCTAAAAATGTTTGCTATATAAACATAATCTAAAGGTAGTCTGGAACAAAGGAGAATAAGTATGTCTTTTGCAAGATGTACAGAAATGCAAAGGAACAAACGGGGGTATCATTAGATCATAGAATATTAGAGTAAAACTATGTTATTTTATTTTTTTAAAGATTTTATTTATTTATTTGACAGAGATCACAAGTAGGCAGAGAGGCAGGCAGAGAGAGAGGGAATCAGGCTCCCTGCTGAGCAGAGAGCCTGATGTGGGGCTCGATCCCAGGACCCTGCAATCATGACCTGAGCCGAAGGCAGAAGCTTAACACACTGAGCCACCCAGGTGTCCCAAGATTTTGTTTTTAAGTTATTTCTACACCCAATAGGGGGCTCAAACACACAACCCTGAGATCAAGAGTCACATGCTCGATGGACAGAGCCAGCCAGGCTTCCTTAGGGTAAAGTTACTTTAAAAGTATTTTGACTATACCTAAAATAAGATTTCTACATGCATTATTCCTGTCAAATCATCATAGTCTCCTCCTGAACTCTTCAAGGGAAGGTGACTCATTATTTTATCAGACAGGTTATTGTATTTTTGGACAGTAAATCTTTATCTAAATCTGCTTTGCAAAGGTTCAATCTCCCGTCTATAACAATACTTACATTTTAATTTTTCAATTTTTTCTTACATAAGTATAGTTGACACACTGTGCTACATTAGTTTCAGGTCTACAGCATAGTGATTCAACAAGCTATACGTTATACAATATTTACATTTTATAACAGCTATACTATAGTTTTGGCTCATTAGAAGCTTGTAGTCATCTATATTCTTAAGTGGGTTTTTTTGTTTTGTTTTTGTTTTTGTTAAGATCCACTGCAGTTAAACAGCATCTTCTCCATTCTTTTTATATAAAGTTTCTTTTTTGAAGCCACATATAGGATTTGATATTAATCCTATTTATTTCATCTCAGAACATCAATTTGATGATCACTACTCTAATCCTATGAAGAAAAATCATATCTTTCCACTTGGATTCATCAAGAGACCTTGCCAGCTACTATGAGAATTTCCGCAAGTGTTCGTGGAAGCCACACATAGAAATTTCCAGTTCATTTGATTGTCAAAGAAGATTCTTGGCTGCAAAAATGAAAATAAAAGTAAGGAGTCCTTTCTTGATTGTGGGTGTTACCTTAATTGATATAAATGAACACTTGACATGGAAAATATCTGCTTTCTTCTAAACTCTATTGGCAAATAACTGCATTTAAAATGTGTTACAGATATCAGCCATGTTCCATTTACACTTACAAGCACTTTTCTCATAGAAAAAAATACCGTGCCCTTAACTAAAGTGCAAGTTGAACAAGGCAACTTGTTCAAAGAGAATATTTATAGCTTTCCTACCAGATTTACAGTTAAATTATTTCATTTCACAACTTTAGAAATATGTTTTTCAAAATATTTCACTGCTAATAGTTCACTTCATCTTTTAAATCTGAGTGATGACTTTTAAATCCTTATTAATTACTTGAAACTATTTTTTAATCCTCTCTTCCTACTTTGTTGGTTAGCAATTGGAAAGGACAGTGAAATGAAACACAATTACTGGCTTTAATTTTCAAAATAGCTTTAGAATTCACAATTTTTATTTTGTCATCTACCATGCAAGGTGACCGTGGTGATGATGAATTGATTTAAATCCATACTGAGACATGAATCTACACTATCTTCAGAAAGTCAATGACACTAAGATACGTGTAAAGCGATGTCCTTCTTTAGTGTCTGAGGCGTCAGCTTGACTGGCCACAGTGTGTCCAGATGATCAGCCACCCATTACTTGAGTGTTTCTGTGAAGGTGTTTTGGGATGACATGCGCAGTTGGATTGGTAGACTGGGTAAAACAGATTGTCCTCTCTAATGTGGGAAAGCCCCATTCAATCTGTTGAAGGCTTGCACAGAAGAAAAAGGCTGACCCTCTGATGAGATAGGGAAGCTTCTCCTGCTTGACTGCCTTCAAGTCGAATATTAGCTTTTTCCTAACTTCATTATCGAACTCAAATGTTGGTTCTTCCTGGCTCTAGAGCCTGCTGGCCTTCAGACTGGAGCTACTGTTGGTTCCACTGGGACTCCAGCTTGCTGAATCACCCTGCAGAGCTTGGAAATTGTCTTCCTTCATAATTGTATAAGCCAGTTGCTTATAATAAATCTCTGCTCTGGATAACCCTGATTAATACTGTGTCTTTTGTGAATTCCCAGATAGAATGTTACTGAATATTATCTATAAATATAATCTAGAATTTTATTTAAGGATCTGTCTGGTCTTGTTCTCCTTCTTAATGTAAATAGACTATAATACAGTATTATAAAACTAATGGTATGTAAGTAGTATAGAATATGATATAAAGTATTTTAGCATCAATAGATTATAATAAATAATTTCTGTAAATCCCTCCAGTATGTTTAAGCATTTCCCAAAAATGATTTTTTTTTTCTTCCTGAGCACACAACAGATTACATTTCCTAGTCTCCTTTGGAATTACGCATTGCTGTGTGATGCAGTTCTGATCGAGGAATTGTGAATGGAAATAGCATGTGCCACTTTCAGGCCAGGCTCATAAAAACTTCCCACTTGAACTCCTCATTCCCTCTCTCCTTCCAGGAGACTAAGATGGAATCTACCATTAAGATAAGCATGAGAGGAAGTGATAAACCCTTGATCAGACTATGTGCTTCAGTGTACCCATGGAGCAGAAATACCCCTTATCCTCTACTGGCCACTGCCCTTTGCCCTGTGCTCCAACTGATTGGGAATATCTAATTTGGAGTGTTGCATGACTGGAGAATAAGCTTCAGTGGAGTTTGAACTAGAATATATGCTAAGTTTGCTGTTGTTGCTGCTGCCATAACCTATCATTACTAGTCTCCTGGCTAGGAGTAGATGAAAATTGGTCTTTCAGAGAAGAATTAGTAGAATCCATCAAGCAATATTACTTTGCGAGGCTTGACATTCAGATTTCAATATAGAATATAAAATGAAAAGGAAAAATAGTTGTTTTTCATTTACCTATTTGCTGCTCGATATGTACAAAATTTTGTGTTAAATACTGTATCTACTGGAAAACTCAATTACTACTCTCAAGATACCACCCTCAAGAACAAGACCACACTCCATTTATATTTCGTCTATATAATTCAAGAAACTGTTACCTATGGGAGCTAAGTTATTATTAGTAGTTTGGGACCATTGAATGAAGACCTGTAGGCAGGAATCAATAGAAAACCTGCAATAAATGCTATGGTAGTTCAGAGAGAAAAGATTGCCTTTGAATGGTAGCTCAGGGAGAAGAGATTGACTTTGAATGGGTAGTAAAAGAAAGGACCAAAAAGAAGAAGATAAAATTTGGTTGACTATGATAGATTGATTGATAGGTACATACATGCATACATACATATATACATGCATACATACATAGGTACACATATATACAGAGTTAGTTACATGGGTGTAGCAAGGCCCACACAACTAGAGAGGTATGGAAGAATACTAGTTTGGATAGTAGTAAAGAAATACAAATAAGAATAAACACAGTAACACAGAAACAACATCCTCATCAGACTTCTAGGTTCATACAGATGAATGAGACGAACAGTCACTAGAAACTGGGATGAACCTGTGCTTAGGGCTATTCAGATGCTCATGCTGTTTGCTAAGGATTTCAGCATGTATTATATAGTTAATAATAATAGGTATTATATACGTAGTAGGTAATAGGTAATAGATACAGGAAGCCATTGAGATAATCCAGATATGTAAAAAATTTGAGATAATTATTCCAAAATGTCTATTTTGAATTAAAAGTTTAGGGGAAAAAATGAAATTTTCTCCCTTGAATCTTCAGAAGTTGATGGGGGGAGGGGCATTTCATATTGACAAATCACCATCAAGGAGTATTCCATAGACAAGTTTGAAATTCAGTGGAATAAAAGTCTCAGAATCCACTGTTCAACTGCTTTCATAAAGAAGTAGAATAGGGGGGCGCCTGGGTGGCTCAGTGGGTTAAGCCTCTGCCTTCAGCTCAGGTCATGATCACAGTGTCCTGGGATCAAGCCCCATGTCCGGCTCTCTGCTTGGCAGGGAGCCTGCTTCCCCCCTCTCTCTGCCTGCCTCTCTACCTACTTGTGATCTCTGTCTGTCAAATAAATAAAATCTTAAAAAAAAGAAAAGAAAAGAATAGGGAGAAGCACACTCTACTGACTCTTTCTTTTTATACTTTCAGAACACTACAAAACAACTTTACTTTTTTTTAAAAGAGGCCTTGAGAAGAGCATTATGTTTCTTTTAACCTGTCAGATATATCTTTTTGTTTAGGTCACTGCTCAGAACTGTACTGCAGAAAACTGTTCATAACAGTGGCAAATTGATAACAGAAATGTTGTGCATTTCCACACTTTTTTACATTTCTCCTGTATGAATTCATCCATCAGAATGTCTAATCTCATTCAAAAACTACCACCTTTTCTATCCTATAATAATTAGTGCTACTATCGCTATACTAGTAATGATATCATGAATAATGATGTTAATAATGACAGCTTAATTTTTTTTTCCTAAGTATTTTCAAGTAAATATTGTTTTACAAAGATACATTTCAGCTTGATTCCTGGGGGCAAAAATCAACAACTTATGAAAAATGGAGTGAAATACTGCTGGAATCTGAACTGAAACTACACTGAATTCATGGCTATCGTTGCTGTGGTAGAGAATGTCTATCACTGACAGGTGAGAGGAGAGAAGTTTTGAGGTTTCTGATTATAGTAAAAAAAAAAAAAAAATGCTCTCCCTGTCTCTCCAAATCTTTCATAAAAGGAATTAAAGTACTACAGAAATAGTCTTACTTTCAAACTGAGTTTTGAGAACAAACCCAAAACGACTTTGTAATGGTATCAAGCAAAAGCAAACTATAGGAGAGAAGTGGGAAGTCTCAGACAGGTTTAAAAGTTCAAGCCTGAGCCCACTTACAAAGTGAGCAGGCACTTTAAAAAAATACTCACAATTTTTGTGGACAGGATTTCTGTGCCACTGTCAAAAGAAAAGAATAAAAAAAGAAAGAAAGAAAATCAAGCAGGCTCCTCTTCAGAAAGATACATAGTGGTCTACTGATGTGAACTTTGACGGGGGAGGCAGTTTCAACTGTGTTCCACTTGCCATTCTTAAAGGAGAGTTTGTGCAACACGGCCCATTAAGAATGGCGTAAGAAGAGTATTTACCTTCAGATAATAAAATGTTGGGCTATTTGGCTCCTAGAAAATTGGGAAGCTCAGACTATATGCAAAGTAAAAGATTCGGATGGATTGTAGGAAGTAGTAGCAAAGACTCAATAGATGGCACTCTTGCCCCTGCTTTGAGCTCATTCCTCAAGATGCCTCAGATTTCCAGACCCTCAGCTTGGTGTGCTGGGTACTGTTCCCACCTCTTCAGCCTGTACCTCCAATCACTCAACTATATTTAACTTAGTGATTCAGCCACAGAACACTAACAACTTATAAAAATCTTAATATGTCATTCTCTCTTAGGTCCTAAGTCCTTTTTAGAATATGTTCTCTCCTACTGGGAATGCCCTCCTTTCTCTGTCTAACCATTTCTCATCACTTTGAGCAGCATTTCTACTGCTGAGCCGCCTTCTAGAACTCCCCCACATCGCTGAGTGTCTTGCCCATGCTTTTTCTTGCTCCTCCCGTAATGTTATGCATGTATCAGAAGTCTCACCTGTGAATATTATACATGGAATTAATCGGATTTTTCTCTTCCATGAGAAGATGAGCTTCTGAAGGAGGGACCATTGTCTTTCTAATATCTGCCACAAAATCAACACTATAAACAAATATTTGTTGAATGAATGAATGAATCTAAGTATCAGCATCTTTTCCAACCTCATTTAAATATTCACACCAAAGAGGAAAGAGATCTTGTTGGTTTCTCTTCATGGCCCGTCCTAGCTCCATTGTGTTTGCTTGTTTACCCTTAACGTCTGTTTGGTTTTGTGTTTGTTTGTTTTGTTTGGTTTTGTGTTCATTTGTTTTGTTTTGTTTTACTTTTCTTCTGTTATATTGTTGCCATTTTAATTTGAAATTCTGGATAAGTTTGATTATGTATTTAGTTTGTCAGGAATTGGTTTCTTAACCATTCTTTCAAAGATTTTATTTATCTATTTATTTATTTGAAAGAGAGAGTGTGTGCACAAGAGCTTAAGGTGGGTGGGCAGAGAGTGGAGAGAGGGAGAGGGAGAGAATCTCAAGCAGACTCCACACTGAGTGCAGAGTCCAATGTGGTGCTTGATCTTGTGATCCTGAGATCATGATCTGAGCCAAGACCAAGAGTCGAATGCTTAACCACCTGAGCCACTCATGTGGCCCTTAACTGTTCTTTTAAATTAATTTTTACTCTTAAGGTCGAAACAGAAAAGATTATATTTATATATGATTTTAAGTTTTATAGGCTATAAAGGTTAATTTTTAGAATCAAATGCGTGCTTTATAGAATTCAATTCATTCAATTCAACAAAGATGTATTGAATAATTATGGTGGGGTTCAGGGAAGACATCCCAAAATATTCCACTTTGCATATTGATTATTTTTAATTAAAGTTACTTAAGAAACAGCCAGAGCAAGGACACTCTGACTCTTGTTTGTCCTCCTGAAGGCTGGAAATAAATCTCCCATGTGAATGGTGCCTTCCTGTATCACCAGAGACAGAGAATTTAGGGCTGAGAAGGCCTTATAAACAAACTTGGCTATTTCTTCACTGATTGACTACCCCAAGCCCAAACTTCTTTGTTGTCAATCATTACAAATTTGTTTGTCTAAAAGATTTAAAAGCTGCCTGTTTTGGTCACTTTGAGTCTCCTATTTCTATGAGTTCCCATAAATACAAAATTAAAATTTAATTTTTCTCCTATTAACCTGTTTTGTGTCAGTTTAGTTATTAGATCATCCGAAGAACCTAGAAGAGCAGTATGGAAAAGTTTTCCTCCTCTACAATTATTATGAGTAAAACACTTTGTTAAGCAATTAGGAAAAAGCTTAACTACGATACACTCAGGCTTTGTCCTCATAGCAATGACAGTTTTACAGGAAACCTTCTTTAACCCCACACTTCAAAGAGTCTAGTTTCTCAGCTCAAAGAATGGGGACCACAAAGCTGATCTTACTGGGAAAAACAAATAGGATGCTGTGTATTAAATCTCCCGGCATAATCCATGATAAGTTCAAGGCATTTAATGAATGCTTGTTTCTCTGATTTCAACTAAAGACAATGTAAGGTAACAGTCTCATCCTCAGAGTTGTGCCAAAATGCTTTTGGTTCTTCGGTGATGCGTCATATTAAATATATACCTGAATCCATTATAATTTAAGTGAAAGTACTCTGAGCAAGTGATCCAAAGACTGGTTGCAAAATCTAATTTCATTATTTAATTTCTGGTAACTTTAGATAGCTCAGCTGTCTTCTCTATTATTATTCAAGTTTTTCACACTAACATCTGCCTAAAAATCAGATAATTGGTTTTAAGCAGTGATGTTTAAGTGCAAGACTTGAGTAAATTGCATGATTATGCCAGGGACTCTTGAATAACTTTGATAAAAATGCTTCCTCATCTTTGATTTTCTTGTCTGTAGAGCAGAGATAAAATGATTTGCCTAACAGTGTAGATAAAAGAAATATGCACGATATATGCATAGTGTTTTCACATACACAATACTCAAGAATATTATGTGCTCTTATTATTACTACTCTTATCCAGTATTGTCTTCATGGGGATAAGTATGAATTTATTCTGAAAAATCTAAAGTAAAAAAAATATATATAAGACAAACATGGAAACACAAGGAGCTCCTTGGACCCTCTCTCAAGGAAAATTGGTGAAAATTTATATGTATATGCAAGAGATGAACAGATGTACTAGAGATATAGTTTAAGTTGTTGGCTGGCTAGTTTGTCAGACAGAAATGGGAAAAAGAACAGCTGGGAAGAACCCTCGTGGGGTCAGAACAAATCTCAAACAAGGTCCTTGGGACAAATCACAAATTTGATTGAATTAATTTGTGAAGCAGTTTATGGCCCAGGATACTGTGGGAAAGAATACAGCCGCACTCCAACAATTAGTAGAGTTTAACAACTGGGAATGCCCAAACCATCATAACCCCAGGGTGACTGTGAGCAATTCCCAAATAATGTGACTGTCAATGAGCAACGTCAGAGGTGTCTCACCGAGTTTGGAGAGATGAGTGGAGGGTAGACTGCACTAAATGTTTAATGAGCAAATACTATTAATAAGTACTTGGAACCAGGTGGTGGGTAATAGGGAGGGCACGTACTGCATGGAGCACTGGGTGTGATGCCAAAACAATGAACACTGTTATGCTGTAAATAAGCAAATAAAAATAAATAAATAAATTTAAAAAAAAAAAAGTACTTGGAAGGAGAACCAGAGTTGCTAAAACATATTTTTCTAAAATGCCCAGTTTCTAATAATCAAATAGGTCAAAGAAGAAATCAAAAAGGAAGTTAGAAAACAGTTTGATGACTGGAAATGAAAACATGGCTTACCAAATTTGTAAGATGCCGCTAAGGCAGTGCTTGGAGAGAAATTTATGTTCAACACCTATATTAAGGAAAAAAGATCTCAACTTAACCATCCACCTTAAAGGGGAAAAAAAAAAGAGTCAACTAAAATGAATGAATCAGATATAAGGAAATAATAAAGATTGGAGCATAAATCAATGAAATCAAAATTATAAAAACAATAAAGAAAATAAATGAAACCAAAAGCTGGTTCTTTGAAGAGTTCAGTACAACTGAAAAAGCTTTAGTGAAAAAAGCCAAGAGAGAAGAGAGAGGACTCCAATGACCAGAATCAGAAATTTAAAAAAAGGACCTACTACTTTGCAGAAATAAATCAAAATGAATCAAAAACTCTCCAAAAAGGAAATCCCAGGCTCCAAGGGCTTCACCAAACACCTGAAAAACAATTAATGTCATTTAATCTCAATAGAATAAGAAGGAACTCTGGTCAAATCATCCTGTGAGTTCAAGTATTATCCTTATAAAAACCCAGATAAAAATATCACAAGAAAAGAAAGCTATAGACTAACACTTACTAATATGATACAAATATCATAAACAAAATTCTAACACACTGAAGCCAGCAATACACACACACATAATATTTAATATATTTATAGAATATAATATAATATATTTAAGATTTTATTTATTTGACAGGGAGAGAGAGAACAATAGGGCGAAAAGCAGAGGGAGAGGGAGAAGCAGGATCTCTGCTGAGCAGGGAGCTCATGACCTGAACCAAAGGTAGACGCTTAACCAAATGAGCCACCTAGGTACCCACCAGCAATATATTTTTAAAAGTTATACACCATAACCAAGTGGGATCCCAGGATTGATAGTTTTGTCTAATATCAGAAAATGAATTAATAGTGCCTTATTAACAGAAAGCACACACACACACAAACACATACAAACATCATCTCAAAAGATAGGGAAAAAATCAATACAATTTCTTGATAAAAACACTCACTGAAATATGTACACAAAGGAACTTCAGTTTGGTAAAGGGCATCTCTGAAAAACCCACAATGCCCATCATACATTATGATGAAAAACTGGATGGTTTCCCTCTTCTGAGATCAGGAGAAAGATAAGAGGATTCCCTGTTGCCAATTCTATTCTTCCTTGTACTGGAGGCTTATGCAGGGCAGTTAAGCAAGAAAAAGAAATAGAAGGCATCCAGAGTAGAAAGAATATTACTATGCGTGAATATAGGGCCTTTAAAGAGGTGATTAAGTGTAAGTGAGGCGTTTGGGGTGAGCCCTAATTCAATCTGACTGTTGTCCTGAGAAGAAATCATTTGGACATTTATCATTTATATCATCGGGATATAAACAACCAGAAAACTCCCCCTGCTCCCCAGCTTATAAACTTAGATGGTCTTGATGAAATCAGAGTGGGGAAAACAGGCAGGTTTTTTGTAAAATAATCATTTCTCTCTCTCTCTCTTTTTTCTTAGTTATCAAATATGATTGGCAGAACTTGCTTTGAATAGGGCATTGTGCGATATGAATTCAGCGGCTGCTCAGAATTGATTTCATCTCTATTTTTCCAGTAGAGTGCAGTTCTTTTTGAAAAAGAAGGTTGCTTTTTATTTTGCTCTCTCTTTATTATGATTGCTGTCTACCCCTGTTCCTTTTTTAAAGTAAGAGTGTAGCTGGCCAAAGCTTTGGAGCCAAACGCCCTCTTGTTTCTTCCTTCGCTGTCCCCATTCTGTAAGCTGCAGTGGAGCTTCTTATAAAAGGAAAGAGCAAGGGGAAGCAGATGCAGAGTTATCCTGTGCCTCCCATGCTTAAATAGCTGTTTTATGTTCCTTTGAAAACAAATATCACTTTATACATCATTTCTCAGAAGCACAGATGAATCCTCACTTTTCCCCTTTTCCTAGACAGTCAATGTCTGGGTTGGACCTAATCCTTAAAGATGATATTTATGTAGCTGAACATGTACATTTACCTCTTTGAAAAGCTTCAGGCAAATGTGCCCTGACCTATTTGGTTTTTAGCATCTGTTGAGGAAATGAACAGATAGAGTAAATGAGTGATAGACTAATTTCTAAATGAACCTCCAAGAACCACAGAGCCTCTGTGAATTCCGTAGTGATTTTAATGGTTTGTATAGGGCCTTCATTACAACATTTACATACAAATTAAAATATATACATGACACATCTATAGATCTAGGCTGTTTATAGACTTGCATAGGCTTGCTGAATTCACAGTATTCTCCACACAATTCCGTCCCTCTTAACCCCCCACTTCTTGGGAACCACTCCTCTGGCCATTTGATAATAGATTACTGGGACGTATTCAATGTCATCTAATGGATCTTTTTCTCCCTGCCATTTTGGATTGACATATCTAAGTGGCTTCTGCTGTGCTGAGTTCCTGAGCACTTCTATTTGCCTGGAGTATAAGGAATGTGTGGAATTTGGACTGATGTCTTTTACTTCTCCTGTGGTCCACACAGTGTATGAGAGCACAGAAGGACAGCTCTTTCTTGGTGTTAAATACAAGTTGAGCTATATATATGTATATATATATAGTAATGAATATATATCATTGTTGACTTCCCCATGATGCCAAGTCCCATCGGGTTAGGGTTATCAGATTAAGCCAACAAAATGAGAGGACATCAGCTTAAATTCAAATTTCATGATAAGTAAAAAATACTTTTTTTT